>NC_092139.1:7544379-7853902 GCF_043159975.1 Macaca nemestrina | reverse complement strand
AAGAAAGAAAGAAAGAAAGAAAGAAAGAAAGAAAGAAAGAAAGAAAGAAAGAAAGAAAGAAAGAAAGGAAGGAAGGAAGGAAGAAAGGAAGGAAGGAAAGGAAGAAAGGAAGGAAGGAAGGAAGGAACGAAGAAAGAAAGAAAGAAAGAAAGAAAGAAAGAAAGAAAGAAAGAAAGAAAGAAAGAAAGAAAGAAAGAGAGAGAAAGAAAGAAAGAAAGAAAGAGAAAAAGGGACTTAGTGACTCAGGGAAATGTGAAGCTCAGGGACAGCTTCAGCCTCGGCTATATCCAGCGGATGTCAATGATGTCATCAGGTGGGTTCACGCTCCTTCTCCCTCATTCTCTATCTCTGACTTCTCTTTCTCCCTGGGCATCGGCCGCTCCTCCTCCGTTGCAGACAGACTTGCTTCCTACATAGGGAACATGTCACCAAGGGATTCTAGTTTTACTTCCTTCCAACATCATGATGCCAAAGCACAGGCTCTTTCTCCTTCTCCCTCAGCTCCAAACAGAAGGATCTGAGGAAACCACTCTGATTTGCTAACTTTCATCTTAGATCTGCCTTGGTCTGAGTCCCGTGTCCTGAGTCATGGAGGGTTGCACTGGTCGGGATGGGTCCTGGAGCTTGGTGTCAGGCCATGCTGATCAGTGGCCCCCGCTTTAATCACATGGGCAGGGAGAAAGAGTGTCATTCGCTCAGGGAAGTGGAGGAGGGTGTTGTCCCCAGGACGATCCTGCAATATCGACTCAGTTAATGTTGCCTGTGTACCCGCTGTGTGCCATGAAGCCTCCTGAGCACAGGGACACCGGGGTGAGCACAACAGACAAGGTTCCTGTCCTCAAGGACTTTCACAGAGGAGGGGTCAGGGAGACCGTCAACATGCACACGAACACACATGCAAGGTCGTTTCAAAGGGTGATGGAGACGGAGACTGCAGGGAGGGTGGGCTGCGGCTGCTCTAGGGACAGCAGACGAGGTCTGAGGCAGGATCTGAGCCAAGATCTAGTGAGAAGACAAGAAGTCCATCCTTTGTGGGATGCTCCAGAGGAAGAATGCTGAAGGGAAAGAGAACAGCCAGTTCAGAGAACTGGAGGCTGCTGTGACCAGGACCCTTGGGGCCACCAAAGGAAGGCCTGAGAGGATTTAGGGGAGAGATGGATTTGGAGAATAAAGAACTAGATCATTAAGAGCCTCTTTGGCCACAAAAAGGAGTTTGGAGTTTGCTTTCAGAGTTTTGGGAAGTCCTTGGTGGGTTTCCACAGGGGAGCGTTGTGTGATCTGATTTGAGCAGCTGGTGAAGTTTGCAGTATTGTGTGGCAGAGGTTCCCTTGATATTTGTTATCCCGTTTCTCTCAGAAAAATAAGCACCGAATTTGGACTGGGCACACCTGGCCACCAGGAATAAGAACCACATTTCCCAAGCATTAATTCTAAGTTCTGGATAATGGGATGGAAATGGGAATATTACATATGATTTCCAAAAAATGTCTTTGAGGAGAGGGAATATGCCCTTTGACTCCCTCCTCTCTTCCTGCTGGCTCGAATGCAGACACATGCTTGGGGTTTGAGCAATCATTTGGGGGTAAGAGGTGTGAGTCATGAGCAGAGAATGGCTGAGCAGTTAGAAAGAAGAGACCTGAGGACCCCAGAGCTACCCTATCAGCCCTGGCTTGCTTTCCTCTGGAAAGAGACAAATCCACTGTATACCACTCATGTCATTGTTATTTGGGGGTTTCAATTACTTGCAGCCAAACCTGACAATATCTGATTGAGGGGACAAGAATAGAAACAAAAGGACCAGTTAGGAAGTGGATGTGTCCTTCCATGCAATAGGGGGTGTTGGCTCCAACTAGGCAGAGTAGCAATGGAAGTAGGAAGAAGGGGCTGGATTTGAGAAATATCGCAGAGCAGAACATTTGGAGGGTTTCCCTGCTGGATTGGCTGTGACCAGTGAGGGAAAGAAAGGATTCAGGAGGCCGAGGTGGGCGGATCACAAGGTCAGGAGATCGAGACCATCCTGGCTAACACGGTGAAACCCTGTCTTTACTAAAAAATACAAAAAATTAGCCAGGCATGGTGGCGGGCGCCTGTAGTCCCAGCTACACGGGAGGCTGAGGCAGAAGAATGGCGTGAACCCGGGAGGCGGAGCTTGCAGTGAGCTGAGATGGCACCACTGCACTCCAGCCTGGGCTACAGAGAGAGACTCGGTCTCAAAAAAAAAAAGAAAAAAGAAAAAAAGAAAGAAAAAGAAAGGATTCAGAGGTAATTTCAATTTTTCTTGCATGAAACAGTGGGTGGGCCAGGCTGCCCCACTGACTGGAGGAGGAATCAGAGAAAAAGGGCACAACAAGATGCACAAAAATATTAATTCTCAAAATTGTAGTTCGTTTCTTCACAGATTGCCCTTAAAATAGTAAAATACGTTTAGTTCATTCACTAGAGATTTGTTGAGCAGCTACTCTGTGCCAAACACTGGGTATACAGCAAGAGACAAAACAAATATGCCCCTGCCCTGATGGAAGGTCATGTCTGGAAGGTCGCGTCTGGAAGGTCGCGTCTGGAAGGTTGCGTCTGGAAGGTCGCGTCTAGAAGGTCATGTCTGGAAGGTCGCGTCTGGTGGATTGATCTGCTGGTGGCTGGACCCTTTGGGCATTTCTGAAATCGACTGTGACACTGGATAGGTCTTTTCACCTCACCAAGTCTCAGTTTGACTTTCTGTAAAATGTGTTTAGGGCAGGTATCTGCTTCCCAGGGCTGCACGGGAGAGGCACTCGCTGTGGATGAAATGTGTGTGTCCCTCCAAAATTCATGTTGGAACCTAACCCCCTGTGTGATAGTATTAAGAGGAGAGGCCCTTGGGGAGTGACTAAGTCATGAGGGCTCCACCCTTGTGAATAGGAGGAGGCTGTTCTGTTCTTCTGTTCTTCTACCTCGTGAAGAATCAACAAGAAGGCATCATCTTGGAAGCAGAAAGCAAACCCTCATCGAACACTGAATCTGCTGGCGCCTGGATCGTGGGCTCCCCAGCCTCAGAATCATAAGCAATACATTTTTCTTTTTCTTTTCCTTTTCTTTTCTTTCTTTCTTTCTCTCTCTCTCTCTTTTTTTTTCCTTTTTTTTTTTTTTTGAGACAGAGCTCGCTCTGTTGCCCAGGTTGGAGTGCATTGGTGCGATCTCAGCCCACTGTAACCTCCGCCTCTCAGATTCAAGCAGTTTTCCCTGCCTTAACTTCCCGAGTAGCTGGGATTACAGGTGCCCAACACCATGCCCAGTTAATTTTTTTTTTTTTGTAGTTTTAGTAGAGACGGGGTTTCTCTGTGTTGTCCAGGCTGATCTCGAACTCTTAATCTCAGGAGGTCCACCTGCCTCAGCCCCCCAAAGTGTTGGGATGACAGGCGTGAGCCATCATGCCAGGCCTACATTTCTATCATTTATAAATGACCCAGTCTGTAGTATTTTGTTATAGCAGCAGAAATGGACCAATGGTGCTTAAAGTAGCAAGCAGTAGTATTACAGGCCTATCATTTGGGTGTGAAATACTAGAATTTCAGCAAATTTGCAAGTGCCTGGGATTGATAAGATAGGACATTAGAAATCTAGACAGTTTCAGTCTAGGCTTAGGGTGCTCCTCCTGGCCCAGCTGGGTATAGGCAGGGGGTCCTGATGTGCTAGTGCTGTGAGGGGGCACACCCTCTGGGGGGCAAGCCCAGCCACCGTCTACCTGCAGCCACGTTTCTGAGGCAAGCACCTGACTCAGGACACATGTGATTGGTCCAGAGGTGGGCACCTGACCCTAGCTGGGCCAATCAGGCCTCTCTGTTGGGATTGTGGTTGGAGACAGCTGGCCTGTCCTTGAGGCTGCCAGCCTGTGATTCGCAAACTCTGAGTAGAGGGTCAGTGCCTTTACCTGGATCAAGCAAAAATCAGTGCGGCTAAGGTTGAAGTCTGCAAATGTCTGATTCTGAAGACCATGGTGTTAACCACCCCGTGTTCTGCTGCTTCTGGTACCCAGATCAGATTTCTCTTTTTCTCTGCAGGGAGGAAGCACACATCCTCTTCACTGCGGATTCTTTCTTCTTCTTCACGCGGTCCCCAGTTACTGGAGCGCTGCAGAAAATGTGTAGCCAGGCACATGTCAATGACACGTTTCAGCAGGGTGCCTCCTCAGATGTGGGACTTCCAGGTCAAGCAATGCGTGATTCTGATATTGGCTGAAATTGCCCTCTAGGTTAATCTGTATTTAAATCAAATCCTGAAACAGAAATGGTCAAAACAATTCTTGGTTATACTTATTTGGAAGACATGCAATGAATGAAACCAAATAAACAAACAAAATCTCTTCCCCCAAGTGCCCAACCCCTCAGCTGGAATTCACCGAGCTCTGCTAAATTATTGCTGGTTTTTAAATCATAGAATGTGGTTTGTGGAGTTGTACTCATAAATGGCAAAAATGTAACAAATGCACACATAGTAACTAAGTAAATTGGCCTGTTAAGAAATAAAAAGGGTAATTAATAGGGTACTCACTGTTCCAATCTGAAATAATATAATGAGAATATTTTTAAAACTACCATTTGTTGAGTGCTGTGATGTACAAAGTCTTCAGATGCATCTGATTTAATCTTCTTTTGCAAGCCCCAGGGACAGAGGCCATTATTAATCCCCGTTTTACAGACAAGAAGAACAAAGTTTACAGGGGAAGTGGCTTGCAGGGTTGGGTTTTGGACTACATGCAGCCTCTAAAATCTCTCTCAAGGTACCTGCTTCTTCATAAGCGTCACATTCTTTTTAAAAGATACTCACAAAGAACACGAATGCTTTCTTTTGTAATGTCAAAAGTAATAAACATAAAAAAAAAAAAACTAGCTGGGTGTGTGTGTGGTATGTGCCTGTGGGCCCAACCACTCAGGAGGCTGAGGCGGAAGGATCACTTGAGCTCAGGAGATCGAGGCTATAGTGAGCCATGATCATATCATGCTGTTGCACTCCAGCCTCAGCAACAGAGCAAGGCTCTGTGAGAAGAAAGAAAGAGAGAAAGAGAAGAAAGAAAGAGAGAAGGAGAAGAAAGAGAAAAGAGAGCAGGAAGGAGAAATAAAAAAAGAAAGAGAAAGAAAGAAGGAAAGTGATAGAAATGAAGGAGTGTCATCCTCACACAATGAAGAAAGGAGTGATTAGATCATGAACTTGGCCTTCCAGCCAGGCAAACCCACCTTCGGGATTTTCTCCCTCTGTCCATATCTGGTCTCCTGGCGTGGTTCCTGTGCACATGGCTTCGGTCCTCCACACCACTGCCTGTGTGTGAGGTGCTCTGGGGTACAGATGAAACGGCAGTATGCCCTACAACCTGCCCCTGCTCAAACAAAGGGTGGTTTTCACTTACGGTGGCTCTAGATTGACCAAAAATTAAAAAGTAGAAAAGCAAGAGTTGGCCAGTTTGCAATGGAAAAACCACTCGCTGGACATCGGAAGCATTCCGTGCAGTGTTAAAGAGCGTTCTCCTAAATGAAGAATTGACTTGTCTGTTTAATGTAGCTTTTTGTTGATTTTTCTTGATGCCACTCCTAGCAAGTGGTATTATTCAAATATTCTGATCTGTCTGAAACTGATACACTCAGCCTCGGTGGTTGGACTGGCCACTGATAATTGGAAACAGGAACTCTGCAAGCGGCATTCTTCAAGGGAAGAGCAAGGAAATGCAAACACACACATTCTCGGAGGACTTGTGACAAACAAGGATGGCTTGGGTCTGCTTTTCAACCCACAGGCTCAAGGCTTTTATTCCTTTTGAATTGAAAAGACCAGATGTTGGTGAGTATTGGATGTCCAATGTCACTGTCAACTGCCAAGAATGTCTAGGTTTTTGTTGTTGTTGTTGTTGTTGTTGTTTTGAGACAGGGTCTTGCTCTATTGCCCAGCCTGGAGTGCAGTAATGTGATCACAGCTCACTGCAGCCTCCACCTCCTGGGCTCAAGTGATCTTCCCACCTCAGCACCACCCCCTCACACCCCCCTGTAGCTGAGACTACAGGTGCATGCCACCATGCCCAGCTAATTTTTGTGTAGGCGGGGTTTCACCATGTTTCCCAGGTTGGTCTTGACCTCCTAGGTTCAAGCAACCCTTCTGCCTCTGCCTCCCGAAGTGCTAGGATTCCAGGCATGAGCCACCGTGCCCAGCTGATGTCCAGTTGTTACGGCAAGTCCTGAGAGGCAACAAGGTGGGCAGAGCTTCCTCGAGAAGCTGAAAATGGCTTCTCCCTAGAACCTCCAGAAGAGAACACAGCCTTGCTGATCCCTTGATTATAGTCCAGTGAGATACATATCAGCCTTCTGGCCTCCAGAATGGGAAGATAATATGCTAGTGTTGTTTTAGTCTATGAAATTTTCAGTGACGTGTTAGAGCGGCTCTGGGAAATGAGCAGCATGAAGGAGGCATTAGGCAAGTTGATTACTTTTCTGGATTCCCTTTTCTTTTCATTTGTCAACTTGTATCATCTAAGGGAAGTGTGTATATTTCCTTAATGTCTTTTACCATCACATGACAACTAGTTGGTGCAAAAATTGTTCTTTGATTGCAACACTGAGTAGAAAAAAAAAAAAAAACTACGGTAAACAGAAAATCGGTTCTTGCAAAAAGGAAACAAATTGAAACATAGAACGTTTGAGTTTCACTTAGAATTGTAAAAGCATGGCATTCCAATGCTCTCCTCCCGTGAACATCTGCAAAATATGGCGCCTAGCTAGGAGCACAGAGGCTCCCGCTTTACATTTCACACGTGAGCACGGGCTGTCAAAGGTAAATCACACACTTCCCTCGGCTGGCATTTTTCAAAAGATCAATTATGTACTGACATCTCCGTGCATATAGGCGCAGGATTATTTACAGCCACCACATGAGGCTGAGACATAGTGAGAATCTGGCCCTAAGCACAGTACAGAAATTCATATTCAGACGGCTGAGGAATGAAGGCAGTTCTGGAAACTCAGTGGACTGTCAGAGCATCTGCCTTACAGTGGCCTGTGTGTGGGGGAGCTGCCCAAACCGCAGGTGGCCCTTTTCCTTCCTCTCCCCTCCCAGCTCTGCTGTTAGTTTCCCAGCCTTGAGTTCCCCACTGCCCACTTCCACCCAGGACGAGGGACGGGAAGCCTCTCAGGGAGCCTCCCAGTCAGTCCAACCCAAACACCTGTCAAAGAAACTTGGCTCATCAACAGGAGTCCATGTGATGGCTTAAAAACAGTCTGTGCTGGCTCACGACACGCGAGGCATAAATTAAATCCTAAGTGAGCATGCTGCTGACAGCACGTGATGACAGGTGTTGTGAACGAGTTGGCGCAGGGGCCACTGCCCTGCCTCGCGATTGTCAGTCACGGCCACTCCTCGCTTCTCTCCTGCTGACGGGGACGGCTTGTCTAGCGATGAGGGGAGCAGCATTCGAGGTATCCGGGGTGGAAATTGGCTCGGGCATGTCTCATTCTCCATAGATGGCATTGGAGCCCTGTGGTGTCAGCGCATCTTCCACTGGTGTTTGGGCCAAAGCCTCTCCCAGGTGTGCAGTCCCACGCAGGGAGTGCTTCTCCCTGCACTCCAGTGTCCACACCCATCCCGGGTTCCTCAGCTGCAGTGCACACAGTGAAGGCACCAGCAAAGCAGGGATAGCCAGAAACAGAGCAAAATCATAGCGAAATGCATTGATGAGCGATATTTCCAAAATCAAAGGTCTCAGCTGGGTACCGTGGCTCACACCTGTAATCTCTGCACGTTGGGAGGCTGAGATGGGAAGATTGTTTGAGCCCAGGAGTTGGAGACCAGCCTGGGCAAGAGAGCAAGACCCTGTCTCTACAAAAAAATAATAAATAAATAAAAATTAGCCAGGTTTGGTGGCGGTGCACCTGTAGTCCCAGTTGCTAGGGAGGCTGAGGCAGGAGGATCCCTGGAGTCCAGGAGGCAAGGACTCCTGAGCTGGATCACACCATTGCACTTCAGCCTAGGTGACAGAGTGAGACGCTACTTCTAAAAATAAATATATATGGCTGGGCGCGGTAGCTCATGCCTGTAATCCCTGCACTTTGGGAGGCCGAGGCGGGCAGATCACTTGAGGTCAGGAGATCG
This sequence comes from Macaca nemestrina, assembly GCF_043159975.1. Taxonomy (NCBI): domain Eukaryota; kingdom Metazoa; phylum Chordata; class Mammalia; order Primates; family Cercopithecidae; genus Macaca; species Macaca nemestrina. The sequence continues at coordinate 7,845,796 of NC_092139.1, read as the reverse complement.
AGACCATCCTGGCCAACATGATAGAACCTCGTCTTTACTAAAAATACAAAAATTAGCTGGGCATGGTGGCACACGCCTGTAATTTCAGCAACTTGGGAGGCTAAGGCAGGAGAATTGAACCCGGGAGGCAGAGGTCGCAGTGAGCTGAGATCGTGCCACTGCATTCTAGCCTGGTGACAGAGCAAGACTCCGTCTTAAAAATTAATAAATAAACAAACAAACAAACAAACAAATAAATAAATAAACAAACAAATAATAACAATGTATAAAAGGCCTCCAAGTAGTGGAATATTTCAGTACTTTGTTGGATTTCCTATTTATGTTATGGATGACTGTAGTTTTTTGAAATTGCCTATGGCAGAAAAACTGTAGTCCTTAGATTGTTTCTGAAAATGTTTTTTAGTCTGAGAAACCCCAAACCCAGACTCCACTTCACTTGCATTCTCACTGTCAGGATGGCTTCTCCCTGGAAAACCCGTGAGTCTTCTCATTCCTTCTTCCCAAACGGCTCCCGACAGGCTGCCTTTCACCTGGCTGCCTTCTAACGCCGACCTTCAGGCCCAGTTCCAAAGCTCCCTCTCCCAAGAGCCCTCGGTGAACGTCCTGGTGAAAACTGGCCTGCCCCGTGGCTACTCCGCATCATCCTGCCCATTTCGACCACAGCACTTATCACAATCTGAAGTTGTCCTGATGAAAACTGCGGGTTCGTCGTCTTCCATGAAGCCCCCGGATGGCAGGGATCCCACCCAGCTTGCTCGTAACAGTCCCCTGCCTTGGCCTTGCCCCTGGCGGGAAGGATAAGCTCTGTGATCGTTCCCGGAGTGAAATGAGTGGATATGTAAACCAAACGCGCCCGCGTGCCCTGGGCATCTTCTGTGCCCAACCCTAGTCATCGCTCCTCTGCTCTGCGCCTTCATGGCAGGATGACCCTAGAGGAGTTGTGACAGCTGTCACAGTGTGTCACTGTCACCGTGGGCCAGGTTTCCCCTTGGGCCACACACACAGTCCCGGCAGCTCCAACCCCAGATGTGTCTTCCGCTTAGCCTGGGGCTCACTCCAGCCCCAAAGGCTGCCTGTCCCTGTGTGCGGGGAGTTTGCAGGAGAGCAGGTACAGGTGGCTGACTGAGGTTACCTCCTGTCACCATCTCTCCTGTCTTCCCCCGCCCCAGCCAACCACTGACTTGGGATGGCTGGAATGAACTGAGGGGACTGGCGCAGAGGGGTTTCAGAGACCTTGAAAATACCGGAGAGAGGCGGCTGAGCACGGCAATTAGATAGTAATTCTTCTCCACGCTGCTCATGAGGCACTGGCAGATATGGACCCTGCTGGAAACAACCGACAGCCCAGCCCCCAGAAGCTTGCTGTCATTTGGGGCAGGGGCTGCAAGGCCAGGCGCATGCTAAGCCTTTTGCACAAACTGCTTTTTTTTTTTTTTTTTCTTCACACTCCATTGAAGTAGCTATTCTTATCTTCCCCATATTATGGATTAAGGAATTGAAACTTGGAGAGGTCATGAGGCTGGCCACGGTCACGCAGGTGCAAGTGGCAGGGAGGCGGGGCAAGGCTTTGAACTCACTTCTCTCAGGCTGCAAAGCCTGGAATGGAAACGACTTCTCTGGGTCCTGCAGCTCCATATTCTCCGAGCCCCGGAACATTCCGAGGAAGAGGGAAATAGTCTCCGTTCTGATATCTGCCGAGGGCTCTGCCAAAAGCACCCAGGGAGAAAGGATGCTCTTGTTTGAGTCTAGAGCACCGTCTCTCACAAGCTTAGCGGAGGAGGAAGTGGGAGTGGATGAGGGGTGGAGAGACCGTCAGACTTGGGGCTTCTAAAGCGGAGTTGAGTTTTCTTAGCCTGGCAGACAGTTGCCGGGCAGATTGCATGTTCAGAGTCCCAAACCGTGAACCTTTCTCTCTAAGTGTCTTCCCCTGGTATAGAAAAGCAGAAAGGTTTGCAGAGTAAGACCTCCAGATTCCAGTTCAAACTATTTCCTTGGATCTTGCCATTTAAAGCCTCTTAATAGGCACTATCCTAATTCTTTCTCTACGTAAGCAGGTTGAGATGCCTTGGAGGAGGGGACGCTGTCCACAGACCTAGCTGGAAGGATTACTGATGGATTCGAGGAGACCATGTGCTTTTCAGGAGGGTCCAAAACAAATACAATGCCAGTCACAGAGGTAATTTTATATTTTCTAGTAGCTACATTATAAAAAGCAAAAAAGAAACGTGACTGATTTTTTTTTTGTTGTTGCTGTAAAAACATATTACATTAAATTTACCGTCTTAGTCATTTTTAAGTGTATGGCTCGGTAGTGTTACATATATTCACATTGTCATGCAACAATCCGGGTGACAGTTATTTTAATGATGTTGTTTATTTAACTCCATATGTACCAAGTATTACCATTTCAACGTGTAATCATTATACAATCATGAACAAGGTACTTTACTTTTTTCTTTAATTTCTTTAAATTTTCTTTGAAATCTGGTATGCATTTTTTACTTAAAGCACAGCTCAATGCAGGCACTAAATTTTCAATGAAAATATTTATCACCATTTGAATGTTATGAAATTTACAGTTGAAAAGGCACATCACCACACCTTCCACATTCTTGGAAGTTTTCCAGTAACTGAATTGCCAGTTTTTGAGTTTAAATTACTTAAAATTAAACAACATTTGGCCAGGCACAGTGGCTCACACCTGTAATCCCAGCACTTTGGGAGGCTGAGGCAGGCAGATCACTTGAGGTCAGGAGTTCGAGACTAGCCTGGCCAACATGGTAAAACCCCATCTCTACTAAAAATACAAAAACTAGCTGGGTGTGGTGGTGCACACCTGTAATCTCAGTGACTCGGGAGGCTGAGACAGAACTGCTTGAACCCATGAGGCAGAGGTTGCAGTGAGCCAAGATCGTGCCACCACAGGGCAACAAGAGCAAAACTCCATCTCAAAATAATAATAATAATAATAACAATAATAAATTAAATTAAATTAAACAACATTTAAAAAATTCAGTTCCTCCATCACACAGGCCACACATCATGGGTTCAGTTGCCATGTGTGGCTGGTGGCTCCTGTGTTGGACAGCGCAGGTCAGGAACTTCTAGAAAGTGCTTCCCAAGTGGTAGCTGTGATTGTTCTACTCTAACTAGCAGAATGGCAGGAAAGGAGGGTTTCTCGTCTTGACCCCAACAGTAACTACCCTGGTCAAGGAAGCTGTCCGGTTCACGTCCCCCACCCTGAGCCGCAACTCAGGACCAGCCCACCCCATTCTGGGGAGGAGAAACATTTGCAGCCTGAACTTCTCTCTCCCCTGCTGACCCTTAGTTAATGAGGAGATTGGACTGGGAGGGGAAAAAAGACTTCAGACTGAAAATTAAGAATCACTCTGGCTTATTTTATCCCTGGAAGAGCCCTTCAACAACTTCCTCCAGGAAATTGCAAAGGGAAGTCATTATCCAAGGCGGGGAGGGAAGACGGTCCATGTGAAGTGCAGATGCAGCCCCCATGCAGGGGAGAGTAGGGGCAGGGGAGGGTGTTTACTGGGTCATTTAACCAGGTTTCTATTTTTTAAAGTTTCCTTTTCTACCACTATTTGTTGACCCTAATTGTTTCCATGCCCATGAGATGCGTCCCTGAACTTCCTCCTGCGGCCTGTCGGTGGGGCGGGGTGGCTCCCTCTAATTGCCTGTGTTCCTGCCTTTTCCCTCGAGTCTCCAGGGCAGGCCAGTTCCCACATATGCTTCCAGAACCATCTTAATAGAGGGGCAGCAGCGCCCAGCTGACGACATATGTTTAGCTGCTTGCTGAGGTCGGCCAAGCGTGCAATATCACATTACATGAATGGGGAGGGTCAGGCCCAAACAAGCTGCTTTTTACAAGTGCTGGCTTAAGGATTTGCTGCTAAATAGGGCTAACATGGTGGGGGAGTGGGGGGTGGGTAGCAGGCTTCTTGTCCAGCTCTGCTCTCTGTCTCGTTTTGCATTGATTAGAAAGTTTTCGGTCTCCCAGGACAACGCTCTGTTAGAAAACGCCTTTGCAGCTCCTGGGGTTCCCGGACCGAGGTGAAAATGGGGGCCATGAGCCAGGAAAAATGTGGTCGAGGGTCTCCTGATATGTGGGACTTCAGGACGTGAGCTGAGAGCCCTACCGTGAAGAGCCAGCAGCCCTCTGCCTGTTGGCCACTGCATTTATGCTCCATTAACCCCACGCAGGCCCAAGGGGAAGATGGCGGCAAAGCAGAGAAAGACAGGCCAAGGCTGCTCTCACCCAGGCCAGTGCCAGTGTAGACGCAGGCAAATGCAAGGCCACCACTCACCTGCTGGGGCCCTACAGCTGCCCGCTGGCCCCCAAAATGTGCCTGCACAAAGCACTCCAGAAATCATCACAGACCCTCCTTGAACCTGAGTCAGCCAAGGGCCTGGAGAATATTCTGGACAGAAATCAAAATGACATTTTAGGAGCTGGGTGTGGTGACTCATGCCTGTAATCCCAGCGCTTTGGGAGACTGAGGCAGGTGGATCACTTGAGGTAAGGAGTTTGAAACCAGCCTGGCCAATACGGTGAAATGCCGTCTCTACTAAAAATATAAAAATTAGGCAGGCGTGGGGGTGTGCACCTGTAATTCCAGCTACTGGGGAGGCTGAGGCAGGAGAATTGCTTGAACCCAGGAGGAGGATGTTGAAGTGAGCTGAGATCACACCACTGCACTCCAGCCTGAGCAACAGAGCGACATTCTGTCAAAAAAAAAAAAAAGACATTCAGGGTCCCCTGTCAACAACAGTGAGGACGAGGTCATCTACTGAGCTCTCACTGCGTCCATGGGCTAACTGATTTAGTCTTCACAACACCCAGAGAGGGGAGCACTATTATTATGCCCATTTAAAAGCTGAGAACGTAGAGGCAGAACAATTGAAGTAATTGACCCAAGGTTGGCTTCTGTCAGAGTACCATTCATGCCTTCTCATGCAAAATGGATATTTAAAATTATCCTTCCTTCCCTCCCTCTTTCTCTTCCTTCCTTCCTTCCTTCCTTCACTCCTTACATTTTTGATATGAAAACTACTTTTTGTTTTAAAAAAAGAAGCCAATGACACAAAAGTGAGGAAGGTAAGACATCAAAGTGTCCCACACCTGTGACTTACTCCTCTTAAGCTGCTCATCATTTCATCAGTATCACGTTCACACACAGTGTTTTTAGTAAGTAAATGTCATGAATTCATTCAACAAACATTCGTTGAGGATTCAGAACATGTAAAGGATTGTGCTATAGGGGTAGATGTTTCTCAGCTCCAGTACTAATGGCATTTTGGGGCTGATTAATTCTCTGTCTTGCGGGGCTGTGCTGTGCACTGTGGGATGTTCAGCAACATTCCTGGCCTCGACTCATCAGATACCGCAGCATCCGACCCTTAGTTGTGACAACCAAAAATGTCTCCGGACGTGGCCACATGTCCCGTGGAGCCTAATGTCATCCCCAGATGAGAACCATGGTCTAGATGGATGGAGCTGTACGGGGCTCTTCTGCTGAACTTTCTCTTAGCTGTCACATAGTGGCATCCTGAGGCTTAAGCTCAGGCATCCCTAACCCTCACTTTTTACACCAGATTCGGCAGTATGGAGGTGCTGGAACTTAGTGAACTCCCCATTAATAGATATTTGGGGCTGTTTCCAATTTTTCTGCATAACAATCAAAGTCACAACTGCTTGTTCACACCTGCATCTGCATACACACATCTGAGTATTACGACAGGACAGATTCCAGCAAAATTGCTGGATCAAAGTATAGGCATTTAAACGTTTGCTATAAAACGTTAACATCCCCTCCAAAAGAGGGCTGTACCGATTCCTCCCCTCACTGAGGGCATTTGAGGGTGCCTGCTAACCGCCCCCTTGCTGACAGGGATCGAAGCCATCAGGAAGAGCCCTCTGAAGAACAGAATGAATTGAACGTGTCACAGAAAAGAGATGATCCCACGTTTCACTCAACAGGGCTCTTAGGTCATTTGTTTGCACTTTGCTTTTAACCTTATTTTTCATGAAATAAACATAATTACTCAAAGTGGCAATTTCAAAATTTCCAACATGCATAAGTAGAGGGCTCGCATTTGAACTTCAGAATATTAATGAATAAATTAGAAGCAGGTGGGAGGGTCCTAGATTAGTGACCCTGTTGCAAAGAGAGAGGGCCTGCCAGACCAGCCCAACCTCAGGATTCCTCTGCCATCCCAGGATGGAGGCCAAGCTCTGAGCCCCAGAGAGATGTAGATAGCCCAGGTGCATCATCTCTGAAGGCCATGCAAGGCAAGGTTGGGGGCCCTGCCCCCAGAGACCTGTGCTCCCCAGAGACAGTGGATGTCCTAAAGAGGACGGCTCTCTGAGGTCACCCTCCTCACTGTAATAGCCTGCTGCTCTTCTGCCTTCAGGTTCCTCTTCCAATGACAAATCTCTGGCTCAGTTTGCATTTCCCCTCTGAATTAAATTTGAAGCAAGAAATTATTTTTTCTGTTTGAATACAGATAGGAGAGTAGGCTGGGCATGGTGGCTTACGCCTGTAATCCTAGTACTTTGAGAGGCCAAGGCGGATCACCTGAGATCAGGAGTTTGAGAATAGCCTGGCCAACAGGGCAAAACTCTGTCTCTACTAAAAATAAAAAAAAAAAATTAGCCAGGCATTGTGGCACATGCCTGTAATCCCAGCTACTTGGGAGGCTGAAGCAGGAGAATTGTTTGAACCCGGGAGGTGTAGGTTGCAGTGAGCCAAGATCATGCCACTGCACTTCAGCCTGGGCAATGGAGACTCTGACTCAAAAAGCAAAACAAAACAAAAACAACAACAACAAAAAACAAATAGGCAAGTAAAAATGTCTCTATGGACTTTCAAGATAACGTCTATTTGATCACAATGGGAACCTCCGATCTTTGCAATGGTTATTCAGATGGATAACACTCTGAGCATCTATTTTTTAAAAAAACTAAATGAGATAAAAATTATAGAAATAGCTAAATCATGCGTATGGGTACAACATTTCAAAGGCAAAGAAAAAGTTATTATGAGAGAAGTAAGTTTCCCTCCCTGCTCCTGTACACCCAGAGGCAACCACTTGTTACTATTAGGGTAACCCACATGACATTTCAATATTTACTTGTTTTCCACCAACAAAAATGGCAGTTTCACTGGATGCAGTGGCTCACACCTGTCATCCCAGGATGGCTTGAGCCCAGGAGTTTGAGACCAGCCTGGGCAACACAGGGAGGCCCCATCTCCACAAAAGTACAAAAATTAGCCAGGTATGGTGGTGCACTATCAGTCCCAGCTACTCAGGAGGTTGAGATGGGAGGATCACTTGAGCCTGGGCAGTCAAGGCTGCAATGAGCCATAATTGTGCCACTGCACTCCAGTCTAGGTGACAGAGTAGGAACTGGTCCAAAAAAAAAAGACAGTTTCATATGATTCAATCTGTTACTCCCAGTTTCTCATTTTCTCAGATACTCTGTGTGTGTAAATATGCACATAGATAGAATCTTTCTATTTTCTTTTTTGTATAAATTACAGCAAATTATGCACACTGTTTTTCATCTTGCTTGTTTTAACAATGTATCTTGAAGGTATCTCCATTTTAATATTTAAAAAAGAGCCTCATTCTCTTTTTAACAGCCTTGGAATATTCCGTTGAATGGATGTGTCACGATCTATTTAGCCAGCTCCCAGTGATGGACAATTAGATTGTTTTCAGTCTCTTTCTACCAAAAACAATGCTGCAATGCCTATCTTTGTACACACATATGTCTCACAAGTGGGAGTGTGTTTGTGGGATAATAAATTATTCAAGGTAGAATTGCTGGGCCAAAGGATGTGTCTTTTTCATTAGGAAATCTGTTGCCTAATTGTCCTCCATAGATGTTGCATCAGTTCATACCCTGAGTAGACTGACGGGTCCAGCTTGACAGTGTGCCTGATTTTAAGGTCCACAGAGCAATGAATGTTCTCCAGGGCTCCGAGATGAGTGGCACTACCAAGGGCAGTCTGGGAAATATGGAGTGTCTAGATAATGTGCCAAGTTTGGCTCTGTCTCCTCCAAAAGGCGGATAAGGATAGGGAAGTCTCCTCTGCAAAGCAGTCTCTTAGCCTGGAAGGTTGTGGCTGGGAAAAGGAAAGGAGGAGTGTCTCCATTTATTGGAGATGAAAGAGGGAACTTCGCCCTAAGAGCCTCTGGACTTTCTTCTGCTCCCAACCTAGGAGGGACTGCCACCCCAGAGGCTGTTCAACCTCAGGTCCCCACTTCACAAGCATCAGCTAAAAGATATTGTTGACATAGTATGTGGCTAAAGCGTGTGCCACAGATTGATCATCATCAAGTGGCGTGAGTTTCTGGTCTACCAGTGTGCTCTGGCAAACCAGTTGACCATCATTAGGCTAGGGATGGACAAGCCAATGGCTGGTCTTGGGAAGCAGTTAAGCATGTTTGAATATGTTCTTAATTTCTTTAACATGCTGTTCTTCATTTCTTTAACATTCTCCATTCAGAAGGTGAAAACGGATTCCTCTCCTTCAATGTGGGCCAGGCTGGATGGTGAAATAATCATCTGTGACTTGCAAGACTAACTCATGCAAGGCAATACAGGTTCTGCTGGCGCTCTCTTTCTTGGATTGCCCACTGTGGGAAAAGCCAGCTGCCATGTTGTAAGGACACTTAAGCAGCCTGTAGAGGGGCCTGCATGGGGAGGAACTGAAGCTCTGCACCAGCTTGTCAGTCACCTTGGACATCACCTTGGAAGTGGATCCCCCAGCCCCAGTCAAGCCTTCAGATGACTGTGGCTTTGGTCAACTTCTTGACTACAACCTCGTGAGAGACCCTGAGTCAGAACTAGTCAGCTAAAGAGCTCCTATATTTCTAACCCATAGAAACTGGAAGAATATACATGTTTATTGCTATTTTAGGACACTAAGTTCTGGGTAATTTATTGCACAGCAATAAGTAACCATACACATGACCAGGATGATCAACTTGTGATGAGCCTGTTCTATCTGCTTCTTTGCCTCTACTTCATGTCTCCCAGCCTTGTGAGGAGGCAGAGATCCTCTTCAAATGACATGGAAGAGCAGATTTCTACATCTTCTATGAGGTCAACATGGAGGCAATGGAGCCCTCTACAAGAGGTCAAGAAGGGTACTGAATGCTCCTCTTCACCTTCACCACGACCCTGTCACTGCAGGGTGTGGGAGCATTTCATAAGCTCCTTTACCCTCAGCTGTGTCATCTGAAAAATGGGGTGATAACCAAAGATGTAGTGTGGGCCCAGATAAGTTCTTCAAGTCCCTTAAAGCACTGAGCACCAGCTTTTATACATTTTAATTCATTCATGCATAAATCATCCCTTTATCCACTCAGCAAATTTATGCTAAATGCCTACAATGTTTTAGGTACCATGAGAGGTGCTAGGGATATGAAAGAGAGCAAATCAATATCCCTATTATCAAGGGGATCCCAGTCCAATGTGAGAGAGGATGGAGAGATGGACCAGTAACACATGATGTAATGCAACTGTGCCAGAGATGAATGACTACAGTAAGGAGAGCGGCCCCCTCCCAGCGTGGAGGAGCAGAGACACACAGACTGTGACTACTATCTCCACCTTCTGGTTCAGGGAGCAGTGAGCTCCTTGTCACTGTCCAGATCTCTGTTGACATGATTTCTTCGCGGCAAGGGCACTATAACGAAGCCTGTCTTTGCCCACACTCTTCAGCCCTGTTTCATTTTTTCATGGCGCTTGGACAATCGTAATTATGCTATGTATTATATGAGTTTTTCTTCCTGTTTTTGGTCTGTCCTCCTCATTAGAGTGTAAGCTCCACGCAGAAGGATAGGAATAGTGTCTTGTTCATTCACTGTATCCTCAGTGTGGCACTGAAAAAAAAAAGATTGGATAAAGTAATGAGTAAATGTATTAGTCACTGCATATTCCTTATCTCATTTAATCTTCACAGTAAACCTTCAAGAAATTGTTAGGCTCCTGATCGCCTCCCCATCATCATCACCACACACCATACCTAGGTGCCCACACATGGGGAGCAGGCTTCGCCCTCTGTGTCCTGGGCAGGCGATGCCTCCCCAGCCCAGGGATGTGAATGATGATGGTTTTAAACCAATTATGGTAATTCCATTTCTCTCTCCAGGCGTTGGTCTGGGCATTTGCATGTGATGCCGCCCTGGCCAATAAGCGTTGACGGGAAGCCTCCTAGGGCAGTGCTGCCCAAACTGCAAGTACCTCAATCAGCTGGGCAGCTTGCTAAAATGCAGACTCTGACTCAGCAGGTCTGGGGTGGGGCTCGTGATTCTGCGCCTCTAACGATCTTCCGGGTGGTACTGATGCTCCTGGTCCATGAACCACACCTTGAGTTATGAGGCCCTAAGGAGTTCCAGGAAAGGTTTTCCTTCCCCGCAGAGAGAGTCCCACAAAGATGAACTGTCTTTTTTTTGCCATTATTGTGCAATGATGTGCTGCTGGGAGCTGCTGCTGCACCACTGAGATTGACAACAGGAGGATAAAACCAGCCTGGGCGAAACTAACACGTGGAGGGCAAGAGGAAGTACAGAAAAACCCAGAACCTAGGTGACACTGTGGAGCCTCTTAATCAACCCAGGGTATTATATAGGACAATAAATGCTATTTTTAAAAAAGCCAAAGTTTACAAAAACAGAGCAAAAATAAAAATAAAAAAGCCAAATTGAGTTGGGACTCTGCGAGTTGCAGCCTGAAGCATAGCATCAAGCCATGTACCATGTACATCATTACAGCACCATAGAAGGATGCTATGAGGCAGTAATTTGGTGTGGAGTGAAAACCACCAACCTTTGTTTTCTTCGTTATTTGAGGCAGAGTCTCACTCTGCCATCCAGGCTGGAGTGCAGTGGTGCAATCTGCTCACTGCAACTTCCATCTCCCAAGCTCAAGTGATTATCCTGCCTCACCCTCCTGAGTAGCTGGGATTACAGGTGTGTGCCACCATGCCCGGCTAATTTTTGTACTTTTTTTTGGTAGAGATGGAATTTCACCCTGTTGGCCAGATTGGTCTCAAACTCCTGACCTCAGGTGATCTGCCCGCTTCGGGCTCCCAAAGTGCTGGGATCACAGGGGTGAGCCACCATGCCTAGCGAAGATCAACCTTCGAACCAGACCAGTCTGGGGGGCTTATTCCAGCTCTGTTCCTTACCAGCACGGCCACCTCATCCTCACCAAGCCTCAATTTTCTCGTCTATACAATAGGTTTTTTGATGATCAAAAAGAGAATCCATACATGTAGAATCCTCTACACAGCATTATCCAATAGAAAGAGAATGCAAACCACATGTGTGCTTTTAACTTTCCTAATAGCCACACTCAAAACATAAAAAGAAACAGTTGGAACTAATTTTAATAATATAATGTATTTGGCTCAAAAGATTATTATTTCAACATGTAATCAATATAAAAATTAGATATTTTACATTTTTTTGGTACTAGGTCTTCACAATCTGGTGTGTGTATTTTACACGCACAGCACATCTCAATTCAGATCAGCACACTTCAAATGCTCAGGAGCCACGTGTGGCTAGTAGCTGCTGTATTAGCTCAGTTCTAACGTAAGGCTGGGCCCATAAGAAATACGACGCAACTATGGATCACTTCTTGCTGCTCTTAACATGGGTACCAGAGAGAAGAAGAGAGTCTGGGTTTTAGAGAGAGCTTTCAAACATGGAAACCCCTGAGCTGAAAGCCACCTGGTGATGAGAGTCCGCTGCTTCAGGTCAGTTCTGAAAACTCTGAGCAGCTGCTTGCTCATGGTCTGCATCAAAAACACAAAGAAAGGCAAATCATAGCACAACATCCCTCAAGCAGAGCCTCTCCCACAAGATTTATATGTAAATAATGTTTACTATGAGTTATACTGAGGGAGTTCCAAATTTCCCAAACTATTGCTACTTAAATGTCATGTCCCCTGCTCATAACTCTCTCTCTCTCTTTTTTTTTTTTTTTTGAGATGGAGTCTCGCTCTGTTGTCCAGGCTGGAGTGCAGTGGTGCCATCTTGGCTCACTGCAATCTCCACCTCCCAGATTCAAGCAATTCTCTTGCCTCAGCCTCCCAAGTAGCCAGGATTACGGGTTGCTGCCACCGTGCCCAGCTAATTTTTGTATTTTTAGTAGAGATAGGGTTTTGCCATGTTGGCCAGGCTGATCTTGAACTGCTGACCTCAAGTGATCCGCCCACCTTGGCCATCCAAAGTGCTGGGATTCCAGGCATGAACCACCGCTCTCAGCCACCTGCTCATAACTTTCAGTGGCTGCTTATCTTCTGTTGGGTTGACGCTGAACTCCTGGGGCTTCTAAGCTCTTCCGGAGTCTGAATCCATCTCGGTTCATCCGATCTAGTCTTCCCATTGCTCTGTTGTAGGGCCAGGCCTGTGGATTGTCAGGGAGGAAAAAGAGGTGGAGAATGGTGCTGAGACCAAGAGCTTGGGAGTGTGTGGGTGGAGTCAGGCTGGCTGAGGTCACAGACGTCACAGTGAACATGTTACAGTCATTACACATCATGGGACATGCTCATCCGTGCTAACTCAGTAGGTCTTTGCCACAGCTCCACAACGTAACGTAGTGGACGTCTGCTGTTTAGCCTGCCCTGCATCCCTTTCCCATTTCTGGTAAGAGCACCCCAGCCTCTGACTCGAAGGGTCTACCCCTCTGTGCTCTGTCAGTGTGGTCCTGGTGGATACCAACGACAATGTGGCACTCTTCACCCTGTGCCACAGGGAGGCCCGTGACCCAGGCCAGGCCAACCCTAATGCCCTATTCTTTTGGTCACAGTGATTAGAACTGGGAACTAGACATGTGTTATGAATCTGGCCAGTCAGAGCCTCCCCTGGGATCTCTAAATACTGATGTGAGCTGGTTACACTATGAAGATATACAAATGGAGCTCGTTTTCATCTAGTCTGGAGGCATGTGGGAGAAATCCCTCTGCAGGAAGAGAGCATGAGGCCAACTTGCAAGAGAAGCAGAGGTGAAAGAGAAGGAAATGGGAGACAGAGGAAATGATATATCCTTTGAACTGCTAGATCCAGCTGTACCTGAAGCCAGCATCATTTTTTTTTCTTTCCTTTTGTGGATCTGCTTGGCATCTTTCACTTAAGCCAGTTGGAGTTGGAGTTCCAGCACATGCAACCAAAATAGTTCTGATGAACACAAGTCAAGATTAGCCACTCCGTTTCATGAATCAAAAGACTAAGGCCAAAAAAAGCTAACTAATTGCTCCAGGTCCCCTAGAATGCAGAGCCAGGATGTGAGTCCTCATCCTTGGGCTTCTCATCCTATGCTCTTTCCACAACATCCCCCATGTGCTTAGTGTCTACATTAGTTTCCCATGGCTGCTGTGGCAAATTGCTACAGACTTGGTGGCTTAAGACAATATAAATGTATTTCACAGATCTGGAAGCCACAATCAGAAACCATGATTAACACACTGAACCGAACCACAAGGTATCAGTAGAGTCATCCTCCCTCAGCAAGCTCTACAGGAGGATCTGTGTCTTCGTCTTCCAGCACCTGGTGGCTGCCAGCATTCCTCAGCTTGTGGCTGAGTCCATCCAATCCTCTTCTGTCATTACTCGTCCTCCCCTGTGTGTGTCAAATCTCTGTCTCTTTTGAGGACACTTGTGATGGCCTTTAGGGCCCACCTCGATATGCCTAGATTATCCCCTCATCTCAAAAAGATTCTTAACTTAATCACATCTGCAAAGATCCTTTTTCTCCAAAGTCACATTCACAGATTCTAGGGATTAGTACCCAATATCTTTAGGGATTAGGACCCAATATCTTTAGGTGGCCATTATTTAGCCTAATACAGCACCTGAGCTCTCAGGATTTAGTGTTTAAACATCCAGGAATCATCCCCGAACAAAACCTTCAGGACCCAATAGTCCAACCTCCCCAGCCCAGTGGTTAGTTCCCAGCCTCCTCCTTTTCCGTTCAGATGCCAGCATACAACTGAACACAGGAGTCAATCCTGACGCAGCCTCTCCTCCCCCAGGCAGGAGTAAACAAAGTGTATTTCACCCTTTTTTTAAAAAAAAATGGACCCCTTTCTCCTTCCTGAAGGCGATGCCTGCTGTTCACCCTGCTTAAATCTGCATCTTTTGGTTGTAAGAAACGGAGCCACCATGGCTATCTCACATAACAGGGGTATGTTATAAAGCTACATTGCACATTGCTGGGGTTCAAGGAAAGAGCTACAAGCACAGACCTGGGGGTGTGACTGCCTGGGTTCGAATCCCTGCTCTGCCATTTTTTGGTTGTGACTTTTGAACAAGTCATTTAACAGCTGGGAGCCTGGCTCCTTTGCCCCGCTGAAGATGGAGATGCTGGTCATACCTCAGGGCTGAATGACCGTGAGGATTGAACGGGAGTGCATGCATTCCTGGAGGAGACTGGCAGTGTTATTACTGTTACTGTCACAGGGAATCTGCATTTTTTTCCCTTTGCTATAAACTGACTTTCTCGGGTTATAAATGTTAGATATTATTATTTCTACCAAACAGAATCTGAGGGTTATTACTTCCTTGGGCCCCTCACAGTGTGTAAGTCCTCAGAACCCCAAGTGGTACCCTGCCTCTATGGGCCAGGGCTCCTGACCGGCCCCAGGGCATCCCTCCACGCCCACCTCCATCCTGCAGGCCCTTCTGGGTTTCCCACCCTGGGGGCATTGGTGGCACAACCCACTGCTTCTCAGTGCCCCACCCCGGTCCAATCAGCACATCCCATCGCTTCTCAGCACATGGCCCTGGTCCAATCAGCAAGGGGCAGTTATAGGGCATGGGCAGAGCCGGGGGTAGGGTTGCGTGCCTGTGAGACCCAGGTGCAAGGCTTGGTCCGGCCCCAGGACAGGGCCTGAGGGCGGGCACTGTGGGCAGCCCAAGGCCATGACATCTCTCAGCTTTGCTTCCCCGAGAGCCTGTCCCCACCTACTCCACTTTATTCTCACTCTTCTCCAAACACCTGATTCTCAGCCTCCCTCCAGTCCCCTGTGAAGTCTCCCGGTATTTATTCGCCCCATCGTGACCTTCCCTTTAGGACGATCCAATTCCTTATCTCCATTGGAATACATAAGACTTCTCAAATTCTTCCCTAATCCTGGGCTCCGATAGTGTTTCTGTCTATTTTCCTCGTTGGAAACAACAACAATAATGGTCCTAAAAGCAGCGAATGGGGCTGGGCTATGGTAGTTGCCAGGCAGTGGCTAACTGCCTTTATGTGGATTAACTCGTTTCATTGCACATGCACACACGTCCGTGCATGAGGAGTGTAGGAGCTTTATTTTATTGCTGATGAAGCTGCGGAATCTGGTAAGTCTCAAGGCCAACAGACTTTCTATCAAGGTTAGTTCCATTATTTTGCTAAGTGAATTCCAAATAAATAAACGTGAATGCTAAAACCATACTGCTCTATAGCATTACTTTAAAAATAAAACAACTAATGATTTTTTTCTGATTACAAAGTAAAATCTGTTCATATGGAAAATCTGAAGAAAAAAAAACCATACTGAGCGAAAATAGAAATCACCCACATAAATATTTTGGTTAAGGCTATTTCCAAACTATCTGTCTATCTGTTTCTTCTATTTTTTAGGGGATTAAATTTAAGCCACGACTTATTTATTTATTTATTTATTTATTTATTTATTTATTTATTTGAGACGGAGTTTTGCTCTTTTTGCCCAGGCTGGAGTTCAATGGCGTGATCTCGGCTCATCGCAACCTCTGCCTCCCGAGTTCAAGTGATTCTCCTGCCTCAGCCTCCCAAGTAGTTTGGATTACAGGCATGCGTCACCACACCCGGCTAATTTTGTATTTTCAGTAGAGATGGGGTTTCTCCATGTTGGTCAGGCTGGTCTTGAACTCCCGACCTCAGATGGATCCGCGTGCCTCAGCCTCCCAAAGTGCTGGGATTACAGGCCTGAGCCACTGCGCCTGGCCTAAGGCATGACTTTTTAACGTTTTCCAAGTCTCTAGGGTTCTCTGTTTGGATATTTATGTTGTATACTATTTTTCTGCTATTATAATACCTGAAAATATTCTTAAATCTGTATTTCTGCCTGCTTTTCTGATCAATCATTTCTTTAGGATAAGAAGTTTTTTGTTTTTTTTTTTAATTTGTTTGTTTGTTTTTGAGACAAGGTCTCGCTCTGCTACCCAGGCTGGAGTGCAGTGGTGCAATCATAGCTCACTGCAGCCTCCAACTCCGGGGCTCAAGCCATCCTCCCACCTCAGCCCTTCAAGTAGCTAGGACCACAGATGTGCACCACCATGCCGAGCTAATTAAATTTTTTTTTTTTTTTTTGGTAGAGATAATATCTTCCTAGGCTGGTCTTGCATTCCTGGGCTCAAGAGATCCGCCTGCCTCGGCTTCCTAAAGTGCTGGGATTACAGGCGTGAGCCACCATGTCTGGCCTGGGGGTGTATATGTTTCAAGCTTCAGATGCACATTGCCAGGTGCCCTGGAACGGCTGCAGCCATCGCCATCCCTCCACAGTGTTAGAAGGACCCCATTCACCTCCTCAGCAGCTCAGAGGCTATTTTGGTTTTGTTTTTTTAAATCTTTGCCAGTGTTTCCCTTTGCATTCTTAAGTTCCTGATGCCATGAATTTATTTCATTTTTCTATATGGAATTTACTGGCCATTTGGGCTTCCTTTCCTCTTCTTTTTTTTTTTTTTTTTTTTTGAGACGGAGTCTCGCTCTGTCGCCTGGGCTGGAGTGCTGTGGCCGGATCTCAGCTTACTGCAAGCTCTGCCTCCCGGGTTTACACCTTTCTCCTGCCTCAGCCTCCCAAGTAGCTGGGACTACAGGCGCCCGCCACCTTGCCCTGCTAGTTTTTTGTATTTTTTAGTAGAGACGGGGTTTCACCGTTTTAGCCAGGGTGGTCTCGATCTCCTGACCTCGTGATCCGCCCGTCTCGGCCTCCCAAAGTGCTGGGATTACAGGCATGAGCCACCGCGCCCGGCCTCCTTTCCTCTTCTTTACAGCACAGATTTTACACATTTTCTCCCCAACCTTGGCATTTTCTCTTTTTTTTGAACCTTATTTCCCCTTCCCCTTGATCTACTATCTGTTTAAAACGTGATGCTGGTTATGAGTCCCTTCTGCTTTAAAGACTGGGTAAATGGATGTATGGCATCAGCTCAACAGCTGAATTAGTTTTCAGGTCATCCTACCCAACTATGCTAGTTTTTTTAGTTTGTTTGTTTTTTTTTTCTTAAGACAGGGTCTCACTCCCATGGCCCAGGCTGGAGTGCAGTGGTATGATCACAGCTCACTGCAGCCTTGACCTCCCTGGGCTCAAGCAATTCTCCCACCTAAACATCCTGAGTAGCTGGGACTAAAAGCATGTGCCACCACGCCCGGCTAACTTTTGTATTTTTGTAGAGATGAGGTTTCACCATGTTGCTCAGGCTGGTCTTGAACTTGTGAGCTCAAGCAATCTGCCCACCTCAGCCTCCCAAAGTGCTGGGATTACAGGTGTGAGCCACAGCGCCCAGCCTAGCTATTCTACTCTTGCCACTGGAAAACTCTCATAGAAGAAGTATGGGAGGCCACATCGGAGAAGAGGAGGTTATCCTAAAGTGTCCAGAAAAATAGTGCCTACATAAAGTAGTTTAGGATCTCTAAAATTCACTATTCACTTCCCATCCCATAGGGTTGTGAAGATGAAATGGTATAACGTATATGAAAGCAGAACATTCTCTGCTCAGTTCTTTGGAGGGTAGAAGTATTTAGACAAAACTCTTTAGAGTTATCAAGAGCATTTTGCAGCTCGCCCCAAAGCTCTCTGGTAGATGCCATCTCATCTGAGATTGGCAATGCTTTGCTGGATCAAAGAGGTTACATAAAAGGAGACTTAAAATGAAAGGAACAGCCCACAGGAGCCGCCTGTTCAGTACCTGACAATGGACAGGTTTTATCCCAGCGAATCATAACCACCCTGCAAAGCAGATAGAGTCACTCTTCAACAGATGACATTTATTGCCCATTATGTGTCTACTGGGTGCTAGGTTCAGTTCTAAGTCCGTGGGGATGGAACAAGGAGGGAGGAAGACAGACAAGCTGCCTGCTCTCACAGGGCTTTAGGTTCCAGGGGTACAATTCCAAGGAGATGTTATCCTCTTTTGATGGACGGAAGTCTCAGGAATGGTCAGCAACCTGCCATGGCCACCCGGGATGAGAATGCAGATGTCCCTAACCTCAAAGCCATCCTGGGGTCCCAGTTCTTCACTACATCAGAGCAGCTGGTACCTTGTGTGTGTATTCTCATCTCCGTGCAGAGAGCTCCTAACCACATTTTCTGGAGATGCCCTGTGTCCAAAGGTGCACTTGGTCTGATCAGGCCCATAGATAGGGGCCTGTCATGGAAAGTGGCAAAACCAAAACCATCCAGAGTGGTTTAACCCTTCGCTTCCCATTTGCTGCTGTCATGGGGCAGAAGGACAGGAGTTGTTTCAGACCCAAGACTTTTCTGGGGATTTTAGATGGAAGAGTCCTAATCCCTGTTTATTCTGTCTCTGTATTTGCAAGTGTTTCCCTGGGCTTAAAAGGGCAGAGAGGGGAGGGGGCTCTTGTTCTAACAGCAATGAAGCCATCTTGCCACTGGTAAGAAATAAAATGATGACAAGATGGCTGGGCCTTGAGTCTGTCACCCACGCCCCACTTCTCTGGGCCACTCAGACGGTGTCCTCCTGGAGCCAGTCCAGGGCCCTCCTCTTCTCCACTGGGGACAAAGTAGGAATAGTAAGACTAATAATGGTAAAGAAACGAAGCATTTGCTTTCTTTTCAAAGCTCTCCCATGGGCTCAGCTGGGCTTTCTGGCCAGTTCTCCCAACGCTTTAGAAAATAGGTTTGAGGGCTCTGCTGAGGGCTCTGCGTCCACCTGTTGAAGAAGGCTGAGGGAGTAACTGCGTTTTGGGTTGCTCTCAAGGCAGTGCACAAACAAGAGGTCCAGACTCTCACCTCCAAGGTAAACCCTTCTGATTTTAAAGGTTTGTGGGAATGCCAGCATCACTGAGCAGCCCCAATCCTCAAAGAACACTCGATAATGATTTATGGTTGTGGCCTTACCAACCAGGCATGGCAGGAGTGGGAATATTCGCGCTGATGCTTATTCATGATCTGGGCTAGGTGAATTACAGGCGTGGTCAGGTGTCAGCCTGAGACAGCCCCACTGTGGAGTAGGTGACACATGCCCAGGCCCTCTGATTTGCCCAGAAGTGCACAGTTAAGTAGTGAAGGCAGAATCCAAATGCAGATCCATCTGCTCCACCATCCTGGGTCTGTTTTTTGTTTTTTAATTTTTTTTGGTTTTGAAACAGAGTCTTGCTCTGTCACCCAGGTTGAAGTGCAGTAGTACGATCTCGGCTCACTGCAACCTTCGCCTCCCAGGTTCAAGTGATTCTCCCACCTCAGCCTCCCGAGTAGCTGGGATTATAGGCATGTGCCACCATACCCGCCTAATTTTTTTAGAGATGGGGTTGCACCATGTTGGCCAGGCTGGTCTGGAACTCCTGACCTCAGGTGGTCTGCCTGCCTTGGCCTCCCAACATACTGGGATTACAGGCATGAGCCACTGTGCCTGTCCTGGGTCTGTTTTTAAAGCAAAGCCTAGTGTCTCCCACCCTCAGCTGGTCACTAGAGCACTTTAGACTCCACCGGGGAGCAGAGTGCCTTCCAGGCACTTTCCCTTTGCCTCAGGTTGGCAGCACAGGGTCCCACTCGCCATTTGGGCCTCCGGAAGGCAGAGGGGCCCGGGCTGAGTCTGAGTCTGCTCCCTCCGCAGTGAAGACAGAAGCCAGGGAGCTGGCCTTTCAAATGCAGAAAACAATTGTCCTGCCTTCCAAGCAAACTACAGGGGCTCATTTTGGAACTTTCCAGTTTCTCCCTTCCCCCACTTCAGATCTGGGACTGCTTTTTCCAGCCTCCACAGAAGGCAGGCCCACTTCCAAGTGGGATTTTCAGTGTCAGGTGAGGTAAGTCGCCCAGGACCCCCCACCCATAGGCTGAGGGAGAGAACAGTGCCAGATGACATCTCCTTGTCACCTGCATCCCCTCCCGGGTGTGTGACCCTGGGCAAGTTACGTGACTTCCTCTGTGGTCTCAGCACTGTCTTCGTTACTGGATGGTGAGGAGGGTCCCATGGAAACCGGCTTCTGGCAAATGCTCCGCTGAACAGAAAGCGGGAGGTAGGCATGGGGGTGGGGGTGGGGACACAGGTGCCAACGTGGTGCCTTGAGTTCGCTTTCCCCCCTCCATTTTGGGCTTTTCTTGGTTTGTTAGTGACTAGCAGGACTCGGGCAAACTCTCAGGCACATCGAAAGAAGCTGTACTTGGAAATCAGACTCTATCCCCTTGAGTCAGATGGGGATGAGAGACCTGAGCTCATTTCTGCTACGGCACCGGGCTGGAGCCTGAGAACTCAGCATGGCTTGGACCTCCTGAGGCCTCTGGGTGAGGGATGGGGCTCTGGAATCTGAAGTCCCAAAGCTCGCTGGGCAGAGTGGCCTTGGCCCTGAAGCTTGGTGTTCTCCCTCCTTTTCTCCCCAAGGATCAAAACCCAGTGGCTTTCAAACCTGACCAGATTCCAGGTCTCCCTGGAGATTTCTCAGGACTGCCCTGGGGTGGAGAATCCTCCTGCCACCTCCTGGGGCCTCGGCTTCCATGTCCCTGAGATTTCGGCAGGGACAGTGCCAGGATTCCTAACTAGGAGACATGTTGTTGACACACTTAGGGGAAGGCCTGGGCATCCGTCTTAAAGCTGCATTTATTTGCAAAATAAGCTCAGTGTTTTTATTTGTAGGATAAGCTAAGTAGATTATATAAAATCTCCAAGCCTCCCCCACATATTGCCAGTGTTGTGTGGTTCTGGGTATGATTGCACCCTGAAAAAAAGTGTTCTATGCCGAGAAATGAAAATGGAAACCCGTAAATCTAACCTCTCGCGTGCACGCACAATAGTCACTTAGCACCTCCCATGAGCCCAAGCTTTCATTTCCCATCCAACTCTGGAATTGCTGCTCTTCTTGTTATCCCCACTTTGCAGATGCAGAAATGGAGGCTCTGAGAGATGGCCTCACCCAGCACACACCTTTGCAGAATTTGCTTTCAAAGCCAGGTGTCTACTACCATCTCCATCACGCTGTTGAGCCTCTCTCTGTGCATTGGAAAGTAAAATCACAGATGATTTTCTCAGCCATCTCAACGTGCCCCAGCTCACATTCATTATCATTTGCTTTGAAGGATCTTTTTCTTTTTGAACAAGAGGGGCACCTGGCTTTCCTACTCTGATTTGTAGGTGTGTGTTGAAGGAATGGAGAGAGTAGATTTTGCAGTTATTCCCTCTGGGCCCTCCGACCTTCTTGGAGACCTGTCAGGCAGGGTTAGCAAAGCCATTTCATCACACTACTGTGGTGCAGTAGTGTGATGATTAACCTAGACGTTGCTGCCCTGGAACAGCTCCCCACCGCCACCTCCACCCAAATTCTCTAGCTTTTAAAGCCTTTCACTTGGCAGGAAAACGCTGCCCCCTTCTGGCTTAAATGGACAGGCACGTCCAGGGCAAGGAATCAGACTACTGTGAACTTCATTCCATGTGAATAATAGGTGCACTGAAGATCAAAGGATAAATCCGGGTAAACGGGGCAGGGCAAGACAATGCCGCTGGGTGGAGATGAAGATTTTGCGATACCCTCTCCACTTAATGAGATTCATGCAGTCCCTTCGGGGCAACAATAGCATCGCCACCAGTTGCACAACCCACGATGTTGCTGACAGACTCTCCTCTATGGAAGAGGTTCTAAAAGCATCTCTGATTTCAGAAGAGGCAATAACCCCAATAATTAACACACAGTCTCCAGAGGTGACTCTCAAGCTGTGAAAGTCAGGGCAGCGGCAGGAAGCCCCACATCCCCCGCAGGGATCCTTGGCTGCCAGTGGAAGCTGGGCATGGCTTTGTGTGGGTTCTGCGCTCCTTCGCCCAGTTTCAAAACCTCCCGCACCTGTGTCTTTCTGCATGCAAATGAGCCCAACAAGAAAAACAGGCGTCTGTGGAGGTTTCACAACAACCTAGGAGCTGTGCCATGCCAGGTCTCTGTCGGTGAGAACATGTGTGTGGATGCTGACTTCTGGAAGACTCCAAAGTGCTTTTCTTCCCCACTCCCCATTTCCAAAGGCTGAGACTCCTCTGTACTCTGAGTTTCCTCCCACGTTTCATCTGAAGAGTGGGTTTGGGGAGTGAAGGATAGAAAATATCTTAAGACTCTTCCCTATGACTTAAGACATGAATTTTCTTCTCAAGTCTTGAACTAAAGTCAGAAAGCGTTTGCCAGAAATGTTCTTCTAGGTCCCACCTCCACGGGACCGGATGATGCCTTGTGAGGGTGAGCATGCTTTTTATTTATTTATTTATTTATTTTTTGAGATGGAGTCTCACTCTGTTGCGAGGCTGGAGTGCAGTGGCACGGTCTTGGCTCACTGCAACCTCCACCTCCCAGGTTCAAGTGATTCTCCTGCCTCAGCCTCCCAAGTAGCTGGGACTACAGGCGTGTGCCACCATGCCCAGCTAATTTTTGTATTTTTAGTAGAGACAGGGTTTCACCATGTTGACTAGGGTGGTCTTGATCTCTTGATCTCATGATCTGCCTGCCTCAGCCTCCCAAAGTGCTGGGGTCACAGGCGTGAGCCACCGCGCTCAGCTGGGTGAACATGTTAAAGATCCCACAGGGAAGGAGCATGAGGGTCAGATGGGGGGAACATGGGGACCAGTTGGAGATGGAAAATGAGGGGTCAGATGGGGAAGAAACAGAAGGAGCTTAAATGGAGGAGGAACGTAAAGGTTCAGATGGGGGAGGAATATGGAGAGTCAGATGGGGAGGAATGTGGGGATCAGATTGGGGAGGAACAGGAGGAGGTCAGATAGGGGAGGAACGGGAGGCAGTCAGATGGGGAAGGGGCATAGAGGGTCAGATGGGGGAGGAACATGGGGATCAGATTGGGGAAGAACAGGAGGAGGTCAGATCAGGGAGGACCATGGAAGGTCAGATTGGGGAGGAACAGGATGAGGTCAGATGAGGGAGGAACAGGAGAAGGTCAGATGGGGGAGGGGCATGGTGGGTCAGATGGGGAAAGAACAGAGGAGGTCAGATAGAGGAGGAATGTGGGAATCAGATAGGAGATGAACAGGAGGATGTCAGATGGGGGAGGAGCATGGAGGGTCAGATGGGGGAGGAGCATGGAGAGTCAGATGAGGAAGAAGCATGGAGAGTCAGATGGGAGAGGAACAGGAGGAGGTCAGACGGAGGAGGAGTATGGAGGGTCATACGGGGAGGAGCATGGAGGGTCAGATGGGGTAAGAACAGAGGAGGTCAGATGGAGGAGGAACATGGGAATCAGATGGGGGAGGAACATAAGGAGATCAGATGGAGGAGGAACGTGGGGGTTAGATAGGGGAGGAGCATGGAGGGCGTCAGACATGTCTGCTTTTCTAGCCTACCTTGGGCTCCAGAAGCTGGCATCCCCCCGGGTGGGTCGGCCTAGTGTGTGTCTCTGCTCTCCTTGTTCTTTGTAGCCTGTTTTTGTCCCACCAGCCTGTGAGTACCGTGTGACTGGGATCCGCCTCCCACATGAGTGTATCCCCAGCACCACGCCAGGGCCTGGCACACAGCAGAGCCCGGCAAGTCTTTGTTGCACGAGTGTGGGAAAGTGGCCGGCATCCAGGAGGGGAAGGCCTGGCATGTTCAGCCCCTTCCCCTAACTGGGCCTTGATCACCATCTTGTAAAAGGAGGGAAATGACCATGGTTTTCTCGGCCATCGGCTGGCTGGATTGTGCATTCTCTGGGATGCCGTAAAATTCTGCTCCGGGGCATTGCCACGCATGATCAGCCTCCATCATTTTCCTCCCTAAAGTGGGAGGCAAATGCCAGCCCCCAGTGGGCAGGAACCCAGCACTTTATGAACGCCATGTGGAGCCCTAAGCCCCAGCTCATTCTATCCCCCATGACAGGTGTGTGGACACTGTGGGACTCCTGTGTTTTCATAAGAGTGATTATCCAGTGACCAGGTCCCCACCAGGGGTAAGCAGGGAAACTGAGGCCTACAGCCCGGAGATTCTGGTATACCCAGGTCTTTATCATGGAAATCACCCTTTGTGCCCTTTCTGTGTGCTGGACACAGTGCTGGACCCAGGGCTCACAAGAGTGAGCCAAGCCCCTGTGCCTGTAGGCCTGCCTTACCATCCAACAGGGGAGACAGAGTTTAAAAGAATATTTGTACAAATAATTGACCCCAGCTGTTGAAAGTGCTCTTGAAGGAGAATGACGGGGGACCCTTTGGGAACGGAAAGCTTGAGATTGGTGGGAGATGACAGCATCACGAAAAGGGAAGAGCATGCTCAGGTGCAGGAACAGCTTGTGCGAAAGCCTCGAGGCAGTTCTTGGGGAAGCACAGGTGCAGCTGGCACCATCTGTTCCTTTTTTCTCCTACCAGGAGTTCAAGGGTGAGGCCTGAGGTGGCATCAGCCATCTCCCAGCCATGAATGAAAGACCAAGGGAACCAGTGGCATTAGCATTATTGAACTGCTGAACTCCTTGCAGCCACCTACGTCCAGGTTCCCATTATGTAAGAAACAGTGATTTTTCTTTTACTTGCAGCTCAATGCATTCCTGTCTGAAGCAGGGTAAAGAGGCTGGCAGCCCAGGCCTGAGATGAGGTCAGGGGACATTGGTCCTTCACAAAGTGGGTTCAACTCAAGTGAAAAGGTCCCCATTCCCATCACCACCCTGCCACTAGTGGGAGCCCCTCTGTCCCTCTCTGAGAACCCCTTACTGCCACTGGAGTTGGTCTAATCCTTGGAGGAAATGTCACCCCCTAGGAAATGCCCAGCTCAGTCTCCTGGATGACCTCCCACATCCCAGGAACAACCAAGGTCCAGTTATCCAGATCCTCACAGGGTCCAAGTGCACCCCGTCTGGCTTTGCAGCTCCTCCCTCCCTCTGCTCTACAGCCCAGCGACCCACCCTGCTGAGGTCACCGAGTTGTCCTGTGTGGAGTCAGGTGGTAGTTTCCAATGGGGAAAACAGCTTCCCTCAGGCAATTCTACTTCCTCTCGGGAAAACGACTGAGAGGCTCTTGGCAGGGCTATTCCCAGTTTCCTCACTAATTACTCTGGGACATTCCCTCCTGAACGAAGAAACTTCTATAATTTGGGTTATAAAACAGCGCTTTGAATTTTCTCCAGAGTCTGCTGTGATTATAACAATAAAATACACGATACACATGAAGACTTTCATCCCAGCAGCCCCAGGCTCACTGCAAATGAGTAATAATTATGCATCTCAACAGCACCCCCCTATTCTCTCCCAATGTGGAAACTGAGGCAAAAGGAGGTCAAGGCTATGGCTTTTCAGCCACCGAGAGACCCATGGATCTGCTGTGACTTCTCTGTACTCAGAATTCCAGCCCTGCAGGGAAGCCGTGGAAAGTTCGCTCAGGCCATCTCTAATCCCAAACGTCCACCACCTTGAACACCCATCTTTGGACGGTGGGAAAACTGTGATCTAGTTCCATCTGGATCCTTTAGGTACCCTAAGCCTTGAGTGGCCAGGGAGTCCCGACCTCTGACCTATGAGATTACACAAAAACAATACAAAACAGCAAAACACATGATAGAACAGCGAAACGTGAATGCTGCATTGCTTGGGTAACCCCGTGTCCCTCTCACCAGGTTGCGAGCTCTCCCAGGTGGGGACCATGTCGCCATATCAGGGTCAGTGCATGGGCACAGGATGCCACCTGCCATGAGTGCCTGCTGTGTGTTTGATACTATTCCACACCATGGGTATCCAGGGATTTCCACCGGGGACTTTGCCAAGCTGTTATCTCCCCCTTATGACTGAGTGTAGAACTGAGTCCCAGGCTGGGTGCAGTGGCTCGTTCCCGTAATCCCAGCACTTTGGGAGGCCATGGTGTGAGGATCACTTCCGCTCAGGAGTAAGAGATCAGCCTGGGTAACATAGTGAGGCTCTATTGCTACAAAACACAAAAAGATATATATTCGCCAGGCATGTGGTGTATGCCTGTAGTCCCAGCCACTCGGAAGGCTGAAGCAGGAAGATCCCTTCAGCTCAGGAGTTGGAGGCTGCAGTGAGCTGTGAGGCCACTCCAGCCTGGGGGACAGAACAAGACCCTGTGTAAGGTGGCAGCCCTCTACCCATGTGTGAGCATGATCACTTCCACAAATGAACACTGAGGGGCTCTCTCTTCTGTGCCAGGTTCTGTGCTGGGCCTTGGGATATAAGGAGCATGGCCCTACCCTTGTGGGGAGCATGCGGAGAAGGATATTGAATAGTCTAAAAAAGGGGCCTGAAACTCAGTCTTTGAAGGACAGCTGCAGGGTGATGGGGTCTCTTTGATCTCTCAGGGAAGCCAGGGAGGGTGTCTGTCGAAGGGTAACTGTGGAAGTCAGATCAGACGCATCAGCAGGAGGTAGCAAGATAGAGGTGGGAGGGAGGGCTGAGTGGTTGAGGCAGTGCGCACAGCTGTGCGAGGGCCCTGGGGCAGAAGGGAATTAGGTGTGACAGGACTGAAGGCAGTGTGGCTGAACAGTTGGGCTGTCCAGAGTATTGGGACCATGCTAAAGATTTTATTCTTGATCCTAGGATCAATAGGAATCTACCAAATCATTTTAAGCTGGAGCTAGATTTGACTCTATGCACTTTTTTTTTTTTCTGAGACAGAGTCTGGCTCTGTCTCCCAGGCTGGAGTGCAGTGGTGTGATCTTGGCTCACTGCAACCTCCACCTCCTGGGTTCAAGCAGTTCTCCTGCTTCAGCCTCCTGAGTAGCTGTGCATGCCACCACGCCCGGCTAATTTTTCATATTTTTAGTTGAGATGGAGTTTCACCGTGTTAGCCAGGATGGTCTCCATCTCCTGACCTCGTGATCTGCCTGCCTCGGCCTCCCAAAGTGCTGGAATTACAGGCCTGAACCACCGCACCCGGCCGTCTCTATACACATTTTAAGACATGGGTCTGCAAACATTTTCTGTAAAGGGCCAGATAGTAAATCTTTCAGGCTTGGGGAAACATAGGGTGGAAATGACTCAACTCTGCCCTCAGAGTTCAGAAACAACTGTAGATAATAAACAAGCAGTGAGGAAGTGCAGCTGCCTGCAGCAAGCGGGAGGCCCGCAAAAGGGGTATCGATTATTACTGAGGACATGATTGCAAGTTATAATTCCCTCACTCCTGCATTCACCCATTCAACAGATACATTAAGTACCTGCTACAGGTGAAGCGTTCCTAATCTGAAAATCCGAAATGCTCCAAAACTCAAAACTTTTTGAGTGCTGACACCATGCTCAAAAGAAACACTCATTGGAGCATTTGGGATTTCAGATTTTGTGTGTGTGTGTGTGTGTGTGTGTGTGTGTGTGTGATTTCATTTTTTTAAACTAGAGACAGGGTCCTACCGTGTTGCCCAGGCTGTCTCAAACTCCTGGCCTCCAGTGACTCTCCCACCTCAGCCTCTCAAAGTGCTGAGATTACAGGCATGAGCCACCGCACCTGGCCGGGATCTCAGATTTGCGGATTACGGATGCTTAACTGGTAAGTATATTACAAATATCCAAAATCTGAAAAACTTTCAAATTCCAGGACGCTTCTGATGGCAAACATCCCCGGTGATTGATAATCAGCCTGTGTGTATGTGCCAGGCACTGTTCTCCGCAGTGGGGAAACTGCAGAGAATGGAACAGTTTCCACCCGAGTGAAGCTTGTGCTGTCGTGAGAGAGGCAGATGATAAACCATGAATAGGTAACATAGTGTCAGGGAGAGACGAATGCTGGGAAGAAGAAAAATAGGAAAGGAATGGGAAGTGATGGGGGTCTCCTTTAAATAGGAGGGGCAGAGAAAGTCTGAGGAGGTGACACTGAGCTAGGACCTGAATGCAGACTAATCAACTAATCGGGCAGGGGAGCCTTCTCAGCAGAAAAAAGCACATATGAAAGGCTGGAGGCAGGATTGTGCTTTGGGTGTTGAGGGAGCCAGTGGTGAGAGATACAATCTCTAAGCCTGTGGCTATAAGAGGTAAACTTGAGAAGTGTACGAGAGACACACTGTTAAATGACACACACCATGAAGAACCGCATTTCACCCAGTAAGAGTAAGCTGTTTCCATTTGTGCATTCAATAGATGTATTGAATCTACCTGTGACCCAACCTGCTCCCCTCTGGCCTCCAAAGATTTGGGCCAATAAAGACAAAGACCTGGCCCAGCTGTGTAGACTGAAGAATCCCAGCCTGCGGCTCAGTGTCCACAGGCCAGGCTTAGGGAAGAGTGTGTGTGTGAAGTGACAGACCACAGGACTGAGCCACAATCTAGGCTCAGAGTCTTTGAAGCTAATGATCAAGGGCCAGTAGATACACAAACCCGGGAGTTGAAGAGGGCCCCCAAACCAAAACCCTAAATTAGCCAAACCTCAAACGGTGTCAAACTCAGCCAAAAAAATGTTATGAGCTTGGTTTGTTGTTTTCTCCCACCCTCTCTGCCTCCTTCCCTTCCCTAAAATACAGGATGGGTAGGAAAGAATCTTGATTCATAAGAAATAACAAACACAATCACGATGTTTATGAAGACTTGACATGTGCTAAGTGGTTTACACTCTCAGAAAAGAATTATGAAATAGGCAGAAAAAGATTACGAAATCTCTAACATTCCCTTTAGTTATCTGATTCTATAAAAGCCTTTGCTTTTCATTGTCTTTATTGATAGTAATACAGATGATTTCTTGTTTTTTCTTTTCTTTTCTCTTTTTTCTTTTCTTTTCTTTTTTTTTTTTTTGAGATAGAGTCTCACTCTGTTGCCCAGGCTGGAGTGTAGTGTCGCAATCTCAGCTCACTGCAGCCTCCACCTCCTGGGTTCAAACAATTCTCCTGCCTCAGCCTCCCAAGTAGCTGGGATTACAGGTGTGCACCATCGTGCCTGGCTAATTTTTGTATTCTTAGTAAACACAGGGTTTCACCATGTTGGCCAGGCTGGTGTCGAACTCCTGACTTCAGGTGATTGACCCGCCTCAGCCTCCCAAAGTGCTGGGATTACAGGCCTGGACCACCACGCCGGCTGGATGATTTCATCTGTAGAAATGCAAATGTTTTGTCCCTTGAGACACGATTTTTGCTCCGTGACTATTAACTAGTTCTACGTCTATTGGTAAATTCATTTCAGCGTTTCTGATTGCCAATCTATGTGTGTGTTTGAATTATCCTTTGAACTATTTGTAACATCTTACTCGGTGCTTGGTTAATTAAAGGGTTAAGTAAAAATCTTTGTTTTAGATTTATAGAAGAGTCATGATTTTCTTTAAAATATATGCTTTAATAACATGCATAATCTTATTTCCAACCCTGTGAGGTGGCTATCATTATCATCATCCCCACTTTACAGACTTACAGAGGAAAATTGAGGCCTAGGTGTCATGAAATTTGCCCAAGGCCATCCACAGGTCATTGCTTGAGCCAAGCTTTGCACCCAGGCAATTTGGACCCAGAGTTGAATCTGTTCACCACTATACCACGTGGTTTCTGTTGTGTAGCCTTTCATACTGTATGGTATGACAGGCTCACCCCCAACTGGGCTGCTGCATTTCAAGTTGGTGACCTTGACGTTGGCCCTTCAGGATTCCCCAGTGTTCAATGCCTTTGTAGCTGTCCAGTGTGGCCAGCTCCACTGGGAACCCCATGGAGAAGGCTTGAGGCCTTTTCCTCCACTGTGTTCTTCTCTGAATGCCTGCTGCAGAGCTCTGACCTGTGTGCGTGCAGCCACGTTCTTACTGGTGGGGCATGGAAAGTCAATTCATAGAGGCCTTAAAACCCCCAGCTTGGCTGTGCGCGGTAGCTCATGCCTGTAATCCCAATATTTTGGGAGGCCAAGGCAGGAGGATCGCTTGAGCCCAGGAGTTTGAGACCAGCCTGGGCATCTTGGCAAAACCCTGTCTCTACAAAAAATACACAAATTAGCCGGGAGTGGTGGTGTGCACCTGTAGTCCCAGCTACTTGGGGGGTTGGGGGAGGAGGATTGCTGGAGCCCAGGAGGTCGAATCTGCAGTGAGCCATGATCGCACCAGTGCACATCAGCCTGGGCAACAGAGTGAGACTGCTGTCTCCCACCAAAAAGCCCACCTCCAGCTCAGAGTCTGTACTTGTTCCTCAGTGACACTGAGGTCTGCTGCTTTTATTTGTTTAACAGAATAAATGCAAAGAAATAGTATGATTGCTATCACAAGAATGTCAAATTCTTTAAGGTAGCAAAGAACAACTATAACCTGAGAATGTTACTAGTTGATAGATGGATTGGCTTTTAAAAACACCCAGGAACTATTGAACCACAAATATTATCTGAAGGGAGAATGAACAAATTAATATTTCATTTAGTTGCTGTTCCTGCGTGAAATTCTAACCACAGCTCAGTGGAGTCAGAATCCCAATATTATTGTGGTGTGTTTTGTGAGCAGTATTTGTATTTGCACGCTGTGGTGTTACCAGCTAAGAGTTACTAAGCACTTTGTATCCAGATCCTTTGTAAATATTTTACCTACATGTTCTCATTTAATCTTTAAGCGACTCTGTGGTGTAAGTTCTATTATTAGCTTTGTTTTATGGATGAAGTGACTGAGGTCCAGAGACATAGCCACTTGCCAAAGGCCCTAAATCTGCTAAGTGGAGCTGCCAATCAAACTCCCCTGCACATACATAATTCACACTCATGCTAGAAGAGGAAAGCTCAGAGAGGGAGTCAAAACTCCATTTCTAGTATTTCCTTCCAACAGGGAACCCTATTCTCCCTCTGAAGGTAGCACTCTAACTTTAATTTCCAAAATAACTTTTGTTTCCCAGCTTCCTGGTGAAGTAGCCAATCTCCCAGATGGCCCTCGAAGATTGGCAGTACCTGGTCTTCATGCCCTTGTGTTGTTCCTCAATACTGTCCCTCAAATGTTGAATCAGGACTGGTACGTCTGACTATAGTGGAAATTATAATGTGACTTCTGAGGCCAGGTCATAAAAGGCATTACTGCTTCTGCCCTGGCCTCTTGGATTGCTTGCTGTCTGAGAAGCTAGCTGCCATGTTGTGAGGACACTCAAGCAGCTCTGTGGAGAGGCCCATATGGAGAGGAACTGAAGCCTGGGCGACAGCCACACCAACTGGCTAGCCAAGGGAATGAACGATCTTGGAAGTGGGTCCCCAGCTCCAGTCAGATGAATGTAGCCCAGCTAAAAACTGAATGCACCCTTAGAGTTCCCAAGACAGAACATTCCATCCAAAGTGCTCTCAAATTCTTGAACCAGAAAAACTTTAAGAGATAGTAATTATTTTTATTTTAAGCTCCTAAGTGTCGGGGTAACTTGTTATGCAGCAAAGCATAACTAGTAACTATTTAGTTCCTAGCAGCAAGATGCTACTGTAAGAAAAATCTAAAAATATGAGAGTGGTTTTGGGACCAACAGTGGGAAAAAGTTGTAGAGACCATGAGGAGAGTGTGAGTGAAAGCCTAAATGGTCTTAAAGACACTGTTTGCAGAAATATGATGGGCTTCAAGGAGGCTATTGGTGAGATCTTGAAGAAAATTGAGGAAAATGTTACTGGAAACTGGAAGAAAGGGGATTCTTACCATGAAACAACAGAACATTTAGCACATTTTGTTAACATGGAAAATAGAAAATGTACCTACTGAACTGGGTGATCCAGCTAAAAAGGTTTCCAGGCAGAGTGGTATAGGTGCCACCTTGATTTTTGTTGCTATTTTGAGTAAAAATCAGAGGAAAGATAAACTAAAGAAGAAAAAAACCTATTTATTACAAAAGAGGCAGAAACTGCAGGGTTTGAAAATGCCCAGTCTCTCAAGGTAACAGACAATGTGAAGATTTTAAAAACACGTTGGGACAAAGATAAAATCCAAAGTACAGCCAGAAAAACAGAGTGTAAAGGTGAAACTGAAGGTGTGGCTGTAAGGTTTTCTTGTTTAGACCTCAGAACTATGCAAGGTGTAGTCTTTCAGCCACTTCATAGAGTCCTAAAGTAGAAAAGAGACTTGTGGGTATAGCTTTTGTCTAATGGAGTGAATCTCAGTAAGATTCATAAGAGACTTGCAAACATTTTAAGATAATTTTACTAGAAACAAACATTGCCAGCTTTAACTGAATAGAAAAGAAACACTACAAGATGAAATGAAGATTTCTATTGGCAAATAAACTACTCAACTGCAAAAACAGGTTTACTTTTATGAAAAAGAAAAGATAATTCAGGGAGTAGAAGCAAGAACCCAGGAGACAGAGCCAAGAGCTGTAAAGAATCATTTTCAGCAGTAACAGGACTGAGTCCTGACCAAGGAACTTGCATAATGTGCCTGGCTAGACTTCAAAATTTATCAATAATAGACAACCTGTGTACCTAGTAACTATCTGAAGCATACAGAGAAGTCAAAAAGGATTCATTAGAGAAGGAAAATTTGCGAAGCAGGTAGGAACCTGATTTACAATTGCTTAAAATAAAAGACACCTATGGTGGAACTTTCTGGACCAATTTTCTTCCTTGCATTATTCTTGATACACAGATAAGCCAAACCAGTGATTCAGCCATGACTCAGGCATAAATAAAGTGGCAAGTGGGATGCTGACTGACTTTGGCGCCTGAATTCTAAGGTGCTACAGAGGCACGGATTTTTATCAACAAACAAATACAGAGTTGAGGCTTTCAAACTCCACTACTATGAGCCCTAGGACTTCCAAAGAGATATCTCTGGATCTTTCTTGGGGAGAAGTAAAGGTGAGGGTTGCTTTCTCCTTCAATTCAACTTTAAACAACTCTGCCTTTTGTTCAAAAAATTAAACACACATATCTGTAGTCTTCGTACATGAAAATGTAAAGAAGAAAACAAAATTGGTTGGGATGCAGCCTGAGACAACTCCTAATTTCGTTAATATAATTGCACAAGGTTAGCATGGTAGGTGTTCTGATGAATATGCTCCACCTCCATTCCATCCTCCCTCTAGCATCCCTGCCTGTAAGGCAGAGACTATAAAGATGAAAATCATATTTTCTGGACTCTTTTGCGGCTAGATTTCTGGATGTGAATTAGATTCTGCTAAATAGATGCACCTGTTGGAATTTGGAAGGCAAGGCTGGTGCCATTGTCCTGCCCCTTTTGGATGTGAGAGATGGGGTTTACTGCAGCTACAACCCGCTGTGTATTTTCCAGCTTGCTCATTGTTGAGAAGCAGGTGCAGTCATGTGCTCTTGAACTCTGTGGTTCCACTGGCAACCTCAGAAGTTGCAGCCCCGTGCAAGGCCAGTTCTGCATGCTATAGGAGTCTTTCTTGGAAGAATACATTGGATTCTAGTCCCCAAAGCTCCCAGTGGTTTTGCAAGCACCCTGTTTCTTACATTAA
The DNA here is from genome assembly GCF_043159975.1 of Macaca nemestrina. Taxonomy (NCBI): domain Eukaryota; kingdom Metazoa; phylum Chordata; class Mammalia; order Primates; family Cercopithecidae; genus Macaca; species Macaca nemestrina. Next base: position 7,812,285 of record NC_092139.1, on the reverse strand, counting down.
ACCCTAGAAAGATTTCTATTTCTTGCTTTGAAACTTGACTGATATGATTAAATAATTAAACATTACAGAAATAAACAAAAAGTAAAAACTTCCCTCCCTATCCCAATTCCAATTTTTCTTTGTAACATATTTATTATTTCAGAAAATTTTTCTTTGAAAACCTCTTTATAGATAAGTGCATATATTGTTAAAATATGTTGTTATATATGTAAAATACATATTATATTATGTAATATTACTAAAAAAGTCATAATATAGCTATTGCCTTGCATATTGACTTTTTAAATTGCAAATCTTTTTGAACCTCAATGAGAACTCCTCACCAGAATAATTAAAAAAAGAAAAAACCTGACACTAGTAAATGTTGACAAGGACCAGGAGCAATAGGAACTCTCATACATTGCTGGTGTGAGAATTGTAAATTAGTTGGACCACTTTGGAAAACTGACTGGCAGTTTTCATTAAAGTTAAATATACACCTATCCACTGCCTCAGCAACTTGTCCACAAAAAGACTCAACAAGAATGTTCAGAGCAGCTTTACTATATTAGTCAAAAAGTAGAAACAACCCAAATGTCCCATATGTAAATGAATAACAAATGGTGTTGTATCCTATAATAGAATGTTACATAGCAATGAAAAGGAACAAAGCACTGATGTATACATAACATGGATGAATTTCGAGACCATTATACTACGAGAAAGAAGCCAGGTATAAGAGAACGCACACCACACGATTCCTTTTCTGTGAAGTTCAAGAACAGGCAGAACTACTCAACAGTCCCCAAAGTCAGAAGAATGGTTCCCTCGTGTGGGGAGAGAGCATGACTGATTCTAAAGGTCACATGGAGCCCTCTTAAGTGACGGGAAAGTTCCATCTCTGGATCATGGTGGTGGTTACAAGGGTGTAGACACATGGAAAAATGACTCAAGCTGTGTACTTAAAGACTAGCACACTTTCCTAACTAAAAGGTTATCTTTTTGTATCAGCACATTGACATCTGATTCCTTCTGTTGAATATCTGCAGAGATTTCTAGTGCACAAAGTTCCATGTTTTAACCACTCCCCTCTGTGTGGACTTAATATGTTGTTTCCAGCATTTTTGCCATCGCAGATGATGCTATGATGAGCGTCCCTGGACATACCTCTTGTGATTCCACTGCAAGTATCCGTAGGGTAAATTCCTAGAAGAGGAATTGCTGGGTCAGAGGGAATGTGGCTGTTGATGTTTCACAGACATTGCCCAATTGCTCTCCAAAAATCTTGCAGCAACACGCAGTCCCATGAACACCACAGTCAGTCATGGGAGTGCTGGTTTTCCCACACCCTCCCCAGCACTGGAGATTATCAACTTTCACAATGTTTGCCGATCTGATAAGTGAAAATATTTTATCTTTGTTTTGATATTTTTTAAAAAATTAGAAACTGCTCTATCTTTATTCATTTCTCATATTGGGTTTCTGCATCTGATTTTGCTTTTTTAAAAAGGAACAAATTTGTTTTATTCGTCGCTAAATAAAACAAATTAAAATGTAAGACTAGAATAAAGCAAAGATCACATTTCTTGAGATTTAACAGCCAAAGGAAGACCAGAATTTCTCTCCAGTGGGTCGTTTCTGTAACACTGAGGCTGGGAGACCGTGTGGACGCCCAACTCACAGCTCCCGGGGGCCAATTCTCACTTTGGGCACGAAGTTTCAATTTTCTGTGCCTCAGTTTCCTCACCCATGAAGCGGAGGGAATCACAGTGTTATTGTTGCTGTGACAGTCATTTGAGCTGTGACTCATGCAGTGCTCAGACTGCGCCTGGCACGTCCTGGGTCTTATCTCCACTTCTGCCATTGCCGACATCAGCATGAGTTGTCTAGAGGCTTCCCCTGTGGGCTTGAGTTTCTGTTTTTCTAAAATCAGGCTGCGGAGTGAGATCCCTTCCAGCTCTCCCGCTCTCCTGATTTCCTGTCCCGTGGCCCTGTGAAGACTTTGCTTCCCTGCCCTGGGCACTATGTCCCAGCCTCCTAAGGTCACCCAGCTGCCAACGTACCTCCCAGGCTGTGCTGCCTCCGCCTTCTCCTAAAGGCCAGGCCACACTCAGTTGCCCGGCCACAAAGCGATGAAGCTGAAGCTTTTTCCAGAGCCTCAGGATCCCTGGAGAGAGCGTTTCCCTTGGCTTCAGCTGCAGCCCCTCTTTCTAGGAGTGAGCTCCATCGCAGGGGTCCCCCAGGGAGACAGATGCCTTCCCGTCCCCTCTGCCCAAGGGCCCACGCTCAGAGCACTGCCTCCCACACTGTCCCTCTGCAGATCAACCGAGGCATTGACTCCAACAGAGACTGAATTCTAATTTAGTCTTGGCTGGGACCCCTTTTCCCCAAAAAGATAGCTGACCTGGTGTCTTGCTAAGTCTCCACCCTCTTCGGCTTACGTCATGAAACCTGTCTCTTTAACTTCATAGAATTCAAGAATGCTTTCTTCCCTCTGGGTCTAGATGTGAAGCCAGTCAAGAAGGGAAGGCACTAACTTCTCTAATTGAAAAATCCTCTCCTCCACATTGTAACGGGCCCAGACAAAAGGATCAGATCATCTGAAAGACAAATACTTTCCAAGTAAGTTTCCACATTGTTAATATTTCTTGCCTCTCTGGCCCCCACTTTCCTATTTCAAGGCCTCTCCCTAGTCCTGGTTGTGTTCACTGGAGCCCAGAACCTAACCTGGCTTTTTTTCCATTAAATAATCAATTATAGACTCACATTAGGCCGGGCGCAGTGGCTCACATCTATAATCCCAGCACTTTGGCCTGAGGTCAGGAGTTCGAGACCAGCCTGGTCAACATGGTGAAACCTCATCTCTAACTAAAAGTACAAAAATTATCCTGGTGTGGTGGTGGGCACCTGTAATCACAGCTACTTGGGAGGCTGAGGCTGGAGAATAGCTTGTTTCTGGGAGGTGGAGGTTGTAGTGAGCCGAGATCGCACCACTGTACTCTAGCCTGAGCGACAGAGCAAGACTCTGTCTCAAAGAAAAAAAAAAAAGACTCACATCAAAGCGAGGTTGATGAGAAGGACAGGAGGGAAAGACGTGCACTTCTTTATTAGTTGTTCATTTTGATGGCTCTTTTCATCTTCGCTTTGATGGCTGGGAAGGTACTATATGTTAGATTTGACGGGGTTGTTAAATAAAGTGCAAGGCATCGAGAGGTACACTCATAAAAAGAAAAGTGATTTCCATCGGTTATCCTGAACGTTGATTCATTTTATAGCTTGGAAGTTTGCTGTGTCAGGGTCCTGCTAATGTTGAATTCTAAGCCTGCAAGCAAAAGTTTGCAAAACCCCTTCTTTTTGCATAGCTCAGGCGGACAGACAGGTAGGTGGATAGCAACAGCGGCTGGGACATGGTGGGAATGTAACTATGTGTCAGGCATGAGTTAAGCATTTGACTCACATCATCTCACTGAAACCTCACACCCACCCTGGAAAGAACACTACTTCCACTAACCTCAGTCTACAGAAAAATGAGTGTTAGTGAGGCTTATTAATAAGAAGTTCAAGGTCACACAGGAAACCTGAGCAGAGCCATGACTGAGGCTCAGTCTGTCTGGGCCTCCAACCTCCCTGTTCTAGGGCTTCTAGATCTCTACACTATTGACATTTGAGACTGGGGTAATTGTGTGTGTGTGTGGTGGGGGGGGGGGTAGGGGCTGCATCCTACAATGCAATGTTCTATGCATTGTAGGATGTTTAAAAGCATCCCTGGCCTCTACCCACAAGATGCCAGCGGCACCTGTGCCCCAGATGTGACAACTAAAAATGTCACACATTGCCAAGTGTCCACTGGGGGACAACATCACTTCTGGTCAAGAACCAGTGCGTTCAATGTTTTCAGTGTCTCTGTTCTCTTCCTGCCACCCACGTGCACGTTGGGACATGCTCGTTGGGACCCTCTACAGACTGTGGAAGCTACTTGGGAGGCAACCACTCCTGTAATCACTGAGCTTCTGAAGCTGACTCTCCACCTGATGGGCCAGGGTATCTCAGTTCCAAGAAACCTGCTACCCCACCCGCAGTCATCAAGAAGCTACTGTGCGCGAGTGGTTTGGAGACGTTACGGAAATGCAGAAGACGTAGCCTTCCCTCACCACTGAGAGTAGAGGTTAGAATCTAGTGCTCTACAGGCAAATCTGGCTTAGGAGTATGTTCGCTAGCTTTGCAAAAGATTTTTACAAATTTGAATTAGTGGCCAGCACCTAAAAATTTGGAACTTTCATGTTTTTTAATTAAAAAAAAAATCTGAATTTCTGGCTTACTTGGAAAACTGGAAGATCTGGCTAGCGTCGAGAGTGGGAAACCCCTGACAACACGTCAGTTGCCCTGCATTTTGCCATGGCTCCCTGTCACCCCCCATCCCCCACCTCCGTTACACAAACAGCTCAGCCCCTCTGGGCAGTTCAGAGTGGGGCCCCAGAGCTTGATCAGAAGCTCCTGGAGGGCTGGTATTAATATTAGTGATATTAACTTGTAATCCCTCCTACCAAGTCCCTTCAGATGACTGACCTTAATGCAGCAAGATTCCCAGAGGAGGGAGGGATTACTATGGGCTGGAGACTCAAAGAGGGCTCCCTGGAGGAGGTGAGCTGGGCAGTAAAAGTAGGTCGTGTTTGGCAAGATTGCAATTCAGAGAAGGAGATGCTCCATGGTAGACGCTGGATAACAGATGAGCTGTTATGCGCAGAAAGGGGTCAAAGAGAGAGCAGGTGGCCATAGGGAAGAAATGTAGTTCCTGTGCCCATGGGGCTGCCAGTCTGGTTCCAGAACCCCAATGCCCTAACTTCCTTACCTGAAGGGCGGGTACTGATAATGGCACCCATCACAAGTGCTGCTTTGCCCCGAGGGAGCTCCTCGATCTTAGGTGTCATGTTCATTCAGCTGAATTCCTCTGTTAGTTGCTCTATAATTGGTGTCTATTTTTATTGATGTTGATAACACACAAGCTCATGTATGTGGATCATCCAGGGGCTGAAGGTGAAGAAGGACCTCCTACTAGCTCACTTGTCCTAAGAGAATTCCAGCAACAAAAAGTGAGGGGCTCCTTGGGCAAGGCCTGGTGCAGGCAGCCTTGCTATGAAGGGGACAGTTCCTGCTCTTCAGAGGGAAAGTCCAACTAGGAAAAGCAGATCAAGGGGAGCACTCTCTCCAGGGACTCCCAGTTGCTGAAGAATTATTGTGGGCCCAGCTCGTTGTAAATGCAACCACGTTAGTTTTTACGAACATCACTTGTTATACCAGCCCAGGGGCTGTTGCTTCCAGCTGGAAAGCTGGCCAAGGAGAAATGGGTAGTAAAGTATTTCATAAAATTGGTTTGAGAATTGAGGGGCCAGTTTCACATCAAGGCATGAAGAGAGGCACCGGGCCCGAGCAGCTGCGTTTACTGTCCAGTGTAACTGGATATAAGCGTGGCTGTAAAACAGATATTTACGAGTGAGTCAGACGGAGAGGTATCACCGGGTGCTTCTGTGGCCTCATCACATAGGTGACAGATTAAACAGCAGAGTTGGAGTTAAGAATAAATAATATTTAATTACAGGTCATTGCTGCCCTGGCTGCAAAGTGAATCACGTTCAAATTCATGGTAGGTGAACTAGAGAAGCCACACATCTGAGATCCTGCTTCCTCCTGCTTCCTTCCTGCTTCCTTCCTACCACTCTACCACTCTGGGTTTCAGAGCTGGATGTTCAGGCTGAAAGAGAAGACCTCCCTTCTTTCTTTCTTTCTTTTTTTTTTGGTTGTTGTTATTGTTTGTTTGTTTGTTTGTTTGTTTGTTTTGAGATGGAGTTTTGCTCTTGTTGCCTAGGCTGGAGTGCAATGGCACGACCTCGGCTCACTGCAACCTCTGCCTCCTGGGTTCAAGGGATTCTCCTGCCTCATCCTCCTGAGTATCTGGGATTATAGGTGCCCGCCACCATGCCCGGCTAATTTTTGTATTTTTAGTAGAGGCAGGGTTTCACCATGTTGGCCAGGCTGGTCTTAAACTCCTGACCTTGTGATCCGCCTGCTGTGGCCTCCCAAAGTGCTGGGATTACAAACATGAGCCACCGCGCCCAATTCCTAACCTATGTCTTTTCTGCCCAACCAGACTGTACATTATTTTTGTTTTGTTTTGTTTTGAGATGGGATTTTGCTCTTGTTCCCAGGCTGGAGTGCAATGGCTCGATCTCAGCCCACTGCATCCTCCACCTCTTGGGCTCAAGCGATTCTTCTGCCTCAGCCTTCCCAGTAGCTGGGATTACAGGGACACACCACCAGGCCTGGCTAATTTTTTGTATTCTTAGTAGAGACAGGGTTTCACCATGTTGGCCAGGATGGTCTCAAACTCCTGACCTCAGGTGATCCACCTGCCTCGGCCTCTCAAAGTGCTGGGATTACAGGCATGAGCCACCGCGCTGGCCCACATTCTTTAAGGGTAGGGATCCTTAGTTCCACCCAATGCAGCAAAACCTCATTCATGCCTATAGAGAAAAAGAAAACAGAGATCCTGCTTCAAAAACCTGACAGCCCAGTGAGGAGTGTGAGCTGAGCTGTGAACGTGTGCAAATTCACCAGTAGAAATCTCAAATCTATTCTTTCTTTTAAAATATTTGCTCAGCATGCATGACGTATCAGGAACAGTCGTAGGTGGTGGGGATGCAACAGAACTGTGAAGGTTCTGAGATTTTTCCGTACTTGCAGCTAATAAGTGAGCCTGTCACAGTGTCGTGGATGCGGGAAGATGACATAAGACTACTGGGTCGGAGATAAAGGAGTTCATTACTACACAGCAGGCAGCATGAGATTCACGCTTGTGCCTGTTCCTCTTTACCCCTAAGTCCTATGAGGGGTGACAGAGAGTGACCCAGGTGGTTGCTATACACACAAGGTTTTTCATCACAGCAGAGGAAACTTGAGTTTAGTGATTCCCAGTTTTTAATAAACTTCTAGATCCTGCCCACCCTTTGTCCTGGAGGGAGACATTACTGGTAAGCAAGCAAACTTTCCCTCTGTTATCTCTATTTTCCAAGACTATTTGCTTACAAACATCCTTGGAAAGGTAGTCTGGAACAAATGCTGTCAGTGTCTCTGCTCACAAGATGGACTGACATTCTAAAAGCCCGTGGAACACCGTCTCCCAGCAGCTACCACTTCAGAAGAAGTTTGTCAGGGAGGCGGTCGCAGGACTCCTCCTCCACCATGTGCTGGTGGTGAACCGTTTCCAGTTCACTGTGCAACAGGCACGGCACGTGGCTTGTCTCACTCCTCTTCATAACCCCACGAGACAGACTATTGTCAGGCCTATTGACAGGGTAGGAAATTGGGACTCAGAGAAGCTAACTTGTCCTAAGCCACCTCTCTTGTCAGTAGCAGAGCCAGGACTTGAACTGAGGACGGCTGACTCCAGAGCCCCATCCCATGTTCTGCTCTCAACATACAACACTCATGGAACAAAATGAGTTATTTAGAAAATACCAGTCAATGCGGTTCTTGGAACCTCACCCTGGTCTGTGACCCCAGAACCAACATGTGCCCCTGCCCCTCTCTGACCTCCCTGGCAGCCAGCCTCCCTCAGGTGACAGGCTGTCCTCTGCCGTCTCCATCTCCTGTGGAGCCAGAAGCCTGGTGCCCTCTCTCTTGGTCTGTGGCCAAGTGAGGAAGAGCAGCCACGTCATGGGTGCTGGGCAGACACCAGCAGTAAGGGAAGCCCAGGCTCGGGGAGGAAGAGCTGCTTCTAAGCTGCTCTAGCGTAGTGTGAATACTCGGCGAACCTCCCAGCTGTCTTCCACCCCCCACCCTGGGGTTCCTCCACCCAGGGCCCCGAGGGAGTCTCTTGGGAAGTCTTTGAAAGCTGGAAGGAGTTTTCGTGAAAGAAGAAGTTTGGCTAGTCTGGTCTCTTGTCTTTTAAACTGCCCTGCAAGGACAGAAAAAGTCTTTGGACTTCTCATTGCAAAATCTCCATCCACTGCCTCCTAGAATGGCAGGAGTTGCTGCTAGGGAGAGGGAGTGAGGCACGCTGGGAAGGATGCAGAAGGTGAAGTCCAACCGGCCTGAGTTCAAATCCCAGTTTTACCTTTTTCCAGCTGTGTGACCTTGGGCCCCAGTTTCCCCATCTGCAAAGTGAGAATAATGCTTGCACCTACCTCATAGAGTCACTGGGAAGGTTTAATCAGATTATGAATAAGGAGGCATTCATTCTGTCTTTAAAAAATCGTTACTAAGCACTTAATATGTGCAGGAACAGTTCTAGGTGCTAGGACTACAAGAGTGAAAAAAACAAACGTCCTCACCTTGCAAAGCTCACATTCCAGGGGAGGAGACAGACAGTACCAGCACCTGCGATGTAGTAAAATACTCAGTGATTCTTCGCCACAGGCAGAAACAGGTTGCTTGGGGGACCCCTCTTCTGGTTAGTGGGGAGGTCTCAGAGAAAGGAGGTGATCAGCCAGCTGGAGACCCCGGAAAGCATCCTAGACAAGAGGAAGCATCTAAGGTCAAAGAACAGCTGGGTGGCTGACAGGGGACGTTAACAACATTCTATTTTCTGAAGCTATAAGAAGATAAATCAACTCTCTGGGAACTGGCTCTGGCCCCCTCGATGGGGTGGGAGGTAGTCAGAACAGAGGGACTCCCTCTAACTTCTCAGAAAGCCGTTCTGGGGTAACTCAGCACCCATGGCTGTGGCCTCCTGGGAGAGGCAGAGTAGAGTCAAGACGCCTGCTCTCCGGCCTGCCCTTTCACTCCCATCTCCACCCGCTTCCCTTCACCGCCGCTGTCAGCCTGGGCCCCTCTGCAACACCTGGACCTGGGCCAGCTGTGGAGCATCTGCTCCTTAATCCGCCCCCAGGGTTTGGCCCGCTGGAGGTGCGGCAGCACCCAAGGGTGAGTGGTTCCGGAAAGGAAGAGACAGCCCTTTGGACGCGTTCTCGAGTTTGTTCATTTATTCGGTGATTAGACATTGTTTTGAGCCTCTATTGCAAACCAGGCACTGGACGTGTGGGGCTGTGGGGTCGCCACCAGCTTGGCGGAGGCGGGGATTATGTAGTACCTTTTAAAAACACAAAAAAATCACTTCAAATAGTACATAATACTGTCTCCGCAGGTCCTGAGATCCTCACCTTGAGCCCACATGTTCTCTGCCACTGCGGTTCAGCAAATGGCAGCAGTTTCATCAAGGTAGAAAAGAAAAACAACAAAAAAGTCAGAGCACCGCACCTGTGCCACCTGGTGGCGGGATCTGTCCACACCGCAGCCCAGCAGCGTGTCTCCCGCCACCCCACCACCCCGGGAGGCTAACCCTGCCCAGTGGCTCTGGGACTGGGTGTGAGGAAGGCTCCTGAGGCCTGTCTGGCCTCCAGGATCTGGGTGAAGCCAGAGGAGCAGGCTCCCAATCACCCCAGCCACTGAAAAGCCTTAGGAGTCAAGTTGCTGCCTATGGGAAGCCTGGGGCTCTGGTAACAGCTCAGTAAGACTGCGACAGCCCCGGGCCAGGACTCAGGGCAAGACAATTTCTAGTTTCCCAAGTCTCAGCTTGGTCCCACTGAGGAAAGTGTCCCTTCCTCTCAGAGGTCCATTAGCCCAGGGTGCCTTGATTCAGTGAGGAGGGGACACAGAATAAGGAAAACTCCCACCTCCCCATTACCGAGAACTCCTACTACAGGACAGTACAGCGTGGTGTGACAACTAGGAACTCGGGACCGACAGGCCTGTGGCCGATTGCTATCCTGCCTCTGCCTGTGTGGCTTGGACAAGCTGCTTCACCTCCCAGGGCGTCTTTATTTATGATAAAGAGAATAAACGTATCCTGATTATAGTGTTGTTGCAAGGAGTAAGCAGGAGGATGCAGCCAAAGCACTTAGCACAGTGTTTGGCAAGAACTGTTCAATAAATAAAAAATTACTATTGTTATTATTATTATTACTATCATTTCTTGAGCATTTACGTTCCAGGCACCATAGCAAATGTATAGCAATAGTAATACACAACCTTTGATGAAAGCTTTCTTTATGCCAGGCCCTATGCTGAGAGCTTTATATTCATTATTTTCATCATTTTGATCCCCACAATTCTATAAGGTAGGCTACAATGAGCTCTACTTTTTGATGAGGAAACTGAGGCACAGAGAGGTTAAGTGACTTGCCAAGGTCACACAGCCAATGAGGTTCAAAGGTGAGATTAGAACACAAGTCCGTCCACTCCAAATGGCTTGTGGGTGTTAAAATAGATATTCAAAGGCAGCCCCATGGTGGGGAATTGAGATCTAAGGGACAAATATGATGAGTTCTTCAGTTTAAGATGAGTTACCCAGGTCACAATGAATGTGAAGGTGGAAGTGGCCATTGTGCCCCTTTAGGAGCCTGTGAGTGTGGATCAGGAGGCTGCCTGGCAGCTTATATTGCAGCTGCTACAACCTCAGAGAACTGGGAGAAGTTGAGATGCAGGCAGGTGGCCAGAGGGAGCGCAGACTGAGAAGCTGAGCTAGTCTCAGGGTGGCAGCCGCTTTGGCCTCTGCAGGGAGGAGAGCAGAAGTGGGAAACCAAGAAGTGGGGCATGAAGCTGAAGAAAGAGGAGGGCTCTGTGAGGGTCCCAAAGGGCCTTGTCAATGATGCCACAGAGTTTAGCCTTATATCCTGAAAGCTACGGGAAGTCTTGGAAGGAGATTAAGCAGCAGGAGGATCAGATTGGCATCTAGAAAAATTACTCTCTGATTGGGCTGGGTGGCTCACAACTGTGATCCCAGCAATTTGAGAGGCCAAGGCAGGAGGATTGCTTGAGCCCAGGAGTTTGAGACTATCCTGGGTAACATAGTGAGACCCCCTCTCTACAAAAAACACAAAAATTAGCCAAGTGGGGTGGCAGCATATGCCTGTAGTCCCAGCTACTTGGGAGGCTGAGGTGGGAGGATCACTTGAGCCCAGGAGGTGGACGTTGCAGTGAGCCGAGATTCTGCCAGTGTACTCCAACCTGGACAACAGAGCAAGACCCTGTCTCAAAAAAAAAAAAGTGGAAAAATCACTCTGGAACCTATCACGTAACCAAAAGCCACCTGTACCCCAAAAACTATTGAAAAAAATAATAATTTTAAAAAAGAAAAATCGTCCTGTTTGCAGCGTGGAAAATGGATTCAGCTGCCTCCATCTAGTTCTCCAGCCTGTCTTTTAAATATTTTTCACCACAATTAATATACATTCATTGTAACAAATATAAATGGGAGAGGAATATGTAACATAAATAAAACACTCTCACCCTCCAATTCTACTCTTCAAAAGTAATCACTAAACTATAAAGCATTTTGACACATACAGGTTCAGATTTTCAGCTGCACATATAGACGACATGGATACAAATATAAAATTGTTACCTAGCAACTGTTGGGAGAGACTAACATTTCGTGTGACACCCAGGGTGGTGTTTCCCAAAGTGCACACCACCCCACTCTGGTGACACTCAGCGGGGCCTAGACCAGTTGTTCTTAACCAGGCAATCCAGGGGCATTTGGCAATACCTGGAGACATTTTCATTGTCACAGTGCATGTGCTTAGCAGGTGCTACTGGCATCTAGTGGATCAAGAGTGCTCTGCGAACATCTTATGTATTATAGGATTCCCACAACCAAGTGTCATCTGGCCCCAGATGGCAACAGTGCCAAGGCTGATAAACCCTTGGGATCTTTGAGGGAATCCCATACTGGTGAGATTTGCTAGTTGCAAGGAACAGAAATGCAATTTATTTTTATGGTATCAGGCAGCTTCTGAAACTATCTAGAGGCTGCAGAGTCAGGTTTATGCAGCCAGGGACAATGCCCTTCACCTGCTGTGGAACTGGTCAGGTGATGGCACAGTGCACCACTGCACCTGATGAGCACAGATGCTGAACTTTGCCCCAGACTGTTCTCTGGACTCTGCTTCTGGAGCCCGTTGTAGCCACTGCAGCTGCCACCTCCCCACAGCTTCATCAGTGCTGCCTGGAGCTGCAGTTTTGCACTGGCAGTTTTCACTATGTGTTTGGTATGGGTGCTTCTGATTGGCTGAGTCTAGGTCATGTGCTCATGTCCTAGCTGCAAGGGAGTCTAGTAAAATAAGTTTGCATCACGTTGAGCTCCTATAGGGATTGGCTGTCTGCCTTATGAGGCGGAGAACTCCTCAGACATGGGATGGAGGTTTGGAGGAACCTGACAAAGGGCCAGCCTATCCAGAGACAGGATGTTCAGTAACAGTACCTCAAGCCACACTGAATTTTGCTGTGAACCATGGATTGTCTCTCTCCTGTTCGGGCCACTTTCTACCTCCTAGGTAATCTCTCTCTGACTCTTGCTCATCTGCCCTAGTAGCAGAGACAGGCAGGTGTCAGGCTTGGGTCTAGGGTCAGCGACAGTATCTAGTTAAATATACAATAACTTGTTTTCATGATTTTTCCTGTAAGAATCATTTTTAGGCTTTGTTTCCTCCTGAATTGTTCTTTCTTATGAGATATTAATACCAGGGATATATTGCATATCTCTTTAGGTGTTGTCTGTTTATCTGTGTTTTATCAATAAAAAGAGCAAGACTTTCTTATCCACTCTCCATCATCCTCCCCAACCAATATTTGCCCTCCTGGGGGCAATTTTGCCCTGCTGAGACTGCATGGAGAGACAGACCTCATGTTTAGAGTGTCTCCAACTAGCCTAACATCAGACTTACCAGAGGAACCCTCGTAAAAATACAAATCCCTGGCCTTGATCCAGACCTATGGATTCAGAACTATCAAGAGAACAACTTGGGAATCTGCATGTTTAACAAGGGCCTCAGGGGATTTTGATAATCAGATAAGTTTTAGAAATGATCCTGTGGGCCAGGAGAGGTGGCTCATGCCTGTAATCCCAGCCTCAAGGGATCCTTCCACCTCAGCCTCTCAAAGTGCTTAGTGGGTTGGGATGCTGGCGTAACAGCTCACCAGCTGTGTGCCTTTGGGGAGGTGGCTTGCAGTCTCTGAGCTTCAACTCCTTGGGCCTGGAAGATGAGGTTTGGTGAGCATCAGTGAGGAGGTGGACATTTAGTGGTCCACACATAGTAGGTTTGAAATAAATGGGAGGTCCTTGGCTATTACAATTCAGAGATTGAACATTCCAGGTCTGTGTTTGCACCTGCCTTGATCTGTCGCCTGGGGGTCTTATTAAAATGCGGATTCTGATTCAGTAGATCTGGGTGAGACCCAAGATTCTGCATTTCTAACAAGTTCCAGGAAACATTAACGTTGCCAGTCTGAAGAGTAAGATGCTACCTAGACCAGGGTTTCTCCACCTTGGCACTCGTGGCATCGTGGCCTGGATAATTCTTTTGTGGAGCTGTCCTGCTCAGTGTAGGATGTCGAGCACCATCCCTGGCCTCTACTCACTGGAGGCCAGGAACACCCCCATCCCCAGTCCTAACAACCAAAGACGTCTGCAGCCATTGCAAAATGTCCCCTGAAGGGACCAAATTGCCCCCAGTTGAGAAACACCGGCCCAGGGCTGTGAGATGATAGTGAAAAGAGGAAGAAAGAACTAGTGACCCAAGTCAGCTGTCTCTGTACGACCGGAAGCCCAGAGGGCTGGGATGTATGTGTTGCTGGATGACGACATGAATGGAATGAATGAGCAGACGTAGAATACCTGGGAGACAGAGGAGCTCCTCCTGTGGAACTTGATTGCTGCTGATCTTGAAGCTTGGTCTCCCCTGGCTGCGAGAGAAGAGTGTAGAAACGCAACCAAAGTGACTCACTCGGGAGAACAAACCAGACCATTCACAAGCAGAAACCAGTGTCGGTTCAGTTATGTTTGGTATACCCAGGAGAGAAGGGAGGCAGTGTCCCATTTCATGTACAGACACGATGTGGGTAAGTTTACGGTTGTGTACGTTGAGGTTGCCTTTGAAGGGAAGCGACCCAAGACGGTAACACCAAACAAACATGCCTCTGAACCAAGGCCCCGGAACTGCCAATCTAACCCTTGGGGGAACCTCCACACACACGCACACGCACGCGCACGCACACGCACACGCACACGCACACACGCACACGCACACACACGCATGCACATGTGCACACACACGCACGCACACACACTCCTATGCACATGGGTGGCGAAGAGACGGCAGGTCTGAGCAGGTCGTTGGAAAACACGGGCTCCCATTCATGCAATTACCCTGCATGACTGTACATCATGCATCGGCATCTCTAACTGACGCTCCAAAGCATTTTGTTTTATCTGGGATTCAAATCCATGACCCTCCAACTCCAGAGCACAAACACTGTTCACAAACCTTCTGTGCAATTCTCAAAGCCATTTCACTTTCATGACAAAACGGCCATAATAATATGGCTACTGTTATTGCACATTCTGTCTGTGCCAGTCACTGCCTAAGCATTTTATAGACATCATCTCCTTGAATCCTCACCAGAACAGGACAGAAAATGCACCACTGTTTGCAGATGAAGGCACAGAGAGGTTGAGCAACGTGCCTGAGGTCACACAGCTCATAAGTGATGAAGCTAGGATCTGAATCCAAATGTGTCTGATTCCTGAGTCCATGCCCATAATAACTACACTTCTGACTCCCAGCTGACCCGAGACCCTCACTTCACAAGTGAACAGCAGCCCCAAAGCAGCAGCCTCGGCACCATGGGAGCTTGCTAGAAATGCAGAGGCCCGGGTGCCCTCAGACCTGCTGAGCAGAGTCTGTGCCCTGGCCAGGTCACACACACGTCACCGTCTGGGATTTACTGGTGCAGAGAACAGAATGACACCTCATCTCCCTGCATGTTGAAATCCCTCATCTCCATGAATTAATGGGTTCTTTACATTTGTTTTCCAGGCTGGGCAAGATGGCTCATGCCTGTAATACCAGCACTTTGGGAGGTCAGCACTTTGGGAGGTCAAGACAGGACGATCACTTGAAGCCAGGAGTTTGAGACCAGCCTGAGCAACAAAGCAAGACTCTGTCTCTCCAAAAACCAAAAAAAGATTAGCAGAGCCTAGTGGAACACATCTGTAATCCCAGCTACTTGGGAGGCTCGATTGCTTGAGCCCAGGAGTTTGAGGCTGCAGTGAGCTATGATCGCATCACTGCACTCCAGCCTGGGTGACAGAGTAAGACCCAGTCTCAAAAATAAATAAATAAATAAATAAATAAATAGATAAATAAATAAATAAATAAATAAATAAATTTGTTTTCCAAAAACTCATTCAATAAATGAATGCTCATGGGGTTTACAAACATCAGATATGGTGCAGGAGGACTTCTAACAGAAAGCAAAATCCCGTTTCCACGCTCCCCACTCCACGCACACCCAAGGACGGTGGCTCACGAGGATTGGCTCTTCCTGTGGTTTCTACCCTGTTCCTAAAAATTCCACCCAAATAGCTATGTATCGAGTCCACAGGTCCAACATGCACAGTTGGCAATGGATGGATATTTCGCTCAGGTATGTAACCACTCCAAACCTCTTCCCTCCTGCCCATATATTCACGTCACTGCTTCCAGAACCTGTGCGGGCAGCCTTTGTAAATGGAGACATAGAATTAAACTCGGGCAGCCTTTGTAAATGGAGACATAGAATTAAACTCGGGCAGCCTTTGTAAATGGAGACATAGAATTAAACTCGTTTCTTGCTCTTCCACTTTTCCATAGGGCCCCTGACCATTCCTGTTTTGTGAGATGGAATCTAGAGCCCCATCCCTCCCTCCTTCCTTCCTCTTCCGTCCACTCCTGCCGTGGATCTGGGGATCCAGAGAGGCAGGGCCAGGGTCCGTGGGCTGAGCTAGGTGAGCTGCTGAAGTCCAGAGCAGAGGCATGGAGAACTGGGAGCTGGATTTGACCCAGTCAGTCCCGTCGCCTCTCTGAACCTGATACTGAAGCCAGAAGTTCCAGGTCGAAGCTCTGGCTTGCTTGTACCTCCCCGTTGGATAAGACCCTTTTCCAGCCTGAGCCTCAGTTTCCCTACCTATAAGGTGAGAAGGCTGTTTTTGTTGTCTGAATTTACTGGAGTCATGGCTGAGCCCTCCTTCCACGCACACCTCTGCTTGGCTGCAGGCGCTTGTGGAGCCAAAGGAAGTGCTGCCACGTGCTGTGCAGGTGTGTCACATTGTCACCCAGGCCCACTTCATGGCAAGCAGATGAAAACGACAACATAGTCTTCAGAGCCACCTGGGCTGTGGGCAGGGCAGGCGGGAGGGAAGTTTCTCTCTAGGCACCAGCCCAAGAACAAAAGACTGCTTTGGACTTGAACTGTTCTTTAGCAAGGAAACGGTAACTGGAAGCTCATTAAAATTATCACGAGGGCTTCGTGGGTTGCTTTGGAGATTTTCTTCTTCCTGGTTATTTAGGATTAACAGTCAGTGTAGGATCTGTGCCTACATCCAGACATGGGGATGGGAAGTTTGGAGGAGGAGAGGAGAAGAAGCTATGGTGAAGGTTCACAGTTCAGGAGACCCGAAGCCAAGGGAATGGGTTAGAAGCAGATCTTGAGAATGCCATAAGAGCCCTGGAGGGCTCTTACGGCCCTTAGAGAAAAGGCCACAGTCCTGGCCAACCCCACCCCCCCAGGACTCTACACAACCCCATCCCAGTTACGGCTCTGATCTCCTGCCCTTGCTCTGCAGCTGTGGCCACACTGACCCCCTTGCAGTTCCTCCAGTGTGCCAGGCATCCTCCTGCCCCAGGGCCTTTGCATGTGCTGTTCCCTCTGCCTGGAATTCTTTTCCCCACAATATAAATATGTCTCACTTTCTCATTTCCTTTACCATGTTATCTTCGAGAAGTCCTTCCTGACCACCCTCCAAAAGAAAGGAACTTTAGGCCTGGCATGGTGGCTCACGTCTGTAATCCCAGCACTTTGGGAGGCTGAGGCAGGCAGATCATGAGGTCAAGAGTTCGAGACCAGCCTGGCCAACATGGCAAAACCCTGTCTCTACTAAAAATACAAAAATTAGCCAGGTGTGGTAGCGGGCACCTATAATTCCAGCTACTCAGGAAGCTGAGGCAGGAGAATTGCTTGAACCCGGGAGGCGGAGGTTGCAGTGAGCCAAAATCATGCCATTGCACTCCAGCCTGGGAGACAAGAGCAAGGCTCTGTCTCAAAAAAAAAAAAAAGAAAAAAAGGAACTCTAACCCTGGCACTTCCTGTCCTCCTCATCGCCCTTACCTCCCTCTACAGGACTCAGCGACCTTGGACATCTCCTGTGCCATTATTTATTTGATTTTTGGTGTACACTCAAGAGCTTTGAGAGAGGGGGGATTGCTGCGTGTTTAGTTCACGGCTGCCTCCCCAGCTCTAGAACATCTACAGAATGGACACTGGGTAAGGATTTGTCAAATGCCTGGATGGAGGTTAGGCAGGGAGGGTGCCCTGCTGTGACTGGTGTCAGCAGAAGCTCAAGAGCTCTTTAAGGCTTTAGGATAGGCTGAGCATGGCCCTAGAGGAGCACACTCTTGGCACCGTTCCCATTGGGTGGTTAGCTCCAGTGCTGATGGCATCACTTCCCACCAGAGCCCTGTCCACATAGCATGGTGGGGACTGGTCTTCTCTGCAAGACCTCCCCTGACTCCAAGCTTCACGAGGGCAGGGACCAGGACCAGCTTGTTCACTGAGGCACCCTCAGTACCCAGAGCAGGCTCACACCTGGTGACACCAAGAACACTTGTCCGTTAGTGAAATCATTTATTTTCTTAGTCCTCACAATTACCCCCATGATGTGGGGTTGATTATGCTTGTCCTGGAGATGGGGACACTGCAGTGGTGGGGCCTGGATTCCAAACCAGCACATCTCTGACTCCAAAGCCCTAAGCGACAGCCCCAGGGCAATACAATTTATCAGGATGGCCACAGGGTTGGAACTGCATTATTAACCAGCACGGGTCATGGGCATCTCCTTAAAAAGGAGGCTCATCTTCCTTCATCCATTGACTTGGCCAGTTCAGGTCCACAGTCCCTTACTGAGCAGGTATTGATAAACATGAGCTGTTAGGTGATGCTAATTGGGACTGAAAAAGAATGCTGCCCGCAAAGGGCTTCCAGATTGATACACATGTGGAGAGAGAAGCTCCCGGAATCTGGAGGAGCTGCATCCCTGGCAGCTGGGTGATAAATGAAGTGTCCCAGGTCAGGGTGGGGTGCGTCTTGGCTGAGCCCCCAGGGCAGTGGAGGTACCAGCGGGGAAGGGAAGGAGAGTGCAGGGGACTCAGGCAGACCACACACTGCCTGAGCAGGTGTGTCCTGGGGCTGGGATGCCCAGGCTGTCTGGGAAGCTGAGGTCTTTGCCTTGGGTCAGAGCTGCCAGGAATCCTAAGGAGGAAGGAAGGTGACGTCGAGGTGGGTTACGATCATTAACCCATGGGGGAGAATCCAATGGTTGGTGTATCAGTCAGGGTTCAGCTGGAGAGGCAGAATCAGTAGGAGGCAGACACTAAGGGATTTATTGCAAGGAGTTGGCTTAGATGACTGTGGGGTCTGGCCAGGCAAGTCCTGAGTCCATGGGGGCAGGCTGTCAGGAACAGCTGTGACTCACGGCATGGGCCCAGGTCGCTGTCACAGGAGGAATTTCTCCTTATGCAGGGAGCCTCTGCTGGCTCCAAGGTCTTTTCACTGATTGGACCAGGCCCACCTGGGTCTTTTATATAAAGTCAGCTGATTGAGGGCTTTAATCACATCTAGGAAACCTCTTCCTGCAGCACTCAGACGAGGGACTGGTTGAATAACTGGACTGCAGCCTTGCTGGGGTGACACATCAAGCTGACCTTCACAGACCGCAAGGCCCTGTGCGTGGTCTGGCTCCTGCCCTCTCTGCCTCCCTCTTCCCTGGCACCTGCTCCCTGCTAGTCCTACCTCACTGCTTCGTATTTACCCTTCCCTGCCTGGAGCACTTCTCTTTCAGGTAGAAGCCAGCCTCCCTCCCTCACCTCCTTCCAGCCTCTCTTTCCAGTCTCAGGCAGGTCTTCCCTCACTGGCTCAGCCAAAGCAGCACAGCACGCCCCACATCCCTCTGTTTTCCTGCTATATTTTTGTCACTGAGCACCTATCACTTCCTGACATGATATAATGTAACATTTATTTGTTTGTTTATTTAGTTATTTATTTGAGACGGGGTCTTGCTCTGTCGCCAGGCTGGAGTACAGTGGTGCCATCTTGGCTCACAGTGGCGTGATGTCGGCTCACTGCAGCCTCCATCTCCCAGGTGCAAGCGACTCCCCTGCCTCAGTCTCCTGAGTAGCTGAGACTACAGGTGTGCGCCACCACACCCGGCTAGTTTTTTGTATTTTAGTAGAGATGGGGTTTCACCATGTTGGCCAGGATGGTCTCGATCTCCTGACCTCGTGATCTGCCTGCCTCAGCCTTCCAAAGTGCTGGGATTACAGGTGTGAGCGACCGCCCATTTTGTTTATTAATTGACTCAGATGAAAACTCAGAAAAAGTGGGGATATGTTTTGCAGCTAAAGGTTGTGTCTTTAGAGTTTAGATCCTGGCAGCCTGGGCAATACAGTGAGACCCCCACCTCTACAAAAATAAAAAATAAAAATAAAAATTAGCTAAGAGTGGTAGCGCACGCCTGTAGTCCTAGCTACTCAGGAGGCTGAGGTGGGAAAATCACTTAAGCCCGGGAGGTTGAGGCTGCGGTGAGCCCCATGATTGCATTGCTGCACTCCAGCCTGGGTGGCAGAGCAAGATCCCGTCTGAAGAAAAGGAACAAAACATGGTTTATATTTACTTCAATTAAGTCTTCAGATCTTGTTTTTGATATTTTCCCCAGGACCATGATCAAACTATTCAAGCACTGCTGTTCCCTTTAAAAAACCTCCAAACAAAACCCCAAATCTATCACGTTAGTCAGCAATGATTTTATGACTCTTGATGATGGAGGAGGGGAGGGAGGCTGCAAGAACAAAATCAGAAATTCCTGAGAGTTTTTGCCCATATAAAACCCTATCTCTGTTGCATCCAAGCCCATGGAGATTTACAGCAATTGCAAGACCATCCAGGGAATTCCCCCGTTTCTCACCTTACCTCCGCTTAGATTTAAGACACTGATAAGCCTTTTAAACAGGATCTCCCTCTTCCCATCCTCATGACTAATAGGCCTGTTTCTCAGCTTTGTTCAAACGTCTGTACCTTGAAAGGTTTGGAAAACTGGGATTTCCAAAGAACATTACAGCCTGAGCCCAGGAAGATCCTCCAGATAAGAGCAAACGCTCAGGGGCTCCTGAGTCAAGCATTAAACATGGAGGCTGAGGACAGTTATTCCAAGATTTCTAACAGGAAACTTTTTTTTCTTTGCCTCTTTGACTTCTAGTAATTAGTTAACTGCCCTTATGACTAGTTTGCAAAAGTCTGCAGAAGGAACTTCCAGTCCCTTGAGAATAAAGCCTCTTCTATTTTAAGGATATTTTCTTTGTTTTTGTTTTTGTTTTTTTGTGTTTGCTTGACGTTTGGGGCTAGTGGTACAGGGGAGATTTTAAAAAATAGCAGCATTTGGCCAGGCGTGGTGGCTCATACCTGTAATCCCAGCAATTTGAGAGGTTGAGGCAGGTGGATCACCTGAGGTCAGGAGTTCCAGACCAGCCTGGCCAATATGCCGAAACCCTATCTCCACTAAAAATACAAAAAATTAGATGGGCGTGGTGGTGCACGTCTATAATCCCAGCTACTTGGGAGGGTGAGGCAGGAGAATCACTTGAATCTGGGAGGCAGGGGTTGCAGTGAGCTGACAGAGTGAGACTACATCTTAAAAAAAAAAAAAAAGAAAGAAAGAAAAGGAAAGAAACAGCAGCATTTGCTTATTAGCATTAAGCCAGCTGGTACCCGGCTCTCCGGCTACTATCCCCAACTCCAGTCCTCTTCCAGAGAGGTCTGGGTCCACCTTTACCTCTCAAAAGCTCTTTTAACACAAATTCTATGTGAAAATGCTCCCAACAAGAAAAAAACAGGGTTGCAGAGTTAAAAATAAATTACCCAGGCAGTGAGAGAAAGGGAAAAAACCAAACAAAACAAGAGTAGCTGGCCTCAGGGGGAATGTGTGTTTTCAAACAGGATTTCAAAAGGAGATAGCTGATTGATTTAGAGACTTAACAACTCCTCAACCAGAGAAGAGAGAATAAAGAAAAAGCTCAGAGGGCTTGAAGTCAACTCAGGACTCCATAAATTTATCTTACAAATGGTGTTCATTCCTTTCCAAAACTTTCTAATCACATGTGCAGAACAGACAAATCTTTCACCTTCACAAAATACATCAGTTCGACGATTTGATTTTCTCTCAGAAATGTCACAGCATAAAGAAGGGTTTCTGTCTTTTTTTTTTCCCCTTCTTTTTTCTTAGACCTAAAGGTGATATCATCGTGACTAACAGCAAAAGGTATTCTTGGATCCCAGTTTTGTTTTATGAACTGTTATATA
This sequence comes from Macaca nemestrina, assembly GCF_043159975.1. Taxonomy (NCBI): domain Eukaryota; kingdom Metazoa; phylum Chordata; class Mammalia; order Primates; family Cercopithecidae; genus Macaca; species Macaca nemestrina. The sequence continues at coordinate 7,790,865 of NC_092139.1, read as the reverse complement.
TTAAGTGTTGCCCCTTTGGTGAGAGCTGTCAAAACAGTTTCATGTAATCTTCCCCAGGAGAAAGATCTTTATGATGCCACAAAACTCAAATTATACAAATAACTGTCAAAAGCCATTAAAGTCAGCTGCAGAGGTGGGTGGGGGAGGAGAGAACAGGCGAGAGCCAAATCCTTACTTAACATGTAGGGAAAATTCAAGATGTGGCATCTGCTCGTGTTGATGAACAAGAATTCCTGCCTGCCTGGAATCTAAGGGTGAACAATTCATTGACTCTTGTGCTCCTAAGAGAGAAGATGTTGAGTCTGGTGACACATATGGGCTCTGAAAGACCCCGACAGCCTGGCTTTGAATTCTGCGGCCATTGCTGACCGCTTCTGTCACCTTGGGGTACTTACTTAACCCCTCTGCGCCTCAGATCCTCATTCCTGAAATGATTTTAATCATGGAGCCCACGTGGTGGGTTGATGTGAGCCCTGAATGAGGCGATTCAGGACACAGTGGATATGGCAGTGGTAGAAGAGGGTCGGACTCTGACGATGGGTCCTCACCCCCACATATTCTCACCCAGTACTTGAGGTACGGCAGGGAGCATTTGCCTGGCACAGAGGAGATCTGGCGCTGCATTCTCTCTCCCCCACTCTGTGTGGTTTGGGCCAACTTAGGCTTCTAGACACCCAATGGGTTGAGAGCTTGGGAAAAAGCAAAAAGTCCCTGATGGAGGAGAAACTGGAGTTCCAAGCATGTAACGTTCTCAGGAAGTGGGAACAAGGCCCCAACCCTTTGAGATTAGGTCTCCGGTTCCTAGGGAATGAGGGCCGGCCAGGGGTCCCTTTGTGAATCTCTAGCCATCTCCCTGGGATGCACAGTTGAACCCAGGAGATCTCTTTCTTGACATCTGTCCCCAGGAGGGATGGCCCCCAGCTGAGTCTCAAATCAGAAACAGCTGTGGGAGTGGGAGCCGGCTTTGGTGGTTGAAAAGCCTCCACGAAGTCAAATGGCCTTCCACTCTGGGTGGTTGGGAGCTGAAGTCCTTGACGCCCCTCTCAGCAGGTGAATCCTGAAGTTCTCAGCACTGAAACAGTTTTTGCAGGAGGCTGATCTTTGCAGAAGAGGCCCCCACCCACGTCTGTGCACCCATCTCTGACTCAGTGCAGGCTGCTCCACTCCACACCCAGGAGCCAGAGTGATCTTTCTAAAAACAAACGGGATCCTGTCTGACCCTCAGGCAAAACACTTCACTGGCTCGCTGCTGGCCCTGGGTCCGTCCAGGCTTCTGACTGTGGCTCCCAGGCCCTGGAGCCCAGTCCTGCCCAATGGCCTAGACTCAGCTGTGGTGCTCTGGACTCTTCCTCCCCCGATGCCCCAGGACGGGAGCTGCCTTTTCCCTGTGCCCCCACCCTCATTAGCAGACCCACATGCCTGCCTGCCTCCCCAGGCCCCAGCCTTGTGCCTCCAGCCTTCTCCCACCCAGGTGTCAATCACAGTGACAATCCTATTGCTTCCAGCTGAGCCTCTGTTGTCTTCATTGTTTCTACTCGAAAAGCAACAAGCCCCAAATCACACACATGATAGAAGTGGCATTCAAACCTAGCCTACTAGCAGGAGCCAGATTGCAGGTTCCAGTCCTGCCTTCGTCATCTGTTGACTGTGGTTCTGGGCAAGCCACCTCTTCCCCAAAAGTCTCATCTTCCCCCTGTAGAAAATGGGATGATGATGGTACCCACCTCGTGGGTGGCTGTTGAAGCAGCAAATGACATATTATAATGTTTGGCACTCGACAGGCTCTCAATAACTGTAGGCAACTTTTACTGCATTATGTTTTCATTTAACATATCTTAAAAAAAAAAAAAAACAACAAAATACAGAAAAGCAAAAAGAAGATTAAAAAAAATCACCCATAATCCTACCAATGAGAAACAACCAGGATGAACATTTTGGTGAAAATGATTGCAGTCCTTTTTCGACGCATATAGTTATACCAAAGTCTAAATAGAAATATGCATATACGTAAACAGATATATACGACATACACATTTACATCTCTATCTTAGCTTTCTTGAGATGCAATTTGCATATCGAAAATTAATGTATTTGAAGTGAACAATTCAATGCTATTTAGTATAGTCACAGACTTGTACGGCCATCATCACAGTCGGATTTTAGAAGATTTTTTGGCCCCAAAATGAAACCCCATCTTCATTAGCAGTCATGCCGTGTTTCTTATCTCTGCCCAGCCCAAGCAACCGTGAATCCACTCCCTGTCTCTGTGGGTTTACTTGTTCTGAGCATTTCACATAAATGGAGTCATCTGGTGCATGGAGTCTTGCCTGGCTTCATTCATTCAGTCTCACGTGTTCAAGTTTCACCCGTGCTGTAGCATGGAGAGCACTCTATGTCTTTTTATGGCTGAACGATATTCCAGGCTATGGATAGACCTCATTGGTTTGTGCATGTTACCAGCCGATGAACACTGGCCTTGCTTCTACTTTTTATTGTGTTATTGTGAATAAAGCCCCCGTGAGCATTCCTGTGCAAGTTTTTACCGTATGTATATATTTTTGAGGAGTGAAATCTACGTGCTGTTTACAAGGTGCTTTTCCCACATTGCAGATATTCTCCATTAAATATTCTTCTACACAGTCACTCGTCTTGGTTTCATAGGATTAAATCTTGGGATATAACATAATTCACTTGGCTGCCCAGTTATTAGTCAATCTCAGTTCCATGAGTGCCCCGTGTCCGGTTTGTGCCTTCCTATCATCCCTCCCTCGTTCCAAAAGCATCTCAGGAGCTGGGAGGCTCACCTGTGAGGCCCAACTCACTGGATGGTTGGACCCAAAGTCCCCCTGAGAGATAATCTCCCAGCAGGCAGCCGAGAGACAAGGATGGGAGAGCAGTGAGCGAGGGACCAGGTGGGTTCCTGCCAGGGGGGCCCAAAGTAACAGGGGTGCGATGGGCTCCTTAGGTCCCTCAAACTCAGCATGTGCAATGCTGGCTCAGCCCTGACCTTCTCCATTCCTATGTTCCCTCCATGCCTTTCCCACAACCTCATTTGGAAATACGGGATCATTCTCATGCTTGAGGGTGAGAATGCTTGCAAGGATTCCCATGGCCTGCCTGCCCGCCCAGCCTCAGGGCCAGTCCTCCTGGGCTCCAGGAGCACCCAGAGAACAGTTCTCTCTCTACTCCTGCCAGCCTGAGCATATGTGTGTGTGTGTGTGTGTATGTGTGTGTGTGTGTGTTGTGGGGGATAAGAGGACACATTCGCCTTCCTGCTTTTCAAAGATACAGTCATGGCTGGGCGTGGCGGCTCACGCCTGTGATCCCAGCACTTTGAGAGGCTGAAAAAGGTGGATCACTTGAGGTCAGGAGTTCAAGATCAGCCTGGCCAATATGGTGAAACCCTGTCTCTACTAAAAATCTAAAACAAAAATTAGACAGACGTGGTGGCGGGCACCTGTAGTCCCAGCTACTTGGGAGGCTGAGGCAGAAGAATCGCTTGAACCTGGGAGATGGAGATTGCAGTGAGCTAGATAGCACCACTACACTCCAGCCTGGGCAAGAGAGCGAGACTCTGTCTAAAAAAAAAAAAAATGAAGATACAGTCAAGCATCACTTAATGCAAACCTCATAAAGTGCACTCACACAAACCTCAATGGTATGTCCTACTATATACACCTAGGCTACGAGGTGTAGCTCATTGTTCCTAGGCGCCAAACCTGCACAGCATGTGACTGTACTGAATACTGTAGGCAATCATGAGTATGTGTGTATCTAAACATAGGAAAGGTCCAGGAGGAATCCGTTGTTAGAATCTTAGGGTACCACTGTCGTATATGCTGTCCATGGTTGCCTGAGACATTGCTCTGCAGCACGTAGCCGTATTTCGTCTCTGCCCACAAATCCTCCTCGCTCTTCTTTTTAGTTACTCTATGCTCTCTCTAAATTCTCTTTTGTTTTTCGAAAAACAAAGGCCAGACGGACTTGTAGGCCCCTTCTGCTCTCCCCTGCCTGGTTCCACTGGAACAAAGGAGCCCAGGAAGAGGCAGGGGTGGGGAGAACAAGAGGAGGAAAAGGTAAATACCTAAAAATACCACCTGGCTGCTATAAAAATAATAGCTAACAGCCTTTCCCTTCACCTCCCACAAGCGGTGACATAGTTACTACTATTATGCCTATTTAATAGATGGGGAAAACTTAGGCTCAGAGAGGTGGAGTTACCTGCCCAGAATCACACAGCTCATAAGTGGTAGACCAATGATTTACACCCAGGTCTGTCTAAGCCCCAGCTCCAAACCACCACGAGATACCCCCCAGAGAACAATCGCCCCGTTGATGCTCCTACTTTCTGTGAGAGTTTTTATTTTTTGCATTCTTGATTTTTCTCCTTTCTTTCCTGTTTATGTATATACAAACATATTTTTAGTCACACTAAGTAGTTCTCTGCCATTCAAATAAAATGAAACGCAAGAGTAAAAATGTGAAAGCAATTTTTATAGCTCAAAATCAGTTGCTGTGCATTTCAAATAGTGAACATTTTCTAAGTCAGCTTATTCAAATATGACTCCCTTTAAGAGACTGTAATCTATGAAAAGCCTTTGTTTATCAATAAGAGTTCCAATTCAGTTCTTTTTCACTTTGGAGAGAGTGAAAAACTAACTCATAAAACCATCATCTTGTTAATACTCTCCTCATCCTTACTAAAACTCTCTTTCTCAGCCAAGTTACAGCAAAATCTCCATTGCACGTGGCTTGGTTTTATTCCAACACTGCTTTGTATAAGAATATTTATTTTATTTTTGTAAGGGCAAAACAAAAATTTAAACATTTTTACAAAAGTGAATGTTTCTCTCTGATTTTGCACTCTTTCTCCTATGTTTTCCTCTGTTTTTATTTCCCAATTTGATTCCTTTGGTCACAAAAAAATATGTATTTTTTGCCCAAGTGATTTGGGTCAATTTCAGTATCTCTTTTTCAGGGTTTTGACATTTGAGAAAACTTAATTCAGGTCGGGGAGTACCTGCTGCTGAAAAGAATCTTCTGGAATGCCATTTTGATTTGGTGTGACCTTTGTTAGCAAGTTCACGTCAAAGGTCATTGAGCACATAGAGCGCGGGGGATGGCCAAGACCTAAACAAGGGAGTACATGTCAAAAGCAATTTTCTGAAAGTGCGTGCCTGGACAAGCATGCCACTGGTCCGCGCGGTCCCGGCAACAGAGCGCTCAAGACCTTTCCCTCGGGTGCTGAGGGAATGATCCCCTATCAGAGGTCTCCAAGAGAGGCCCCGCTTCCACCTGCCCCTCCCGCACACGGGACTGCTGCAGAATCCGCCGCCTGGCCGGTGTTCACCAAGCGGACGAGTTCTGCTCCCAGCTCGTTTACTCATGAAATTAATTGCTGCCTCGAAGGAACGGCAGTTCATGTAAAATCTGCACCTGAAATCTTTCACCTGTGCGTTTTCCTTCTACCTGTTTGCAGTTCTCGTGTTCGCCCCTCACCCTCAACTCGAATGCTGGGTTTGACCCCACCCCTAATATCTTCAAACCATTTTCATTGATAGGGCACCTTGTATGTAAAAACGGATGTCCTTTTTAAGTAGATAATTTTTATATTAGTAGATGTACAAATGTGCTAGAGAAAAAGAAAACTCCTTTCCCCCGTTCACTCCAGCCATGCGGTTGCCCTCCCCAGAGGCAAATTTATCTATCTATCTATCTATCTATCTCTCTCTCTATCTATCTATCTCTATATTTTTTGAGACAGGGTCTCACTCTGTCACCCAGGCTGGAGTGCAGTGGTGCAATCATGACTCACTGCAGCCTCGACCTCCCGGACTCAAGTGATCCTCTCAGCTCAGCCTCCCAGGTAGCTGGGACCACGGGCACGTGTCACCAAGCCCAGCTAATTTTTGTATTTTTTGTAGAAATGAGGTTTCGCCATGTTGCTCAGGCTGGTCTCAAACTCCTTTGCTCAAGCACTCCACCCACTTTGGCCTCCCAAAGTACTGGGATTACAGGCGTGAGGCACCATGCCCCACCAAGGCAATTAATATTACCAGTGCCTTGTACCCTTCCAAAGATACTTTATGGATATGTCAGCAAATATGTGCATATAGTCGTTTTTCCTTCTTTTTACACAAGTGGCAGCAAGCTTTACTCAAGGTCCACAGGACACTGGATGGTGTTCCTTGGGGCATCCGTCAGCAATGAGCAGGTACTTCCTGCAATGCTTGGTGTACAATGATCTTAGCAGCTAACACCAGGGTTTTCTGAGCCAGCACTAGGCTAAGCTTATCATGCTCACTTTCTCACTGAGTTCTCACCATAACTTACTGTGGTAGGTAATATTATTATCTCTGCTTTGCAGATGGAGCAGAACTCAGAGAGATTTAGAGGCACATCTAAGTGACATAACACACAGCTAAGTGGAAGAGATGAGATTTGAACCCAGGTTGGCCTGACCAGAGAAATCTGAACTAATTTGTTTGTCTAGAGTTCAATTTCACTCTTATAGTATGCTACATTAGGTTAGGTTTAATTATGTTTATTGGGCAGCTGCTATGTGCCAGGCACAGTGCCAAGGCCTGGAGATACAACAGTGAACAAGAGAGAGATGGTTCAGCCCACATAGAGCCCATGATCTTTGTGGGAGACAAACTTCAAACTAATGCAGTGGGTTGAACAGTGTCCCCAAAATTCATGTCTATCCAGAACCTCAGAAACAACCTTATTTGGAAGTAGGTTTTGACAGAGGTTGTTAGTTAAGAACAGGTCATACTGGATTAGGAAGGGCTCTAAATCCAATAACTGGTGTCCTCCTAGAAGAAGAGAGGACACACAGAGAGACACAGGAAAGAAAAGCAGCCACGTGAAGACGGAGGCAGAGATTGGAGTGACACTGCTACAAGTCCAGTGACACCAGGAGTCACCGGGAATGGGAAGAGGCCTGGAAAGGATTCCCTCCTAGAGCCTCAGGAGGGTGTGTGGCCCTGCTGATACCTGGTTGCAGACTTCTCGCCTCCAGAACAATGTGAGAATGAATGAATTTCTGCTGTTTTAAGCCACCTGGGTTGTGGGCATTTGTTACAGCAGCTCTCACAAACAAATGTAGATGGTACACACACAGGTACATGGGTAAGATGCTACGAGGGATGAGAATAGGAGGCCCCTAATTTAGGTCTGGGAGAGGATGTTGGGGAGGCTGGTGTCTAAAGCGCAGAGTGGGCCAATCACCTGCACAGGAGAAAGAATAGAATGTTCCAGAAACATGACTTTGCTAATTCTTATAATTTTCCTTCCTTCCCTTCCTTGCCTGCCTGCTTGCTTGCTTGCTTTCTTTCTTTCTTTCTTTCTTTCTTTCTTTCTTTCTTTCTTTCTTTCTTTCTTTTCTTTCTTTTCTTTCTTTCTCCTTCCTTCCTTCCTGCCTGCCTGCCTGCCTGCCTTCTTTCTTTCTTTTTCTTTTTTTTTGGACGAAGTCTCACTCTGTCCCTCAGGCTGGAGTGCAATGGTGTGATCTTGACTCACTGCAATCTCCACCTCCTGGGTTCAAGCAATTCTCCTGCCTCAGTCTCCCGAGTAGCTGGGATTACAGGAGCCCACCACCACCCTCAGCTAATTTTTGTATTTTAAGTAGAGACAGGGTTTCGCCATGTTGGCTGGGTTGGTCTCCAACTCCTGACGTCAGGTGATACACCCGCCTCGGCCTCCCAAAGTGCTGGGATTACAGGCGTGAGCCACTGTGCCCGGCCTAATTTTCCACTTTCTAGGAGCTGCATTCAAAAAGATAAAAAGAAATGAGTGAGGTTAATTCTGTAAATTTAATAAACTGATTTCACAAATAATTATTTAATATCATATAATTTAACAAATAAGAAGTAATAAAGTTCATTTAACCCAATGCACCCAAAATATTATTTCAACAGGTAATCAATATAAAAATCCTTAGTGAGCATTTTACATTCTTTCTTTTGTACTAAGTCTTTGAAATACAGTATGTTTTGTACTTATAGCACAACTCAGTTCGGACCAGCCACATTTCCAGTGTTCAGTAACTGCGTGTGGCTGGTGGTTGCTGTATTGGACAGTGCAGGTCTAGAAAATTCTAGTATTTTCCATGGCCCTTCACTCACCCCTTGAAATAAAAATAATAGCCAAGGTCAGGCTCAGTGGCTCATGCCTGTAATCCTAGCACTTTGGAATGCCAAGGCAGGAGGATCACTTGAGGCCAGGCGTTTGAGAACAGTCTGGGCAACATAGCAAGATGCTGTCTTCACAAAATATTTAAAAATTAGCTGGGTTGGCTGGGCGCGGTGGCTCACGCCTGTAATCCCAACACTTTGGGAGGCCGAGGCAGGTGGATCACAAGGTCAGGAGATCAAGACCATCCTGGCTAACACTGTGAAACCCCATCTCTACTAAAAAATACAAAAAATTAGCCAGGCGTGGTGGCGGATGCCTGTAGTCCCAGCTACTCAGGAGGCTGAGGCAGGAGAATCACTTGAACCCAGGAGGTGGAGCTTGCAGCAAGCCGAGATGGTGCCACTGCACTCCAGCCTGGGCAACAGAGCAAGACTCTGCCTCAAAAAAAAAAAAAAAAATTAGCTGGGCATGGTGGTGCATACCTGTAGTCCCAGCTGCACAAGTAGCTGAGGTGGGAGAATTGCTAGAGCCCAGGAATTTGAGGCTACAGTGAGTGATGATTGCACCACTGCACTCCAGCCTGGGTGACAGTGAGACCCTGTCTCTAAAACATAGTAGCCAACATTTATTGAGAGCTTGCTGTCTTCCAAGCACTGTGCAAAGGGATCTACATACATCATTGTTCCAATATTCTCTCCTCTAATGAATTCCTAGTGATGAATGAATGCATTGGGGATTTCCTAATAGTAATTCCTTCAGCTTAGTACCTGGCAATATGAGATGGTTGTCCTAAGGCAGACCAGGTTCTTAAATCCTCACAAGCAGGAACAGACTCCAGTGATGCAGCTCTTCAGATATTTACTGCTCGTCCAAATGAGGCCAGACAATGAGCTGGGCACTCAGGCGTTCAAAGAATCAGCTTCTCTTAAAGAGGAGCACTCTACTGTCCAACCTCTGTCTAGTGAAAATCGGTAAAATGTTAGACATTGTGGGGAGATTTTAAGAAGTTCTTGCATCTGGACCAGGACCAGACAAAAATCCAGGCCACTTCCTAGAAATCATGGCAGATTCAAAATGAACACACACGTTAGGGTTATTACTTTCAGGGATGTGGAAATGAATGTTTGGGGAAAGGTCTGGTTAAAACTAGAATCATCTTCCCAACAGCTTCAGAGGGAAAGGAAGAGCTCAAGTGGAGAGACCACAGATTTGGGGAAAGAGACACTAAAGTAACAGCATTTCCCCCTCCCCTCCCCTTACCCAAATAAAGGTCCCCTGCGGTGTGGGGTGCAGGAAAAAGAGAGCTGGGGGATGTGAGAGGAGAACTGACATTGTAGGGCCCTGAATCCTGGGGGTCACTTTATTCATCTTTCACAGCTCAACTTCCTTACCACTTCCTCCAGGAAGCCTTCCCTCCTGATCCCCAGTGGAGTTGGTGTTCCTCCTCTGGGCTCCCATGAACTATCTTTTGTCTAACTTAGCACTTCTCTCCCAGAATTATAATTGCCTGGTTTACTTGAGTGTTTCTCCCTAAACCAGAGACCTGCAAGTTTTAAAAAAATAAAGAACCAGATGATAAATATTTTAGGCCTTGCAGGTCTTACAGTTTCTGTCGTGACTACTGAATTCTGCCATTGTCATGCAAAAGCAGTCACAGATAAAACAAAAACAAATAAGTGTGGCTCTGTTCCAACAAAACTTTGTGGACACTAAAATTTGAATTTCATATAATTTTCGTGTGTTGCAAAATGTTCTTCTTTCTACCTTTTTTTTCCTCAGCCATTTAAAATGTTAAAACTCCTTCTCAGCTTGTGAATTGTCCAAAAGTAGAGGATGGGTGGGTTTGACCCCTCAGCCATAGCTTGCCCATCCCAGGTCGCAGACATGAGCTCAGTGAGGTCCCATTCCAGATGCAACGGTAACTTTTAACCAGTGAATTCCCAGTGAGCAAAGCCTCCCTAAAGTGGAACTTGACAAATAGTTGTTGAAGGAATAAATTGCAGAACTGGGGAGGTAATGGTTAGAGACATTAACTTGTCAGAAAAATATTAAATTTGCAAATGGGTTTTATTTGCTCTAAAGTGTCGTTGCTTTTTTCTCCCCTGCCGAATGTTATGAAATGCTAATTAGCTCCCATCACAACCATGGTTCACAGATCTGTTTGATCTCCTTTGTCGGGGTGTGTATGCAGCACCTTATATTGCAGACTAAAATAACTCAGCCCTGCCAGTGGAACCGCTGCTGTAGACCGACACTGTCAGTCCAGGAGCCGGAGGCCCAAGGAGAGACTGTGGAACTTGCCAGAAGAAAGAAAAGAGACCTCAGAAAGATCCTGTTCCAAGGTCATGCTGCTGGGCTGTTGGAGACCTTTCCCAAATGCTAGAAAATCATTCAACCCTCAGGAGGTGAAGGTGCTGGGGTCCCCTGAAGGCGAAGTTTCCCTAACAGTGAGGGGCATGCACGGGCCAGAGCATACTCACCTTTCTCTGACCACACACCTCATGTCCCCTCAGCACGTATGTGGAGTGTAGACAAGCAACCCACCTTCTGTCCTTCTGACAAATTGGTGTATGGCACCATTTTCAAATCCCCACAGACCTCTGTGCACCACGGTTTCCCAACACCATGCTGCTGGACCGAGGCGGGCGCCTTCTCTGCTGCGGGGCATCCTGTGCACTGTAGCATGTTAAGTGGCATCCCTGATTTCTACCCACTCGATGCCAGGAGCAACCCCCACCCCCAGGTTGTGAAATGTTATTTATTTATTTATTTATTTATTTATTTAGAGATAGACTCTTGCTCTGTCGCCCAGGCTGGAGTGCAGTGGTGTGATCTCGGCTCACTGCAACCTCTGCCTCCCAGGTTCAAGCAACTCCCCTGCCTCAGCCTCCTGAGTAGCTGGGACTGTAGGTGCCTGCCACCACACCTAGCTTATTTTTGTATTTTTAGTAGAGACGGGATTTCACCATATTGGTCAAGCTGATCTCGAACTCCTGACCTCAGGTGATCCACCTGCCTCAGCCTCCCAAAGTGCTGGGATTACAAGCGTAAGCCACCATGCCCGGCCCAGGTTGTGAAATTTTAAAATTTCTCCAGGCATTACCAAATGTCCCCTTGGGGACAAAATTACTCCCCTTCCCTTGGCTGAGAACCACTACTCTAGGGCAGTCGTATCCTAAATGCAATCCTCAGACTATGGTGAGCCTGCAATTCAGCTAGCCCTCGGCAGGATGAGAAAAAAAAAAAAAAATCAGAGCGAATCTTTTCTAGGAACACGTGATTGATGTGGGGAAATGTCTTTTTCCAGGCCATCTCATTTGTTAGCACAAAACGTGTCTTTTATGAAGTGCTGATGCTGAAGGATGTCTGCCTTTTCTTTTTTTCAATAAATGTCAACCCACCCATTATTACTATTATTATTTAAAGTTTTACCGGAGTGAAATTCCAGAGTCCAGGAATGGCTGGGCTAGACAACTGTAAAAAAGAAATTGGATTTTCCATTCTCTCCCCTTAAAGATCTCTTGATCCCAGGGACTCCTTGTGATTTGCCTCAGTTTTCTCAACTGTAAAATGAAAATGATAATTGTGCCCACCTCCTATGGTTTTGGTTTTGGGGAAGAACAAGTGAGAAAATGCGTTCAAAGCACTGGCTTGGTTTATATTCTAAAGATCCTTTGGCTTAGAGCCTGTGATTCACCCAGATTCATATAAACCCAGAATACATGTTAAGGATTATTACTGATATCTTCCAACTTTGCAGGATATAGAAAAGTGTTGTTATCCTTGCCTTATCCAGTGGCTCTGTTTCTGGCAAGTTCTATGGTCTGCACACGTTATTCTCTGCAAAATAATATTAATGCAAGGAACTTCCCTGAGTTGTCCCAAGGTTCTGCACTCAAGGAAGGCAGTTAACTGGAAATTTCTCCAGCAGTCTTTCTTCCCTGCACACTTGCCCACGTACAGCGGAGCGTCCAGAATGAAAAGAGAGAGAGGCATAATTACCCTTTCACATGTCTGTGCTGGCAGCGCCCTTTAAAGACGGGTGTCATTCAAATGTCGACACCGCTAATTATGGGGTAGGGAACATGAAAGTGGAGGGAAGCGGTGAGGTGGTCAGGCGGCCTCCCCGCCTCCCTTCCTTTTAAGTGCCCATTATGAAATATTTCTCTCTCAGCTGATTGACAGCTCTACCTCAGGCCGGCTTTCATGTTGGATGGCTCTGTGCTCCCCACCCAGGGCCTCCCAGCTCCTCCCCTGCAGGCAGGAGAGAGGGGGTGCCGGGGTTGGCTGCTGGAGGTATCCAGGGAAACCCTCAGGGGCACTCGCCCTCCCACTCCTGGAGCCACCTGACATTTGGGGCTCATCCACATTCACTTTTGGTAAAGCCAAACTTCTTGACTCTCAGAAGAGGAGGAGGAAAACAACACATTTAAGAGGCCATTTTTTAACACAGGCTTTTCAGACCTGAAACGGCTCCCCAAGCACCATGGTTTAGGGAGAAAACGATAAATACGTCAGAAGCATACGGATTAGATTTTCCTTCCGCAAAGCCTCAGAAACAATCGGAAAGGCAACAAACAAAATGCAGCTGGTCTGTCCTCAGCACTGAGCAGTTGAGAACTGCGGTCATTCCCAGAGCCAGTGGCATCCGCATCCCAGATGGCGCCATCATTCATTCATTCAACAAATATTCACAGAGCCCTACTGTGTGCTGACCGCTGGGCCAGGCATGGGGAATACAAAAAAGCAAACCAAGCCCCAGCCCCTGTGGGGAGTCCTGTCAGGCTGGGGAGACAGGCGCCGTCCAGGTAAACCCGCGTGCTCTGCTGTGAGCGGTGCTGCGGGGAATCTGGCAGAGGAATTGAGAGATGCTGTGGGGGGCCTGTACTTGGGGGGTTGGCAAAGCTTCTCTGAGAAGGTGACATTTGACGTTTATGACTTACGTCCATGCCGTGCGTACTAAAATACACAGTAGGGTCGGGAGAGATGGCATTGGAAATGAAGGAACCAGCTGGGAAAGTCAGCCCAGGGCAGAACAAGACTTTCTGGGCGCTTTTTATTAGTGTTTCCTCCCTGCCCTGTAAGAGTATCACATATATTTTTCAACACCCCTGAAACAAAAACTCCCTTCTGAGATTTCAACAGTGAGGCTATCAGATCTCAAGTCAGCTTAGCTGTTTCTTCCTTGCTTGGGTTAGGTGGGTGAGATAGAGGGACGAGGGGAGTGGGCAGAGCAGCCTTACTAGGTGGATGGAGGGTGGTCCTGGCACGTGGGATGCTTTTGCCACCATTGCCCTGGTCCAGGTCTCCCAGCCTGGCCTGAGCTCTCCAGTCACTCTGCCCCAAGCATCTCCCGACTCTCACGAGAGTCGCATGGGGATGATGCTTTACAGTTTGCACATGGCTCCTTGGATCCACACACGAACCATGTAAACCAGGGGCAATGGTCCTCACTTTACCAACGGGCAATGACGTCTCAGCCAGGTGAAGTGACTTGCCCAAAGTCACCCAGCCTGCAAGTGGCACAGCCAGGACTCCAACTCGGGACTTCTGCCTCCATGTCTCATGCCCTCCCCACAGCTGCATCCTTCTCTGACATGGAGCCCACCACAGGGTGAGATGTCTGAGGTCTGTGTGCGGGGATGTGCTCAGCCTTTTCCGAATCTCAGCCCAGGTGAGCCGAGTTCTTCCAGGGGGCAACCTGCCCGGGAAGTTGAGCCCAGAGCCCATTACAGCCATGAGGCCAAGGCTGAAGGGACACAGAGGGCAGGTGGGAGGAGGTGGCATCCGAAAGAGTCCCGGAAAGGGACATCCAGAGACAGAGACACACACAGGAGTATAGAGGAGTCTCCAGGGGCTGGAGAACCTGCCGCATCTCTCCCCTCTCTGCAGCTTCCGGGCGTATAAATGCCATTCTCGTCCATCTGTCGGTGGAGCCGACGTCCTTGGAGACGCGGAGTCTCCCCAGGTCTCGCTGGGGTTCTCGGGAAGAGCGTGCCTCTCGCTCTCCTGGTCCCCTCTGGCTGGTCTCCCTCTGGTGTCCAACTAAAGAGCCTCTCATTGTCCATATTTGCTGGCCCTCGACTGGCAGCATCTGGCTGTAGAACCCAGACCCTTTCCTTGATTTCCAATTCAGACTCCCACACGCCCTCTGTGTCTGCTGCTATTTACAGTTGATGGCTGAAAATTCAAGCAAAACCAGAGGGTGGCTCCTGCTGTAACACACGTGACTTCAAAAGAAAGAGTGTTCTGCCAAAAACTTCTTTGCCATTTCTACCAGTTTGAGCCCCAGCTTCGTCCCCCAACTCCCTCTCCTGGCTCTTCCCCGCCAGCTTTGTTTCTAAAACTGTTAAGTCTAGCTAAGCCTAATCAATTCAAGTGTCTTGTCTTTCCAAAACTTTCTTTGGGTACTGGCCTCCACATCCTCGAACACTTATTGGGGTATTTTCCTAATTCCCAACTCTCTACCCTAGAAAAATTCTGACACACCTGCTGGGTTGAGAGAAGTTTTCACTCTTCCACATCAGGGATTGGGGAACTGTTATATAATAGGTCACACAGCATTTTAAGTTTGTGGTCCACAGAGTCTCACTCCAGCCAGTCAACTCATGCTGTCTTTGTAGGATGAATGTAGCTATAGACAATATGTAAATGAATGGATGAGGCTATGTTCCAATAAAACTTTATTTATAAAAACAGGCTGCTGGGCCCAGGGGCTAGAGTTTGCAGATCCTTGTTGCACATAATCAGCTACTTAGCTGAGGGGCATGGAAACCACTGAATCAGCAGACAGGCCTTTCCTGAGCTCCCATTGGGTGCCTCCTACTAGGTGCTGTGGGAGGGTAGAGAACATTTCTTAGAACTCTGTTCACAATGACCCTGGCTTTGAAGCTGGGATAAGGTAAAGCCGGTGCCCACTTGTATAGTGGGTTGAACAGTTTCCCTGCAAAATTCATGTCCATCTGGAACCTCAGAATATGGCCTGACTTGGAAATAGGATCTTTGCAGATGTAGATAAGGTAAAGATCAAGATGAGATTATACTGGATTTGGGAGGTCCCTAAATTCAGTGAGGGTGATCTTCTACAAGACCAAAAAGGACACACAGTGAGACACAGGAAAGAAGGCCATGTGAAGACTGTGGCACAGATGGGTGTCAGGCAGCCACAAGCCAAGGAATGCCAAGAGCTACTGGGAGCTGGAGGAGGCCAGGAACAGATCCTCCCCTGGAGCCTTCAGAGGCACCGCAGGCTTGCCGAAAGCTTGCTTTTGGACTTCTGGCCCCAGACGAGGGGGAGAGAGAATCCATTTCTGTTGTTTTAACCCACCCAGTTTGTGGTCTTTTGTTACAGAAGACCTGGGAAACCAATATGGCATGTGGGTATTGAAAATTGCCTGGTGTAATTCAGTTGAGTTCCCCTGAAACGGAGAAGCAAAGATCCCCTCATGTGGATGTGTCAGTTCAGTGTGTTTTGGCCTCATAGGAACCATGAATCCGAGATAACACTGTAGGAGTTTCAACTCCCTGGCAGTGGATCTCTGTTGATTTCTACTCTTGTTAAATGACTCTTGCTCAGTAATAAGAAGCCATTTGGCCAATATTTACCCAACTTGCTCTCCACTTCAGGGTAAGTAAGCCAGTAAGGAGGAGGCTCCTGGCTCTGACGTCACAGCCCAATGGGAGGGGACCAATAAGAAGTAGGATCTCTGGCTGGACCACGAGAGGAGGGAAAGTGTGGGTCTTATGATGCTTCCATAGGTGGCGTTGATGCCCAGAGCCCCGGCTTGCTCCAATCAGTTACTGGAGGAGAAAACTCCAAGCTGTTGAAATGGAGACTTCAGACAGCCAAATCATGATCTAAGAAGTGCAGGTACTGATGTGGACGGAAAATTCAGGGCTTTGGAGTCTGTGTTAAAATTATCTTTCCTCCAACTCAGTGCTACCTCAACCACGGGGAATGGAGGAGATGTGTTTTCCCAAAGGAAGGATGCTGGACAGACAGTGTGCATCCCTTACAGGATGGAAACCATTGACACAGAAAGGGAAGGGCTAGGAGTAGATCATGCTTTTCACAGCCCCCCGACCCCACAACGCACCACTTCACACATTCCAACACACGAGCCTTTCTTTACCCTGATTACCTCTAGCTTTGGACAGAGGGCAGGCCTTCACTGTGGCTGCACACAGGACCCAGTGTTTGTAACTGGGCTGCGAAATGCTTCATGTGGTATAAATCACCAGGGTTTAGTGGGTGCAAGCAACGGAAACTGACCCGCTGATGTGAGGAAAAGGGAATTTATTGGCAGGACACAGGGAACTCACAGGGCTCTGTGAGCTCTTTAACGATGGCATCTGCTATCTCCTTTGCAAGTCAAGAGGAGCCCCTGCTGTTCTCCTGGTGAGTGGTCACATCATCAGTGAGTTCTCTGGAATTTAATTTTCCCCTTATACACAGTGTGTGGATGTGGCCTCAGAGTTATGCATTGTGGGTGCACACTGCAAGGACTATAGTACTTGTTGCTTTTAGAGAGCCTCCCATCTGTTGCCCTCAGGGGTCGTTGCCAATGTTGATACGATCTCCCCAGAAAAGCCCAGGAAATGCTATTATTATACCACAGGCCTGGACCAAGGCAGAAGCAGAGCCTCCAAGTTGACCTGGGGGATCTCTGCATGGTTCTGGGGTACCTTATGTTGGGGTAGTTGAGTCCGTGTCTTCAACTACCAGGATCCAGGCAGAGGGTGGGCAATTATGAGTTTTTGCCCAATTATATCATCTCCCTGGGGTAGGGAGTATGACCCCAAAAGCTTCCAAGACAACCTCAATGAAACGTCAGAGGGAATCTGTAACATTTGTTCCAGTTTGCCAGTGCTTTCCCCAGGGCTACTCAAGGACCTCATGGTCTGACTACTTTTTCAACGTAACTTTCAAAACACCTTTGCTAAAACAAACAGACGATACTTTGCAGCATGCCTTGGTCACAGGGCTGAGCTGGTACAATTTTTTTTTTTTTTTTAGTCTTCGAAAAATAGTTTTCTTCATCTTTTTAAATTTCAAAATCTTGAGTGACTTAGCCATTTGAACAGGACACAGAATGGCGATGATTTTTATTTTACAGATGAAGAAAAATTAAATATTCAAAGGGGCTGTAACCTTTCCCCTCCTCAGAGAGCTTTGAGAGGATTCTCTGTGTCTCTCAGTTACAATCTCCAAATCTCAACTTTGTCCATGGAAGCACACTCCTTCTCGACATAGATAAAAATTCTTGAACCAAGTTGAAATCAAACCCCAGCAGATTTGAGTTTGTCCTGGGAAGAAGCAGTGGGAAAACGGTTCCCATGGGTACAGATTTTGACATTATCAACTGCAAATGTTCACCACCCCAAGATGACAAAACTCCAGTAACATCAGAGCTGTTAAGCATAGCTTTAGGGCAAATTTTAATTAAATTTAGATGGCATATATGAAAAGCATCTAATTTGTACTCTATGAAAGAGTTTGGGAAGCACAGCACTGGAGCCTCAGGACTGTGGCTGTAACAATTATCTTGCAACTTTTCACAGCAGAATCACAACATGTTAATTTGTTAATGAGTCAGTCAGAGCAGAAGAGAGCTCCTGACAGCAGGGAGGAAAACATACAGATTCCATTTACATTTCTATTTTTAAATAAATTAAGTGCTTCAAGTCAAACTCAAACTTCACGTGAAAGTTTAAATTCCTACTTTTTTTTTTTTTTTAACTCAGCATGGGTGCTGGATTAAGTATTAAGATTCTTGGGATCTCTTAGAGAGAACTAACTAAGTGATTTCTTTATTTGAAGGTGGCTACAATTACATACCTCCTAAATGTGGCTATTTAGAGGAGATGGAATGTTTGTTTTGTTTTTTTGACGGTCTCGCTCTGTTCTGGAGTGCAGTGGCGAGCTTGGCTCACTGCAACCTCCACCTCCCAGGTTCAAGTGATTCTCCTGCCTCAGCCTCCCAAGTAGCTGGGACTACAGGCACGTGCCACCGTGCCAGGCTAATTTTTGTATTTTTAGTAGAGACAGGGTTTCACCATGTTAGCCAGGATGGTCTCGATCTCCTGACCTTGTGATCCGCCCGCCTCGGCCTCCCAAAGTGCTGGGGTTACAGGAGTGAACCACTGTGCCCAGCCGGAGTGGTCTTCTTTTTGTCTCTCTTCCTTTGTGAAATTCTGGCCTCTTATAGTAAGCATGGACTAAGGAGGAGAGAAAAGTAACAAAATAGAATATTAGAAATTTCACTGCTAGTCACTTTATTTCTCAATATACTACAAAGAAAAACAATTAGAGGAGGAAGGAGAAAAGGAGCCACTGAGTCAGGGCAGGATGAGCGAGTAGGGCACCAGGGGCATAGGATCCAAGACTATGATCATGCTCAGAGTTCTGCTAATGCCTCCTTCAATTCTGTGTCCTGGGCGCCTCACTCATGTCACCCTTGTCCTGGCGCTGGACCCACAGAGGCTGAGCTCACTAATCTCAGGCTGAATGTGTCTAGTCAAGATCCACCTTCTCCAACACCACTTCTTACAAGGGGGTATGGGGTGAGGGGAGCTCAGAATGGAGAGACTTAGTGACCTTCATGGGTTGCAATGAAATCACTGAAGCTCTGCAAGTTTCAGAAAAACATGCTCGTGAGAATATAGCAGTTTTGTCTTATCCTTGGGGGATATGTTCCAAGGCTTCCAGTGGATGGCTGAAACTGTGGACAGTATACACACTTTTTCCTATACCTTCATACCTATGAGAAACTTCCACCTCTTCGCTTAAAGGAAGCACTTAATGGCTTCTCTTTGGCATACCTGAAGGCTGGAGTGCAGTGGCACGATCACAGCTCAGTGCAGCCACAAACTCCTAGACTCAAGGGATCTTCCTGCCTCAGCCTCCTAAGTAGCTAGCACTACAGGAGTGTGCAACCACACCTGGCTAATTTTAAATTTTGTTTGTAGAGATTGGGTCTAGCTATGTTGCCCAAGCTGATCTTGAACTCCTGGGCTCAAGCAATCCTCCTGCCTTGGCCTCCCAAAGCACTGAGATTACAGCCATGAACCACTGCACCCAGTTATTTAGTGATTCTGAATGATCGTCATCCTTAGATTTGGCAAAGATTTTTTTTTTTTTTTTGAGACGGAGTCTCGCTCTGTTGCCTAGACTGGAGTGCAGCGGCGCAATCTCAGCTCACTGCAAGCTCCGCCTCCCGGGTTCACGCCATTCTCCTGCCTCAGCCTCCTGAGTGGTTAATTTTTTATCCCACCACACTCAGCTAATTTTTTGTATGTTTAGTAGAGACGGGGTTTCACCATGTTAGCCAGGATGGTCTCCATCTCCTGACCTAGTGATCCGCCCCCGCCTCAGCCTCCCAAAGTGCTGAGATTACAGGCCTGAGCCACTGCACCCGGCAGATTTGGCAATGAATTTTTAGGTATGACAACAAAGGCATGAGCAACAAAAGAAAAATTAATATATCAGACTTCATCAAAATTAACTTTGGGCCATCAAAGGACATTACCAAGAAAGTAAAAAGATAATCTACAAAGTGGAAGCAAATATATTCAAATTTTGTATCTGATAAGGGCTTTGTATTCAGAATCTATAAACACCTCTTATAACTCAACAACTAAAAGACAAACAATCCAATTAAAAAAATAAGCAGAGAACATGAATAGGTATGTCTCCAAAGAAGATATACACATGACCAGTAATCACAAAAAGATGTTCAATTTCAACATCTTAGAAATGTAAATCAAAACCGCAATGAGATACCAATGCACACTTACTAGGATGGCTATAATTTAAAAAAATAGAAAATGACAAGTGTTGGTGAAGATATGGAGAAACTGAAATTGAAATTCCGGTGCATTGCTGGTGGGAAGGTAAAGTCGTGTAGCCACTGTGGAAAACAGTTTGACAGCTCCTCAAAACATAAAACTTAGAATTACCATATGATTCTGCAATTTCAAAAAATTGAAAACAGAAACTCAGAAACTGTACATGAATGTTCACTGCAGCATTATTCACAATAGTCTAACAAAAATAACCGGTGTCCACCAACAGATGAATGGGTAAATGAAATATGGTATGTCCATACAATAAAATATTACTCAATCATAAAAAGGAATGAATTTCTGATACATGCTACAACCCGAATGAACCTTAAAACCATTATACTAAGTGAAATAAACCAGATACAAAAGGACAAATATTTTATAATTCCATTGATGGGAAGTATTTGGAATAGGCAAATTCATAGAGACAGAAAATAGCTTGGTGGTTACCAGGGCCTGGGAAGAGGGGAGTTTGGGGAGTTATGGTTTAATGAGCAAAGAGTTTCTGTTTGGGATGATTAAAAAAAAGTTCTGGAAATAGATTGTGGTAATGGTTGCACAACATTGCGAATTACTTTTATTAATGCCACTGAATTAAATGGGAAATTTTATGCCATATATATTTTACCAAATTAAAACCAATTACATGATTTGTAAGAACCATACTAAAGAATTCAGTTCTATCAGAGGTTCAGAAACCCCAAGGAACGTCTCAGAAGGAAGCTTCTCAAATTACTTGCTTTTCCTTCCTCTACAGTATTGGTCCAACTACTCCATCCTGCAGAGAATCATAAAAGAAAATCCAAACATCAACACACAGACAGGCTTTGCTTTGTGATGCTATCTCATAGTTTAAGCTGAAGTTGACCTAGAAGGAATGAAAAGAACAAGACTTTTTGGCCAAATGCTGTTGAGGGGATGACAACCGATCTCAGGAAAAACAAAAAGAAATCAAAAAACATCAAAGAAATCTGGCCTGGCTTCTCCTGACATCCTCTGGGTGAATTGAGAATCCTTCTTCAGCAGCAGCCCCTCCATCAAAAGGAAGACCCCTAATCCCCACCCCAGCACTACTTCTTGTTAGTTTTTGGCATAGGGTCTTTCGTAAATAAAATTGCAGCACTGTTTGTTTAAAAAACAAACAATGTCCAAATGTCTGATAGCAGTAGTTTGAACAACAAATCTTGACACAACCACGTGATGAGAGGCTCTGCAGAAACAAAATGATGTTGGAGAACTGATATTCATAACC
The DNA here is from genome assembly GCF_043159975.1 of Macaca nemestrina. Classification (NCBI taxonomy): domain Eukaryota; kingdom Metazoa; phylum Chordata; class Mammalia; order Primates; family Cercopithecidae; genus Macaca; species Macaca nemestrina. Next base: position 7,769,630 of record NC_092139.1, on the reverse strand, counting down.
ATCAGACATGGATGCCTGCTTAACACCAGGCAACGTGCTAAACACTTCCTAGGTATTATCATATTTCATCCATTCAACAGCACTGTGGTATGGGTACTATGAACTTCCCCTTTTACAGATAGGTAAACTGAGGTGCAGAGCGATCACACAACTCTTTTAAGGTGGTGCAGCTAGTTCGGCAGACCCAAGACATGAATCCCTATCTGTTTGGTTCCAGCGATGGCACTCCTGATATCTGTTCTACGTTCTTTAGAAATGTATCCACAGAGATAGAGAGATGTTCACAATATATTAGTGGGAAAATAAAGTTTAAGCCTTATGTATTACTGACAGAGGCTTGGAATATATTAGTGGGAAAATAAAGTTTAAGCTTTATGTATTACTAACAGCAGCTTGGAATATATTAGTGGGAAAATAAAGTTTAAGCCTTGTGTATTACTGACAGAGGCTTGGTAGTGGATTTATATGCATAGGATAAAACATGCAAAAACATAATCAAAAGTTTAATATTAGTTGTGTCTTAGAGGTGATATCAGGAATGATTCATTTTTCCTTTTATGCTTATTTCTATCATTCTAATCGTTCTAGTTCTGTGATGTCCAATGCAGTAGTGGCCAGCCACGTGTGATGATTAAATTCTAATTAATTAAAATTAAATGCAATTAAAAATTTGGTTCCTCAGTCACACTATTTACATGTCTGTTGTTCAACAGCCACATGTGACAAGTGGTTTATGGAATTGGATGGTGCTGCTCTAGAACCCTTCCGTCGTCCCAGAACATTCTGTGTAACAGCCCTGATCTATAATGATCATGGATTTTTTTAGGTAATTGAACATATTTTTCAATATGTCTCAAGGCAGCAGAAGAAAGGGCTGTTGGAGGTCAGGTTTGCCCCATGCAGGCCAAAAGGTGAAGGTGCAAGGGGGAATCAGAGAGGACCTCCACTCCGGCACAGAAACTTGGCGGAGAAACCACAGAACCATGGACTGACAGGTTTGGGTCAACTTCCCTTGGGCTGAGCCCCTTCATGATCCACAATGGTGGCAGCCTTACCCTTCTGCATCTCATCCCGACACTACAACTTCCAGAGACCAAGTGAGAAAGGTAACGTTCCCATGAGCCTCTAGGCAGCCTCCCTTCGTGTCTCACTGGCTGGAATTGCTTCAAATGCTCATGCCTGGACCACCCACCGCTTAGTAGAGTGGGATTGCCTCATCTGACTTACACAGATCAGGATTCACACTTGAGCTGGAAGTAGGGTCGCTTGTCCTGAGGAGGAGGCACTTGAAGTTAATGAGCATTTTCAGTAAGGAAGAAGGGAGAATAGGAATGTTCACTGAACAACCAACAGTGTCCACTACTGATGGCAAGAGATGGAAAACTCAACACAGTCTGACTTGATTTAAAACCAAAGTGTGAGTTCACCCAGTGGCATCAGATGCAGCTCAATTCCAGATTCCAACGATGTCACTAAGATTGGCGTCTTGGCTTACAAAATGGCAGCAGAAGCTACGGATCTCACATGCTCACCAACATCTGATGGAAGAGAGGGAGCTGATAGCTGCGACAAATATCTCTGCATGTGTTATTGACTTTAATTGGGTGGCTCAATCCCTGGGTCACTGAGTGACCCTGAACCACTCATGGAAGCCCTGAGGCACTCTGGAAGTATTGAGCTTAGAGTGGAGGAGGGGAGGTCCCAAAGACATTTATTGCACTTTTTACTAGAAGTGGAGAAAAGCAGATGATGCGCATCCACTAGTAGATTCCACCACAAGATAGCAACCCAATGGCAAAGCCAGGAAAGGCCAAGACTTGGAGGCCACACCATTCCCCGTCCCTAGGGTAGGGTCTGCTTTGGATATGGACAGATGTTGCCAATTACAGGGAACAGAGAGGGTGGAAAGGGTGAGCAGAGAAAGAGCTAAAGACTGTTTCTAAAGTAAACCAAGGTGGAATTCCCAGGAGCCATGAGAGCGAGGAAAGAAGAAATGAACACGTCTCTGAGCGCCCCCCTCAGGGAAAGGGCTCATTTCTATGAATGTCTGTCTAACCTTTTCTTTAACCAGGAAATCACGATGGGGTTAGCAATTTTCTGCAGAGAAATTCTTTGGGTGACTTCTCTGGGAACAAATTTACATGGCACCCAACGCAAGCTGCGTTATGTTTTTGCCTCAGTGGAAGCTGCGTTATGTTTTTGCCTCAGTGCAAGCTGCGTTATGTTTTTGTCTCAGTGGAAGCTGCGTTATGTTTTTGCCTCAGTGGAAGCTGCGTTATGGTTTTGCCTCAGTGGAAGCTGCGTTATGTTCTTGCCTCAGTGGAAGCTGCGTTATGTTCTTGCCTCAGTGGAAGCTGCGTTATGGTCTTGCCTCAGTGGAAGCTGCGTTATGGTCTTGCCTCAGTGGAAGCTGCGTTATGTTCTTGCCTCAGTGGAAGCTGCGTTATGGTCTTGCCTCAGTGGAAGCTGCGTTATGGTTTTGCCTCAGTGGAAGCTGCGTTATGTTCTTGCCTCAGTGGAAGCTGCGTTATGTTCTTGCCTCAGTGGAAGCTGCGTTATGTTCTTGCCTCAGTGGAAGCTGCGTTATGTTCTTGCCTCAGTGGAAGCTGCGTTATGTTCTTGCCTCAGTGGAAGCTGCGTTATGGTTTTGCCTCAGTGGAAGCTGCGTTATGTTCTTGCCTCAGTGGAAGCTGCGTTATGTTCTTGCCTCAGTGGAAGCTGCGTTATGTTCTTGCCTCAGTGGAAGCTGCGTTATGTTCTTGCCTCAGTGGAAGCTGCGTTATGTTCTTGCCTCAGTGGAAGCTGCGTTATGTTCTTGCCTCAGTGGAAGCTGCGTTATGTTCTTGCCTCAGTGGAAGCTGCGTTATGTTCTTGCCTCAGTGGAAGCTGCGTTATGTTCTTGCCTCAGTGGAAGCTGCGTTATGTTCTTGCCTCAGTGGAAGCTGCGTTATGTTCTTGCCTCAGTGGAAGCTGCGTTATGTTCTTGCCTCAGTGGAAGCTGCGTTATGTTCTTGCCTCAGTGGAAGCTGCGTTATGTTCTTGCCTCAGTGGAAGCTGCGTTATGGTCTTGCCTCAGTGGAAGCTGCGTTATGGTCTTGCCTCAGTGGAAGCTGCGTTATGGTCTTGCCTCAGTGGAAGCTGCGTTATGGTCTTGCCTCAGTGGAAGCTGCGTTATGGTCTTGCCTCAGTGGAAGCTGCGTTATGGTCTTGCCTCAGTGGAAGCTGCGTTATGGTCTTGCCTCAGTGGAAGCTGCGTTATGGTCTTGCCTCAGTGGAAGCTGCGTTATGGTCTTGCCTCAGTGGAAGCTGCGTTATGGTCTTGCCTCAGTGGAAGCTGCGTTATGGTCTTGCCTCAGTGGAAGCTGCGTTATGGTCTTGCCTCAGTGGAAGCTGCGTTATGGTCTTGCCTCAGTGGAAGCTGCGTTATGGTCTTGCCTCAGTGGAAGCTGCGTTATGGTCTTGCCTCAGTGGAAGCTGCGTTATGGTCTTGCCTCAGTGGAAGCTGCGTTATGGTCTTGCCTCAGTGGAAGCTGCGTTATGGTCTTGCCTCAGTGGAAGCTGCGTTATGGTCTTGCCTCAGTGGAAGCTGCGTTATGTTCTTGCCTCAGTGGAAGCTGCGTTATGTTCTTGCCTCAGTGGAAGCTGCGTTATGGTTTTGCCTCAGTGGAAGCTGCGTTATGTTCTTGCCTCAGTGGAAGCTGCGTTATGTTCTTGCCTCAGTGGAAGCTGCGTTATGTTCTTGCCTCAGTGGAAGCTGCGTTATGTTCTTGCCTCAGTGGAAGCTGCGTTATGTTCTTGCCTCAGTGGAAGCTGCGTTATGTTCTTGCCTCAGTGGAAGCTGCGTTATGTTCTTGCCTCAGTGGAAGCTGCGTTATGTTCTTGCCTCAGTGGAAGCTGCGTTATGGTTTTGCCTCAGTGGAAGCTGCGTTATGTTCTTGCCTCAGTGGAAGCTGCGTTATGTTCTTGCCTCAGTGGAAGCTGCGTTATGTTCTTGCCTCAGTGGAAGCTGCGTTATGTTCTTGCCTCAGTGGAAGCTGCGTTATGTTCTTGCCTCAGTGGATTATGCGTGTCTACAAAGAGATCTCACTGTGTGCTTCTCTGTATGTTCCTACCTCAAGATTCAGCCTCCGCTTCTCTGTGTTTATTAATTTCTCTCCCTTTTATCCATCCGTTCATTCATCTGTCTGCCCATCCATCTACCCAAATTTTCTATCTGTCTTTATATTACGCTTTTATCGATTTTCATCGAGATTGAGGATCTTTGAGGGATGGTTGATTATTCTCTTCCCCTTGCTCAAGCAGACTGCTCTATGCCTGGAATCTTCACAGTGAGAGCTGAAGTCAGACTGTGAATCATTTATTCAACCAATGTTCACTGGGCATCCGCCATATGCAGGCTCAGTGCTAGGGGCTGAGGACGTAGAATCATGGAGCTCGCATACTAATAAAGGAGATGACATTGATCAAATAACCATGGGGATAAATGCCAAATTACAACCATAAGAGAAGCTGCAGAGGGGATGTGACAGAGGCCATCCCACAAGTGCTCACCTCACAAAGACCCGCCATGTGCATTCCACAGAGAGAGAGAGACAGAGAGAGAGAGACAGAGAGACCTACTGGGCCCCATGGCAGAATGGCACAGGGGACCCTCCCTCCAAGCCTGTCAGTCCCTCTGCCCTTTAAGCAAACTCTAATGCTCCGACACATGTTTTTGGTAGAACACTGACCCTAAAAACAGCTACCTCTTGAGGAGCTCAGCTCTTCAGGGGAGTAGAGCATGGGAGAGGTCATGGCTGGGGGCCTCACACTCAGTGACCACTCTAGGGCCCAGAGCCTCTCACCCTTACTGGGATGGCCCTCCAAAGAGACAACATGTGGATCTCTAAGTAGAAAGCTCCTAAGGAATTTTCTGTGCAGCTTCTGCCTTACCTGCTCTGTGGAGACATCTCTGCAGGGGGTTTGGATCCAGCCAGTGATGCTCACGCCCACAGTGGGAAGATACAAATGTGAACGAGGCTCAGGGAGAGGGAGCGGTGTGTGCAAAGACCTCGTGGCTGGTGGGAACACGGTAGGTTCAAGGGGCAGGAGGTTGGCAGAGCCGAAAGCAGACTGAGCAGGGAGATGTGGTGCATGAGGAGCTGGAAGTTTGGCAGGGCTGGACCAGCAGGGTCTGGACAACTGCGGATGGGATTTCTGAGACGTCAATTACCCATGGTCAACCACAGTCTGAAAATACGCAATGAAGAGCCAGGGGGGATTATGAAAGGTTTTAAACAGGGTGGACCTTGATCAATTTTTGTAGCCAACTTCAAATATCACAGGGTGTTCCAGATAGGCCCATCCTGCTCATTAACATAGCCACCCCCACCACATGTCATCGGCCAAAGCACGTCACAGGAAATTGCTGCATGCAGAGTATGTGAGTGCTCCTTCCCCCTGCGGAAGGGCACCGCAGGGAAGGACGGGAACATGAGGCTAACGGCCTGTTGCCCCGTCACAGAGAGGCTGGGATGGGGATAGAGGGAGCAAGAGGAAGACAAAAAGACCACAATCGAGACGAGAGGGAGAGGTCGAGTAGCCACCTGTCCCCTGGAACTTTGTGGACTGGCAGACCTGCCTGCGGAAAGTTGTAGAAAGCTTTTCTGCTTGATACGTTGAATAACCTCCTTAATCCTCAGGAAGGCCTACTGGGGATAAATGTGTCTTTTCAGGGATTTGGGGATTTGGTTTGTATTTCCTTTGAATCCAGTGTCATGCTGACGCCAGCTCAAAGGTGCAAGTCGGAACTCCCAGGTTAATTTGGGACAGAAATAATAATCTGATCTCATCTTAATTTAGCTGATTAAATCAGCAACAACCCTATTTCTACATAAGGCCACATTCTAAGGAGTTGAGGGTTAGGACTTCAGCATACAAATATGGCGGGGGGTGGGAGGAGGTCAGGGAACACAGTTCAACCCATAACAAATGGTAATTGCTAAAGGGCATTAGCGTATGTGCTGTGAGGGTATAGTATGGCAGCCCCCCATTATTCTCGGGGGATACCTTCCAAGACCCCCAATGGATGCCTGAAACCATGGATAGCACTAAACTTTATCTATTCTATGTTTTTCCTACACAGACATACCTATGATAGAGGTTAATTTATAAATTAGGCACAGTAAGAAATTAGTAATATAGAATAATTAAACAATATACTGCAGTGTCACTACTCCTGTGCTTTGGGGCCATTTTTAAGTAAAGTAAGTAAGGATTCCTTGAACACAAGCACTGGGATGCCGTGACAGTCGATCTGATCACCCAGATGGCCACGGAGTGACTAATGTGCATGGACAGCGTGGGTCTGCGGGACAAAGGGATGACTCATGTACCCGGCAGGATGGAGCGGAAGGACGCAAGATTTCATCAAGACACTCACAAGGGTACACAATTTAAAACTTATGAATTGTTTATTTCTGGAATTTTCCATTGCATATTTTCAGACTGTGGTTGACCATGGGTAATTGACATGTCAGAAAACAAAACCACGGATAAGGGGGGACTACTCTGCATCTCACTTCACCTCCACAAAACCCCTAGACATGTGTTACTATTACAGCTGGGGAAACTAAGGCTCAGAGACTTATTTGTCCAGGACTTGTAAATTACTTAAGGGCATGAAGGGTTTGCATCTCCTTGGGCCTCAGCTTCTCCATCTGTAAGAGGGAGATGACACAGTTCCCCCTTAGTAGAACTGTTATGAGGATTGAATAAATGCAGACTGGCCATCCCCTGAGGTCTGTGTCTGGCCCACAGTAAGTGTTGTTTAATAACAAATGTGGATATGTCCCAGAGCAAGGGAGAAACCTGAGAAAGTCGAAGCAGCACAGCTGGCCAGGCTGGCAGCCCCGCATCCCGTAGACCACATGGGATCAGCCTGTGCGTGTGGTTTGGCCCCTAGTGGTTTCCTGACGTTTAAAAACGGAAAGACTTCACCAAAGAATGTAAATTTCTGGTTTTGATTGAAGAATCCAGGAGATCTGGCACCATTCCCAGTACCCGCCTGTCCACCAGCTGCCCTGGAGCCTGAGGTCCTGCAGGGCCTTAACCTGTAATGGGATTTTGTAACTCCTCCATCTCTTTAAAAATACTTGCAGCCTCAGAAGCCCCAGCACCACATGGACCACCTCTTCATGTCTTCCTGTCCCCCACTCTGGGCTGTCCCCACTGTCCGGCCTCTCTCTCACTGGGAGGCAGAGCCCAGCCAACCCTCCTGGCTCCCTTCACCCCTTGCCCCAGGTAAATCCCACATACTGGAGGATTGATTCAGGGAGGGAAGTTCCAACAACTCCCCCACCTTTTTTCTCTTTCCTGCCTTTTTCTCTTTTTAAAAATGTGTGTGTGTGTGTGTGTGTGTGTGTGTGTTTTCCCAGCCTTCCTTGCCTCCTAATTTACATCTGCTCGATTTTATCACATTGTGATGGCAAAATGTGCAAAAGCATTTGTAGAACTGAAACCAAATGTGCAGTGAGAGTGCGTCGCGGAGAGGTCCTGCTGTCCCTCCCAGAGTTCAGACCCCCACTCCGGGATTCTGCAAATGTCAGCCCAGGTGGGGTGGTGCCGGCAGCTCTGGGCATGAGGGTGTCTATGGATAGAAGAGGCAGGAGCTGGAATCCAAGCATTTTAGAGCTACCGGGATGTTTAGAGATACTGCTACAACCTTGTCAGTTTGAAAGGGAGAAAACAAGACCCGGAGAGATGACAAAACTTGTCACATATTCCCCAAAGAGAAAAGACTGGCAGAGGAAAGAGCCCAATACTTGATCAATTTCCTATAGATTTCTTTCCTGTTTTATATGAAGTTGAGGTTTCTTTCAGAGAAATTCCTTTTAATCTGTTTTTGCTTTGGGGTCAGACAGATCTGTGTTAAACTCTGGTTATGTCATTGTGAGATCCTGGAAAACGTATTTAACCATCCTGAACATCAGTTTCTTCATCGATGAAATGAGAGAAATACAGGCTACCCTGAAAAGCTTATCGTGAGGTGCCCAGGTAGGATGAGTTTGGCTGTAAGTGATGGAAACACAGGGGCTGGCTGAACTGAGTGCTGGGGTGCAGAGCAGAAGATGCCAAGTCCCCCAGCGGGAGCCTCCAGCATCCCTTCAGCAAGTACTTACTGAGCATCTATTACATCCCAGGCATTGTCCTAGGTCCAGAGGACACAGGTGCTATCCTGCTCTCATGCAATCAAAGAACACGTGTTGAATGTCTGTGTGGGCAGAGCACGAGGTGGCCCTGGGGGAAGCTTTAAGGCTAGAGGGGAGGAGAAGTGGAGCCAAGAAGGTGAGAACTGTGAGCTTAGACTGGGCTAGTGGTTCTCAAAAGGGCAATTTTGTCTTCCCATCCCCTCTCCCCGAACACTTGACAATATCTGGAGACAGTTTTGGTTCTCAAAATTGGGATGAGGAGGTGGGCTTTGCTAATGACCTCTAGGGGTCATCCTTTTCCAGCCATCCTGTTCCATTTAACAGGGATGCTGTTAAACATCCTGCAATGCCAGGACAGCTCTCACTACAAAGAATTATCCTGTCCCCAGTGTCACTAGGGCCGGAGGAGACAAATCCTGAATTAGGGAATATCGGTGGAGCTGGAGAGAAGGGGATGGATTGGAGGGAGAATTTTTCGTTGAAATAAACGGGACACGAGCTGCGTGTGAGGCTGTCCATATTTGGGTTGTGCTTGTGTGGTGTCGTTATTTACTCAGCTTGTTTTCTGCTTCTTTGAAAAATACCAGAGGCAGGAACTCCAGGAGCAGATCCTCCAGGGCCCCCATCTAACTTCGTGCTGCAAGGGGCAGGCCTGCTCCCCACACCGCAGGGGAACAGATACTGGCAAATGTTTTTTAGAGCCAAACTAGGGTCTTGTTTTTCAGGTTAAAAAAAAAAATGGAGAGGGGCAGGCAGTTGATGGCTTATTAAAGAACCTTTTGATCTTTCTGTTTACATGAAAAGATGCTTGTCTCTCTTTAAATGAACGTGTCTGCCTTTGCTAGGGGAAAGAGGGAAAAACGCCCTGAAACCACATTCCAGGGTGAGACTGGAAACTTTCTTATTAATTCCCCCAAAAAACATGAACCCAAGCAACCACTAAAAACCCAACCCAGAGTTAAGAAAACATAATAAGTGGCGTTTAGGGAAATAAAAAATAAAGGCGAAAACCCCAAACAGGAAATAAACCCCTTAAGCGGAGCGTTTTGGTAGATTCAATCTTGGCCTGGAACCAGAAGCCAAAGACCTGGCCCCTTCCCTGCAATTACTCATGGTATCGGGGTCCAGGCAAATAACTGCATCATTCATTCAGCATTTACTTGGGGCCATGACGTTCCAGGATCCAGGCAGGAAACTGATGGCACAGGGCAGGCAACTAGTCCCTGTCTTCACGGAGAATGTATTTGTTAGTCATCCAACAAACATTGCACCCACTGCCTTACTTATGACTCTGAAGTTCTCTAGCTCAGTCATTTGCTGGCTTGTGTTTTTCATGGCTGTCTCCATGCAGAAGGCCAACTCCAACATGCCCCCACCTCCTGCTATTCATGCATTGTCAGAGCTTCTCCCCTTTAGTGTAGGCTGGCCTAGGGACTTGCTTCTAGCCAGTAGAAGCTTCTAGCTAATACTAGCTTCCAGTCACTTTGCATAGGGCAAAGTGATGAAATATCACTTCCATGATTAGGCTACAAAAGACTGACTTCCATCTTCCTAATAGACTCTCTCTATAGCCTTCTTGCCTTGCATGCTTTGAGGAAGTGGTTTTCCAGAAAGGCCTGTGTGGCAAGGAACTGAGGGTGGCCTCCAGCCAGTGGCCAGAAAGAACATGATGACGTCAGTCCAACAACCCAGGAGGAACTGAATCCTGCCAACAACCACTGAGTGAGAATGGAAGTGGATCCCTCTCCAGTCAAGCCCTCAGATGAGACCTCATCCCTGCATGACACTTTGATGACAGCCTTGTGAAACACTCAGCACAGTGGACACAGCTAAATTCTGCCTAGTTTCCTGACCCGCAAAGACTGTAAGATAACACATGTGGGTTGTTTTGAGTTGTTACATTTGCTGGAAAGGACTGTGTCCCAGTTCCTGGGGCAGTGCCTGTACACAGAAGATGCTCAGCAAATGTTTGAGGAATAAATTAATTAGAAGTTTATGCCATGCCCATTGCCTGGCAGTGAGGGTGCAGTAACAGACAAATGCCACCCCTGACTTCTTAAACTTAAAATCCAGCAGAGGAATAAGGCCTGGTTATTCCTACGTTTCTCTCACAATAGATTCAAGGACATGATAAAGAATTATAAGCCTAAAGAAAAGAGTAGCAAATTCTGATCTCAGTCCACGGGTTGAGGTGAGGCTATGGGAAGTGCAGTGGGGGAATGAGAGTTTAATTCAATGAGGATGAAGTAGCTACTATGGGTCTGCATGTGGAAGATCAAAGGGCAGAACAAAATCATTCTTATCCACCTGGGAATTTCTAATTAATATTACAGAGGACAGCGTCAGGAAAAAAAAAAAAAAACACTTTAATAATGAAGAAAACCACTGAAGCACAAACCATGGAAGCAAAGAACACCTGGGTTTAAAGGCCAGCTAAGCCACTTCTAGCTGTGCAACATAGAGCAGGTTCTTTACCTCTCTGATCCCTGGTTTTCTCACCCATAAAATTCAGGAACCTGCTGATAGGGTTATTGAGGGCAGGAGAGACCATGCCTGTAAAATGCTTTAAGGCATTTCTCAGCACAGAGGAGGTGCTTAGTACATAGGAACTGTGGGGACCACCCGGGGAGACCAAGGGTGACGTGGAGCAGTGGAGGTGGCAGTAAGGGTTGTTCCAGTCATTGCTTTCCTTGGGAGTTTATACACTTTCTGATCCTTTATTTGCATTTTGGTTGGAACCTGCAGTGGGAGAAATGATAAACATTGGTGATTAACCCACCATCTTTATCCAGAAGTCCTTTCTCTTTCGAAAATGGTTTTCTCTTGATGTTATGGTCCAGCGTTTCCACAGTCTCCTCTCCGGGCTGCTCCTTCTCTGTCTCCTATGGACTGAGGCTTTACACATTGGCTTCCAGGTCCAGTCAGGGGGCCTCCATTCCTCTCACTCTCGCTTGCCTCAGGGGTCTTACCTGCAACTGTGGCCCCAAGTTCTACCTCTGTACTGTGACTCTCAAACACACACACATGCCTAGGGCTGTCCTCCAGGTTCTAGACTATCTGTCCAACAGCCTGCCTGATGTGCCCACTGGGTGGCTTCTGACCCAGTTTCCTCTAAAACCACACTCATGATTCTGTCCTCCCTAACATTTCCAGCTTTCCAGCTCTGTGACAGAATCCATACCCATGCTGGTGAGACAGCCAGGATCCAAGGAGGGATCTCAGCCCTTTCCTCTCCTCCCCACGTCCAGTTCATCACCAGGTCCTCTTGTTTTTTCATCAGACCTTGAGTCCATGCCCCCGGGTCCTCCTCTTCCTCAGCCACTTAGCTGGAAGCACTCAGCTGGGACTGCAGTCACCTCCTTGCCCCCTCTCCATCGTCTCCCACCAGAGCAGCAGAATCATCAGAGCCTAAAAACATCAGATAAGGCGACCCCCTTGCAAAAATCCAGCGATGTTTCCCATTGCTTTTAGGATAAACACCAAACTCCTGGGAAAAATCAAACTCCTTTTAAGGGTCCATAAATTCCTGCATAATCCACCTTTGCCTATGTCTTCAGCCTCATGGGAAGCTACCCTCCTGCTCCCTGCTGGGCTCCAAAGGCACTGGGCTCCCTCCTGCAGGGCACTCCCGAAGGTGCCCACCCCTCCTTCGCCCCAGCCACCTTCTGTTAGTTGACTCTTCCTCCAGTTCTCAGCTCAACCTTCACTCCCTAACAGAGCCCTCCCTGATTAGGTCAAATCCCCCTCTCCTGGGATGGCGTGCATCTCCTATTGGTCGCATACCATCATCTTTCTTTCTTTCTTTCTTTCTTTCTTTCTTTCTTTCTTTCTTTCTTTCTTTCTTTCTTTCTTTCTTTCTTTCTTTATTATACTTTAAGTTCTGGGGTACATGTGCACAATGTGCAGGTTTGTTACATAGGTATACATGTGCCATGTTGGTGTGCTGCACCCCATCAACTAGTCATTTACATTAGGTATATCTCCTAATGCTATCCCTCCCCCAGCCCCCCACCCCACAACAGGCCCTGGTGTGTGATGCTCCCGCCCTGCATCCATGTGTTCTCATTGTTCAGTTCCCACCTATGAGTGAGAACATGCGATATTTGGTTTTCTGTCCTTGTGATAGTTTGCTCAGAATAATGGTTTCCAGCTTCATTCATGTCCCTGCAAAGGACATGAACTCATCCTTTTTGATGGCTGCATAATATTCCATGGTGTATATCTGTCACATTTTCTTAATCCAGTCTATTATTGATGGACTTTTGGGTTGGTTCCAAGTCTTTACTACTGTGAATAGTGCCGCAATAAACATACGTGTGCATGTGTCTTTATAGTAGCATGATTTATAATCTTTTGGGTGTATACCCAGTAATGGAATTGCTGGGGCAAATGGTATTTCTAGTTCTAGATCCTTGAGGAGTCGCCACACTGTCTTCCACAATGATTGAACTAATTTACACTCCCACCAACAGTGTAAAAGCGTTCCTATTTCTCCACACCCTCCCCATCATCCGTTGCTTCCTGACTTTTTAATGATCACCATTCTAACTGGCCTGAGATACACCATCATGATATTTCTATTGTCATTTGCACACACGATTGATCAGCGTCTTTCCCCCAAGAGACAGTAACTACCATGAGGGCAGAGATGGGGATCTCTGGATCCCTAACAATGAGCATAGATCAAGCCCAGGGTTGATGCTGAAACAGAACAAAAGAGTTAAACAATGTGCAAGAAATACAAAGTAATAGTAAAATGTAAACAGCGTGAATCACTGTAGTCTTTGGTGTCAGGAGAGCTCCCCAGTGTTGGGATTGTGCCCAAATGGAAGTTGGGTCAGCAAGGCCTTCTACATCCTTGGGTGAGCCCCAGGGCTGTAGAGGGATAGCTGCAGCTCTAGACAAAAGCCAGGTGAGCACTCCCCAGGGGCTTGCTGCATCCACCATCACAGATTATTTCCTTGGCACCCACTCAAAGCTCCCTGCAAGTCAGGACTCTGCCCCTGTTGAAGCTCAAAAACATGCAGCATTAGCCTTGGGAAAAGGCGGAGAGAACTATCTGTCTAAGAGGCCTCCATGCAGCAGGGTGGGAGCCCATCTGGGACACAAGAGAGCATGGAGGCTCTGGAGCTGGGTTCTCAGTCTTGGCACTATTGACATTGGGTGGCATCATTATCTGTGGTGGGGGCTGTCCTGGACGTTGCAGAATGTTGAGGAGAGTCCCTGATCTGTATCCACTGGTCATCGGTAGAAGCCCCCAGTAGTGACAAGCAAAAATATCTCCAGACATTTTCAAATGTCCCAGGGTAGGGGGCAAAATCATGCCGGCTTGAGAACGACCGTTCTGGAGAGTGGACCTCATTGATTGATTGTTTCATTCATTCATTCCCGAGCTCCTACTGTGTGCCAAGCTCTCAGGATGCTGCAGGGAACAAGGCAGGAAAATCCCTGCCTTTTGAGCGCTTACAGTGGAGCAGGGCAGACAAGCAGATAAATAAATGCCCAGGATGAGTGCAGAGGGTGGTGAGCACCTGGGATGTGATGACAGTGCATCTGCTCCAGGAGCAGCTGCTGTGAGTGTCTGCTCACTGCTTTCCCCAGTGCCTAGCACAGAGCAAGTGCCCAATAAAAATATACTGCATGAACGACTCCCTGAAATAATCCATCATTAGCTGCCAAAGAGGGCTGCTTTGGATAGGGTGGTTAGAGAAATTCCTCCTGGGGAAGGAGATTCACAGCTGGTCACTGAATAGTGAGGATGAGCCACTGTGCAAAGACGTGGGGGAAGAGTGTTACAGGCTGTAAAAGCAGCATGCATTTTGTTCGAGGGCTGGAGGGGGTTTGGTTTGTTCTGGGTGCTTACCTGTAATGTACTTGCCCCTCATTCACCTGGCTAAGTGCCAAGTGTCTGCTGGTTTCAGCTCAAATCTGGCTTCTTCTGGAACCCACTAGCCTGGAGGTGACTCTGACAGGCACCCCCACAGTACTCTGTTCTTCTCCTTGAAGGTCCTGAGCACATGCCAAGCAATTCTCCTGTGTCTCACTGGATGGTGAAGTTGCTGGGGCCAGAGGGCCAGAGGCCACAACTGTTTCTCTTCACCTTTGGAGCCACAGCTTCAGGACTGTGCCTGGCATGCTCAGTGAACACATGGTGAATAAATGGATGGATGATGGATGGATGATGGATGGAAGATGGATGGATGGATGGATGGATGAATGGATGGATGGTTGCATGGATAATGAATGGATGGATGGTTGGATGGATGGATGGATGGATGGATGATGGATAGATAGATGTATTGATGGTTGGTTGGATGGATGGATGATGGAGATGACGGATGGATGATGGATGGATGGATGAATGGATGGATGGATGGTTGGTTGGATGCATGGATGGTTGGATGGATGGTTGGACAGATGATGGAAGGATGCATAGATGGATGCATAGATGAATGCATGGATGGTTGGTTGGATGGATGAATGGTTATGTGGATGATGGATGGATGCATGGGTGGATGGATGGATGGTTGGTTGGATGCATGGATGGTTGGATGGATGGATGGATGATGGATGGATAGATGGATGAGTGGATGGATGGATGGTTGGTTGGATGCATGGATGGTTGGATGGATGGATGGATGGATGGATGGATGGTTGGATAAATGATGGATGGATGCATAGATGGATGCATGGATGGTTGGTTGGATGGATGAATGGTTACGTGGATGATGGATGGATGGATGGATGGATGGATGGACTGGAAAAAGCCTATGTGAAACCCAAGCTTCTGAGAACTAAGAAAGTCCAAAGATGACTCAAGAAACAGAATAAGTCTCTTGGACTTTTGAACTCAACAACCTGATCTCCGTTCCCCAACCTAAGCCCAAGTCCCCAAGTCCTTGCTCCACCTTCACTGGCAGATGCCAAGAGCTGAGATTAATTTCAAGAAGAAGACAGGAAGTTGATGTCATCCTACCATTAAGGAGTGATTCAGAGAACAGGTTTTTGGTTGCCACAGCAACTTTAAGTACCAGAGCTCTCTCTATAGACTTTGGATGTGTGTGTGTGTGTGTGTGTGTGTGTGTGTGTGTGTGTGTGTGTGTGTGTGTGTGTTTGTGTGTGTTCAGGGGTGGGGAGGCTAGCACTCCTAAGTTCAGACAAACATTGAGACATTGAGACAGGATGTGAGCTGTCTATTAGATCTTAGAAGGGTGTTGTCAAGGGGAGAAGCTGAATTTGTTTTCCAAATCCCAAAGTATTAAACCTCAAGGGCTTAGTTTGAGGACAAATAAATATCTATCGAGTGGCAATCTCACAAAATCCAGCATTCAAGAGAGGCTTGAAATGGAAGTTAATGCTTCCAGTTCGGAGAGGTATCACAGTAAGGCAGAAAAGAGGTGGGCTTTGGAGACATGCAGATGAAATTTTAAATCCCTGACTTTGTCCTTCATTATTGATTTGGCCTTGGCCAGGACATAAGTCTTCCAAATCTCAGTTTCTACATTTGTAAAATGTGTAAAATGAGAGTAACTCCCTCTTAAGGTAATAAGGATGGAGTGGGTCACAGTGTGAGGCAGGGACTGCATGTGCAAAGGCCTTGTGGGGACTTGGGAAGCGTCTCTGGTGAGTGAGGGAGACCAGTGTGAGACTGGCTAGAGGGGTTGGCAGGAGCTGGACCATGAAGGGCCACATGGGGCTCAGCGGTGGATGATGGTGGAGGGTTTGGGCTGCATCTTAAAAACACGGTTCTCAAAATATGGAGCCAGGCCTGGCATCACCATCATCCTCTAGGAACTTGCTGGAAATGCAGATTCTCAGGTCCCACCCCAGACCTTCTGAATCAGAAACTCTAGGGGTGGGACCCAGAAATCTGTTTTAACAAGCCCTCCAGTGCATCTATCTGATGCACCCTCAGAGTTTGCAAACTACTGCTACTAGCAATAGGAAATGGCTAAAGCGTTTTCAGCAAAGCAATGAGAGGATCAGATTCACTTTTGGAAAAGTTTCCCTCTGTCTTGAAGGTTTCACTGGGTATGCATCACCTTTGGTCAAAGAACAAGCACTGTTTATAGGTAGGGTTGCCAGATAAAAAACAAGAGGCCAGTTGAATTTGAGTTTCAATAAACAACAAATACATTTTTAGTGTAACTATGTCTCAGAGTACGTGTTGTATTTTATTTGGCAGTCCTACCATAGTCATCGAATTTGGAGTCCCCCAGGGAGCTCCGGCAAAGTCATGGCTGGTTGGACAACGAGTAGTTTCCTTGAAATCTTCTGGAACCTGGGGGTCACCTCTGAGATGAGCCCATCGATACAATTGCTCAGTGCACCAAGACTTCCAAGGGAATGGTCTCAGCATCTACAGAGTGACTCACACTGAACTGATTAGTTTCAGAAAGAAAAAAATAATAATAAAAATGACTGCGTGGTTGTTTATTACTGGGCTGCATTTCAGACAACTCCGTGTTGCAATCTCGTGATTTATAGCTCTTTGCTGGGCTGACCCAAGTTGGGAGAGGAGGCCTGTTCCACCCTCTTTGCCTGTTGGGCCCTTTTCACCTGCTGGGGACATCTGCGAGGCTGTGGAAGCTGTCCTTGTTAGAGCAGCTGCAGTGGCTTCCACCACAGTGCCAAGCTGTGTCCCGCTTCCGGCCCCTTGAGGATCCACTCTGGGCAGTGGGCACAGCAATCTTTTAATCAACTGCTGTGATCTTCGGTTTCCAGATAAATACACCATGCACCCCTTGCTTCAAGTCACAGAATTTTTGCCCATTTTCCAGGCAAATACCTACCTGTGGGTTTTCTGTTCAACCCAGAGCTTCCGTCTGGTTTATGGAATTCTATAAGAGGTTTGGAAGAAAACAGACTTGCACGTGGTATTGGCTCCATCACTTCTTGGCTGGAGATGCTTGCATGAGTTCCTTTATCCCTCCAAGCCTCAGTTTCCCATTCTGTAAAATGGGAACCATAATAATCACAGCCCCTTTGTCACAGTGTTGCTGTGAGGTCTGAGTAAGGAAACGCCAGCAAGTGCATCTTTGGAGTAGGAGAACATGGGAGGTCTGGTGGGGGGACCTCCTCACACGTGACAGGTCCCAGCCAACCACCCCGATGATGCCCAAGACGGAGAACATGGGGTGAAGCACTCCGGATGGGGGAAACAGGCTAATGCTGCTAAAATGCTAGGACACTGGAAAATTACTGCAGCTTATTCTGGCTTCAAACAACAGGAGAGAGGGATGAGAAAAGGGGAACATCTTTAGCAAGAAACAAATGAAGTCTTGTTTCTGTGCTTGTGAAAATGGAAGTAGATAATTCTTTTCTCTTAGTTGGCATTTTGCTTTATGTGCTTTGTGTTTTAATATCTTTCAGGAGTCTGGGTTATGAATGTGCCAATGGTTTCAAAAGCAATCCCCTATTTTTTTAACTGCCATTTTAAGTTGTGAATTTCTTCTCCTCTAAAGTTGTCTTGCTTTAATGTTACATCATTTCACTGAATCAAATGCACTTATTTGCTCACACCATACATTATGGAATATACATTCTATTATTTCCCTGAAAATAAAATTAATAATACATTTATTCCCTAAAAGACTAGTGTGCTTATGTTGGAAATTAAGGGAAAAAAAAAAAAAAAACAAAGAAGAGAAAGGGGAAAAAACAGATTCCTACCACTCCAAGAGATACTCACTCGTTTAAAATAATGGTTTTGTTTCTGATTTTTACCTGAAGCAAAAGGTTATTAAAGTAAAAATTTTGGAAAATAAAGATGTAAAAAAGGTAGATTAAAATTGCACTACACAGAGATAATGACTGTTATTTACACACACACAACACACACACACTACACACACACACACAACACACACACACACACAACACACACACACACTACACACACAACACACACACTACACACACACTACACACTACACACACACACACTACACACTACACACACACTACACACACACACTACACACTACACACACACTACACACACACACACTACACACTACACACACACACACCACACACACACACTACACACACACACAACACACACACACACTACACACACACACACTACACACACACACACAACACAACACACACACACACAACACACACACACAACACACACACACAACACACACTACACACACACACAACACACACACACTACACACACACACACTACACACTACACACAAACACACTACACACTACACACACACACAACACACACACACACAACACACACACACAACACACACACTACACACACACACAACACACACACACAACACACACACTACACACACACAACACACACACACACAACACACACACACAACACACACACACAACACACACACACACTACACACACACAACACACACTACACACACACAACACACACACACACTACACACACACACAACACACACACACTACACACACACTACACACACACACAACACACACACACACTACACACACACACTACACACACAACACACACACACTACACACACACACAACACACACACACACTACACACACACAACACACACACACACTACACACACACACAACACACACACACTACACACTACACACACACACACTACACACACACAACACACACACACTACACACACACACACACACACACACTACACACTACAAATGTGAGATCTAATTATATAAACTCACGACTAGTATAAAATACAGGTTTTAATCATTTAATTTTAACCACGAGAATTTCCCATGTTATTTTGTTCTCTTGGAAAACAATTACTTCTGTGGCTGTACAAGAGCCACTCCTTCCTATGGCTGTGCCAGCCTTTGACCACCTCCCACGGTTGGGCCTTCAGGTCGTTTCTCGCTTCTCCCCTTTGCATACGACTCCCCGAGCACATTTGCCCACTAATCTGTGCCCACATTTCTGAACGTGGCCTAAGGACAGATTTCTCAGATGTCTTCGTCTTCAGAGAATGCAACTATTTTAAAGTTAAGATTAATTCAGTATGAATCTTCTGCTAATTTTATGTTGATGCTCTTAGAGCTAACTGGAATTCCCAGGGTGGGGATATGGAGAACAGGTTGCTGAATTCAATAATTTATTGAATGTTGGAAGGGTCTGAACACCTACCTGGGGAAAGTAAAATGAAATCTTGGCTCTTTCTGAAACATCTGTGCCTGTGTTGCAGCTGCCAACACAAACTTTGGTGCAATGAAACCACAATGGTCTCCATCAGTGCCGAACACAAAAGCAAGACAGCACTAGCTCACCCGAAGAGGTCCTGGGATGCTGGACTCCACTCCCAGAAAGATACAACTTGCTCGCATTGCAAAATGTCTGCCAGGAGTTTCCTCACAGGGCTCGGTCGGCCTGGACTCCACTCCTGCTGACTGGAGCCATAAACTCAGCCCCGAACCTGAAGAGCCAGTGGCAGCTGTCCTGGGTTCACCCAGTTGCGATTTGGAATGGGTTGAAAGGCTGATTTTTATCTTGAGTGAATATTGCCAGGTTTCCTGGGATGCAAGGGAATCGCAGGGATGAGACAGCCAGCAGCAGAGGGTTAGACACGTGGTGTGGTCATGCCCCAGCATGAAACTCTAGGCTCCAGGTTCTCCCGACACAACCCTGCCCTCCCTGCTTAAAACCCTTAGCTCAGAGCACCTGGGCTTTTCAAAAGACGCCTTAAGCACCAGACACTCTTCCCAAGCCCATCTTCACCTATGGTACCTTCCCTGACAGTAAGATGAGCACATGCTTCAAATCCCAGGTTCTACTGTGCAACCTTGTGTAAGTCACTTAACCTCTCTGAGCACCAGTTTTCTCCTTTATAAATTAGGATTATATTATTACCTTCCTTCAAGGGCTGATGCTAGGATTAAGCACACTAATGCATGTAAAGTACCTGTAAGAGGCCTACCATGGAGTCATTACAATTTTTGTCACCAGAATGTGAGCTCCATGCGACAGGGACTTTGTCTTGTTTGCTGTGCACCTCCGGTTCCTAGAATGGCCTGGCACAACTTAGCATACCAAAATGCGTGCTGAACACACAAGGATCGCTCACCCTGGACCCGCACTCTGAGCAGAGCGTCTGAGCCTTTGATTCCTATTTTCTGCTTCTAGGGATGTGTGCTGCTGCTTTAACTTGGATATGGATATTTAACTTGGATATGGATATTTGGGACCCTGTGAAAAACCACGCAAAGATGTGCTGATTTTTCTTATATGCCAAAAGAAAGCCTGAATGTATTCATTTGAACCCACGTTTCCATCTTTTGAGTACTTTCCACAGGCCAAGCCCTGTGCTGTATCCAAGGGTCTAGCCCCTCTTCTCTGGAGCAGCTCTCGCCTCTTGGCAACACCGCATGTATAGAAAATGGTAGCATCTAGACGGTATCCTGGGCCTCTTGGCAACACCGCGTGTATAGAAAATGCTAGCATCTAGACAGTATCCTGGGCTTCGGCAGCCAGGCTCTGGGGCGTCCGTTATGGGCTTGGTGAAAAACTTCATGGCAATTAAAGTACTGTATAATGATGATAAAGAGGGCAAAATACAAAGGATTACGGGGTATATTTAATACTGAGTTTTGTTTAAAGCTTCCAAATAAAATCTTCTCACCTTAGAAACAAAACTTGAACTTGCTTCCACACAGGTTCCTAGTTTATGCCAGATTTTATGCTTGACATGATAACACACAATTTCTCAGCAAGAATTTGGTTAGGGATATCTGGAAATTACTCACTGTCACTCTTTATAAGAAATTTTGAATAAATAAGGAAAATAATTTTAAAAATCATTTTAAAAACAATATTCAAAAAAGGAACATAAAAGAAAAGGTGAAATTATATTGAAAGAATCCAAAGATTCTTTTAACAACATAAAATATTGTCATTTCTTATGACTGTATGAAATAATTTCAAACATGGAAATAACTTTTCCATACCATGCGCTTCAAAATAGCAGTGATGCTCTAATTTGGAGAATAGACAGAAACTGTGAGTGTGGTGACTCTGAAGCCAGCCTGGATGATGCTAAAAAGACACATCAGCTGCAAATCAACACAAACTGGCTCTGGGCCATCTGGACCCTGCCCACCTGGAGCCTCCACCCAGCCTCCTGCCTCCACCTCCCTCCAGCTACACCTGGGGTGGCACATCATTCACCTTCAGCACCTGAGACACGAGCTCCCTCAGTGCCCGCAGGGGCCCTTGTCTATGACAGCAGAGGTGAGCTTGCTGTGGGATGTGGATGAACATGCTGAGATGCTGGAGGATCTCCTGGCTGAACCTGGAGCATCAGACAAAGCACAGTTTGTGCCAGTTGTGTGGGGACCATGGGGCAACCATTCACCTCACCCAGCTTGGGCCATCCTCCAAGGGTCCCTAGAGGAGGCTCCAGGCAGGGGATGGCTGGAACTAGAGCCCTGCAGACTTGGGTCTCTGACCACCCAAAACCCTGAGCACCATGGGGGCCATATCTCAGCACACCTGTTATGCACTTGTAGCTCACCTGTAGGACTAGAGCAGTGATTCTCAAAGTGGGGTCCCCGGGCCTGCAGCATCAGCAGCATCGGGGAACTTGTTAGAAATGCATATTCTTGGGCCGGGCGCGGTGGCTCACGCCTGTAATCCCAGCACTTTAGGAGGCCGAGACGGGCGGATCACGAGGTCAGGAGATCGAGACCATCTTGGCTGACACGGTGAAACCCCGTCTCTACTAAAAACTACAAAAAACTAGCCGGGCGAGGTGGCGGGCGCCTGTGGTCCCAGCTACTCAGGAGGCTGAGGCAGGAGAATGGCGTGAACCCGGGAGGCGGAGCTTGCAGTGAGCTGAGATCCGGCCACTGCACTCCAGCCTGGGTGGCAGAGCGAGACTCCGTCTCAAAAAAAAAAAAAAAAAAAAAAAGAAATGCATATTCTTTCCCCCCATCCCTCTGCACTCCGTGTTTTAACCCGTCCCCGAGGTGATTCGGCTGAATGCTCAAGTTCAAGAAGCCCAGGTCCAGAATTGCTTCTTGTGCCTTACCAGCCTTCCTCTCAGCTATCTCAGTCTGTTGGAGGTCCCCCTCTGCCAGGGAACAGTCAGACCCTGGGAACAAAGTTTCGCTATTGCTTCACCTGGAGAGCAATGCAGATTCTTGGGCCCCACTCCAGACCCATGGGGGATGATTCACAGGTAAAGTTTGAGAATGAGGGACAATCTTGTTAAAATGAGTTGCTGATTTGAGAACCAGCAATTCTTTTTCTTTTCTTTTTTTTTGAGACAGGGCCTCATTCTGTCAGTCCAGGCTGGAGGACAGTGGCAGTGGCACAATCTCTGCTCACTGCAACCTCTGCCTCCGGGGCACAAATGATCCTTCCACCTCAGCCTCCTGAGTAGCTGGGACTACAGGCGCTCATCACCACACCCGGCTAATTTTTGTATTTTTTCTTTTTAGAGACAGGGTTTGCCATGTGGTCCAGGCTGGTCTCCAACTCCTTGACTCAAGTGATCTGCCCACCTCCACCTCCCAAAGTGCTGGGATTGCAGGTGTGAGCCACTGTGCCGGGCCAAGAAGCTGCACTTCAAACCTGCTCCCAGGAGAGGCCAATGCTATGGACTTCAGCCACACTTTGAGTAGCAAGGAACAAAGTCCCCAGGAACAGGGGTGGTGAGCAGGGGAGGAAAGAAGCTCTCAGTAGGATTTTTCCTGCCTCACCCTCAAGCTCAAGTCCTGGAAACTTCTGGGACGTGAACTGTAGTTGGAATCTCTGTTTCTCCACTGAGGAGCTGTGTGACCTTGGGCAGGAGACTTCACCTCTCTGGTCCTCAGTATCCTCAGCTATAAAATGGGTCTCCTGAGAGTGACTCTTCCCAGTGCTGCTAGGAAGAGATGGAAGCAAATGAGCCATCAGGCACGGGGTGCAGGCGGGGGTTCCCCTCCTCACATGCTCTCCTGTGGACTAGTGATGCTGGTGGGTGGCAGAGGACACATCACAGAGACCCCTCCGGTGTGGGTAACTGGAGAGAATCCAAAGCCTCGGGAGAGCGCCCTGCACAGAGACCCTGCATGGAGAGGGAAGGAGGCCCTCCATTGATGGGGACATGCTTGTCCTGACTGTCCCTTGACCACCCCCAGTCTCAGGAATGCAGATCCCTGTGAATAGTCCGGAGCCCACACCCCAGTGCTTCACAGAACGCACTCGGAGCTTCATTTTCATTGTCTTCGATGTGGGGGTTGGGGGCGAACCCCCTCCTAAAGCTGGGGCCTGCGGAGCGGTTGCCGAGATGAAATTCAGGCTTGGCCCCATTTAAATCCAGCCCCCACTGGCTCCTCCTTCCCAATTCGGCCTCCTCATCCTGCCCACCTTGCTTCACACCCCGACTCAGCCAGCAAAGTGAGGTCTCCCTTCTCTTCCTCCAAAATGGAAGGGGCTCCCCCAGGGCCCCCGCTGGGGTGGTTCTGGGTCCCCAAAGTCGGAAGTGCAGTCTCAGCTGCGCCCTCTGCTGCCTGCAGCGGGAGTTTCACTTGCTCCGCAGGAATCCTGCCCCTGGTGACACCTCCACGCCAGGAGGCCAGAAAGCCCCTCAGGGAACAAAACCAGTTGCTCTGGGAGGCCGGGGCCTTCCCCACTGCCTCCCCCTGTCCACAGAGAGGGGCGGACATGCGGGACCAAAGACCGTGTTTCTGACTCTGGCATCAAAGGTCATCCCTCGTTTCTTCCTCCAGCGACATTCAGCGACCCTGGCTAGGGGCCAGGTCCTGTGCTGGGACAGGCACTGGTGCCACAGCAGCGAGGAAAACAGACAAAAATCCTGCCCTTCTGGAAGTTGCATCCCGGCGGAGAGACAGAGGCAGCATTCCAGTTACTTAATAAGTAAATACAAATACGGTGTGTCCGGTGACAAGTTTGTTGGAAACAAAGCCTGATAAAGTCACGAGGGCCAGGTGCTATTCTAAAGAGGGAGTCCAGGCAGCCCTCAATAAGAAGGGGACATTTGAGTCATGACATTAAAAAGGCAACGTCTGAGCCAGGCAGGTATCTGGGGAAGGGCTCATTCGGCAGGAGGAACAGCCAGTGCAAAGCTGCTGAGGGCTTAAGAAATGGCAAGACCGCCAGCGTGGTCACAGCGAAGTGCAGGTGGGAGGGAAGGAGGGGAAGTCAGAGGCTCTCATCACCCTCGGTTCTCAGGGGACATCTGGCAACATCTGGAGACATTTTTCCATTGTCATAATTTGGGGGTGCTACTTGCCATCGAGTGGGTGGGGGCCAGGGACGCTGCTAAACACCCTGCAATGCCCAGGACAGCTCCTGCCACACATAATGACCCAGCCCAATGTCAAAAGTGCAGTAGTTGGGAAATTCTGCTCTAGGGCTCGGCCCTGCTCTGCTCATAAGTCACTGCGATGACCTTGCTGTCATCCTGAGTGGGAAGGAATACATTGCAGGGGTTGGAGCATCAAGATCACACTTTGGTTGCAGCAGCACCCCCTAGCTGCCGAGTTGAGAACGGGCAGCCCAGACGCCAGGAGGGCAGCAGGGAGCCCAGGGAGGAGGCTGATGGAAGGCCCAGGAGAGATGACAATGGATCAGAGTCTCCACCTGTGATTTCATCTTCACCCAGTAATTCCAACCTGGGGCATTGGCCTAAAGAAATAGGTGCACACTAAAAATAAAAAAAATTAAAAAAAAGGGGGTTCAAAAAGGAATGGGGGAGGCTCAGGAGTGAGGTCAGATAAAAATGCCAACATTATGATTGAAAGACAAAATTGAGAGTAACATCCCCATTCAGCAATAGGGGCCCAGACAGCCACTGCTGGGGTGGGAGTTCCGAAAAGGCAGCCTGCTCTCCAAGGTGCCTCCTTGCCCAGAGAGGGGCTCCGGCACTGTGTCACCTGGGCCATCAGAGAGAGCGTGACTAGCACCTCCATGGGTTCCCACAGACCCCCCTCTGGAGGAGCTTCGGGGATGAACCTGTGGCTGGAACTGGTGGCTGGAAGGATGAGTGGAAAATGAAGACAGAGTTGGTTGAAGGATTTTCTTCTTTGTTTTGATATTTGAGTAATAAAATCCAGGTAATACGTACTCAGAAAAAAGAGAACAGCCACACTCACCAGACCCACCAGAGGCATGAGGGAGGCAGGAAGAGCCTGGAGGTCTGGAGAGGGGCAGGCCCACCTCTGGCGCACAGCAGGGGCTGGCCTGAGCCTGAATCCAGTGGGGTGGGGGTTTGGGACGGGGGTCAGCACACAGCATGGCGCCCTCTGAAGACCTGGCCCTGAGATTCCAGGGCCGCTCCTCCGCTTCGCTTCCCACCCATCATCCATGCCTCCCCCCACTCCCCACCTCACTTCCCACCCATTACCCATGCCTCCCCCCACCCCCTACCCTCACCGCCTTCTAAACCAAGTGGTGTAATTAAAGTCAGCAATTTTGTTGGGCTCAAGCTGAACATGTGGGTACACGGGCTCCCGATTTGGCCTGCCTCCGAGCGGCAGGAGGTGTTTCCAATAAACTTGGGCGTTTTTAATGAGTCCTTTACAACTGCTAAATGATTAAGCCAAAGATTGACAAGAGCAACTGGTAGCCCCAAATCTTGGCAGCAAATAAGAGGAGCAGGGTCCCGCCCTGCCATCCCCTCCAGCGGGCCTGTAAATTACGGCCGCAAAGCACAAGGAGAGCTGTGGGAGCGCGGCGGCTTGTGCGGCTTAGGAAATAATAAGCACCTATAGGGCTCCTATTTACCTGGGAGGCCTTATTTTATTTTTCTCCAGGTTTGATGGGGATCTGCATTGAGGATGGCATCTATGCCACATGTATGGCGGAGACCCAGAGTTCGGCAGGTGTGTGTGGTCGAGGCTGCCCAGCAGCCTGTCCAGAGACAGAGCAGATAAAAAACAGGACGTCCAGGTCGATATGAACTGCAGATAAACAATGAGTAACTCTTCTTCTTAGTACAAGCAAGTCAGGACATACTTACAGTAAAAAAATTATGCATTGTTTATCTAAACACCCAATTTAACTGGGTATTCTGTATTTGATCTGGTGATTCCTTTCCACATGGAAGGCCTGTTTGAAAAAATATTTACCTGGGGAGAAATTCAAAACGTGGTCCCTGCTTTCTGGGCCCATCCACGGTGTGTAGCTTTGGTGGGTGCTGACACAGTGAGCTTGCAGCAGGCAACATCCACAGCGGCTGAGATGGGGATTCATGGCCCGGGTCGGAGCCCTGACTCAGCCACTTGCTTACCTGTGTGATCTTGGGCAGGTATTTAACCTCTGGGAGCCTCAGTTTCTCCCTGTGCAAAACGGGCATGGTAATAGGAATACAGTGGTCCCTCTCATCTGTGGTTTCGTTTTCCTAGGTTTCTGCTACCTGCAGTTAACTGCAGTCCAAAAATATTCTGGAACTAGAAAATTCCAGAAATAAACAATTTGTACGTTTTAAATCACATACTGTTTCGAGTAGTGTGATGAAATCCTGAGCCATCCTACTCTGTCCCACCGGGATGTGAATCCTCCCTTTGTCCAGGGTATCCACACTACCTGACCTTTACTCTATAGGAAAAAACGTACATAGGGTACTATCTGTGACTTCAGGCATCCAGCGGGGGTCTTGGAAAGCATCCTTCACAGATAAGGGAGGAAGACTGCTTTTCATAACATTGTTTTTATGATGTCCTATCATACTTCATATTAAGCACTTAGTACAGGGCCTGGCACTTAGTAAGCCCTTGAACACATGTTAGCTGGAGTCATTCTGTGTTTTAAACTTCATTCCCACGGAATCTATATCCCAAACTTCTGATGGCCTTTCCATTTAAAGGACAAGATCAGAATGCCTGCGTTGGAAGAAAACATGGCCCCTTGTCCAGGGATGCTGGTACACGCCTGTGGTCCCAGTTACTCAAGAGGCTGAGGTGCGAGGATAGCTTGAGCCTAGCAGTTAGAGGCTGCTGTGAGCTGTGATCACTGGTACTCCAGCCTGCATGACAGAATAAGATTCTATCTCTTACAATAAATAAAACAAAAAAAGAAAACATGGCCCCAAGGCTAATGTTTTGGGCTGGACCCCAAAAAGCTAGGACCTTCTGCTTTCAGAGTCAGTCTGCTTGACTTTGAGTGTTTATGGGGTCCGACCAGGACAAAACCATGACACACTTTGCACAGTTCCTCAATAGCAACACAGGAACTGTGCTGGGGCCACCTGGTTAGAGGCACTGTTCCAGAATTTGAGAACCAGTTGAAAGGTAATCCTGACCGACTCCCCAGTCCCACATCTAACTGCTGGGCTCACTGCTATGGAGATCATACCAGGACATGGTGACTGATTGTGTTGGAAACTATTTGAGTCCCTTGCCTTTCGAATTCCCGCACAGCTCTGAGCACCAGGCCAGGTTCAAAGTACAATCATGCATTGCTTAACGATGCGGATGCATTCTGAAAAACGCATCCTTAGGTGATTTTGTCGCTGTGTGAACTCTGTAGCATATACTCACACGAACCTAGATGGTGTATAGAAGGTATAGCTTACCACACACCTAGGCTACCTGGTATGGCCTACTGCTACTCGGACACAAACCTGTACAAAATGTTGCTATACTGAACACGGTAAACAACTGTAACACAATGGTGAGTATTTGTGTATCAAAACATAACTAAATATAGAAAATGGAATGCATTGCACTACGACAGCATGGCAGCTATGCTGTCACTAGGCAATAGGAAATGTTCAGCTCCATTATAATCTTATGGGCCCCCCATCATATACGGTATATGCAGCCCATCATATACGTGGTCTGTCATTGACTGAAACGTCTTTATGGGGCACGTGATTACAGAATCAGAAATCTGCTCTCCAGGAGCTGAAACTGTGGAGGAAGAGATGAGCTATGACTGTGAATAAGGATAAATCAGGCTGCTACTCTTCACTGAGCAACTATTATTTGCTGAGTGTCATTTGCATATGGCATGCCATTGAATGCAATTTGGAGGACAGCCCTGAGAGGCTGTGTACAGAGGGAACGCCCAAGACTCAAGAGGACAAGGGAGGTGCCCCCAGTGTCAACTGGAAGGCAGGGGACTGAGACTTAAACCTGGACTTGAGGCAGCTTGAGAGATCGAGGCAATATTTAGGTTTAGAAATGGAGAAGTCAAGATGGAGGACAGTGAATTCTCCCCTAGAAGCTCAGAAGGAAATTCCGATAATCTGCAGAGAAGAAGCCAGTGCTGATCTATCCAATATGGCTGCCATGAGACACGTGGGGCTATTTAAACTAATAAAAATTAAATGAAACTTAAAATTAACCTACTCCGTCACACTATCCACATTCAAGAGCTCAGAGACCGCGTGTGGCCAGTGGCTGCCATTTGCACAGAGCAGGTATGGAGGCCACTTCACTTCCATCATCCCAGAAACTTCTCTTGTTGAGCACTGGTGAAGGGTCTAAGGAGAAGTTTCTTGAGTCTGTGTCTAAATGCTCCAAGAAAAATTAGAAATGAAATTTTCAATTTTCAAATGAAAAATTCAATCCTAAGTAAATATTTGGGTTGCTTAAGCCTGAGGATAAAACCTAAGTTCTGGCCTCTTGTGAGAAAGATTACACAGCCCTAAGAAAAAAATTCAAGGGAAAAAGAGCACCAGAACCCCAAAACTCCCACAGTAAAAGTAGAACCCTAAGAAAACCATCTAGCACTCTTAAGAAAGCGTACACTTCCACTGCAGCCTTTCTTCTTTTAACCTCTTAGTGGATCGTCTGATGAAATAATCGTGTTCAGATATATATATATATATATTCCCAGGATCAGCTTGATTTGGGGCACTGATTTCTATACTAATTTTCAGATGGCCAAGTCCACACAGCAAAGTTGGAGCCCTGATAAACACCTAAAGCAGTATTGCAAATTACTTTCTTAAAGAAAGGAAATGAAGGTAAAAGGGTATGTTGTTAGAATTCCATTTGATTGCCTATAACAGAGAACTCAAATAAGTGACTTAAACAAAGGGGACCTATTTCCTTTTCAGCTAAAAGATGTCTAAAGAAGAGCAAACCAGGACTGGCAAGGACGCGTGCTCACTGAGAACCCAGGCTCCTTCTGTTTTTCTGCTTTTCATTCTTAGCATGAGACTTCTTAGAGTCTTAGGTCTCGTCGTGGTCCAGGATGGCTGCTGGAGCTCCAGTCATCATAACTTATTCTAGACAGGAGAAAGATGCAAGGGAATTGGCAATGAGAGAAAGGGCGCACTTCACAGCTGAGCCAACTTGACTTTAAGAAGCCTACAAAGCAGCCCCATGCAATGACTCTGCCTAACATCTCATGAGCCAGCTCTACCTGCAGGGAGTCCAGAGATAAAGTCATTTAACTGAAT
Organism: Macaca nemestrina; assembly: GCF_043159975.1. NCBI lineage: Eukaryota > Metazoa > Chordata > Mammalia > Primates > Cercopithecidae > Macaca > Macaca nemestrina. The sequence continues at coordinate 7,740,061 of NC_092139.1, read as the reverse complement.
GAAAGAACGAAAGGAGGAAATGAAGGAGGGAGGGAGGAGGGATGTTGGATAGGTACCCAGCAGTCACACATGGTGCAAAGTGTAGCTACTTTGCCTCCAAACACCTAGGAGGAGACGGGAAATTCAGTCTGCTCAATGGTGGTAAAGGGCAGGGTCTCAGCCCCCAATGCCTATGGAGCCAGGTGTGACAGCAGGGAGTGGTGGGGACTGTGGCAACCTGGAGGGTCCATGCAGGAACCTCTGCTCATCACTCTGGCTGATTGTCTGAACCAGACCTACTGATCCCAGTTTCTTGGTTTTTTTTTTGAAAGAGCATCAAGCAATCTAGATTGTAGAGTTTGATCTCTCTGTTTTTAAATGCTGCCTTTGCAGCTACTAAAAAAAAAAAATTTAAACAATGTGGGTGACGAATAAAATCGACAGGATTTGACCCAGAGTGAGGGGTGGGGCTACAAGGTTTTACCCTCTGATTATAAACAGGAAAATAAAATAACTGCACCTCATGGGATTATCTGATGAAATGTGTGTATCACTTGTCAAGCGGGAGGAGGGATGATTCACCAAACACAGGCAAACCCACCGAGGTTGGAAGATGTTTGAGACTTTGGGTGGCTGTGGGGCGGCCAAGCGAGGGGTCCCTGGGCCCCCCACTCAGCCCTCCTTGTCTGCTATCAGCACCCACATCTCCCAATCTCCCTAGAGGTGCTGGGGCCAGGCCATGTGAAGAGGTGAAGTTGGGGGGTTGCACCAAATCATTTCATGAGTGCCTCGGGGGAGGGCGAAACCTGATCAAGTCCCGGCCTGCACTCCACAGCCGGTGCCTTCTCCCACATCGGGGTGTATTCCTTTGAGGATGAGCCAGGTCTCAACCCTGGGGTCTGGGATCTCAGGGCCCACAGTCCACACAGAATCAAAGGTCAGCTGGCCTGACCTGGAAGAGGAAGTTCTAGGGAAAGGGGTTCAGGGTTCCGGCTCTCTGGCTCTCACAGTTGAGGCCAAAATGTCAGGCGCCACACTAGCATCTCAGCTTGCCATTTCATCACCATCTGAATGCCAGTCGCAAACACAACCCAGTCTGTTGTGAGCACAGAGTGTTCAGGATAACCCTGCTGTCTGCTGTGTGGACACAGCTTCCCAACAGCATCAAGGCAGCTCAACAAACAGGGCTAGGGAATGCGTGCCCCACAGAGGCCCACTGTCTGCCCTGACGCCCGCCTTCCAGGGAGTGCGTTCCAGTAGCTGACCTAACCTTCTGGGCATTGACAGAGCTCCCGAGAACCAATTGCAGGCTGTTCTCTACCCATCGTGACCAACCGTCCTGGTTTGCCTGGGACTGAGGGGATTGCTAGGCTGTAAGACTTTTTTTTGTTTTGTTTTGTTTTGTTTTGAGACAGTCTCTCTCTGTCCCCCAGGCTGGAGTGCAGTGGCGCGATCTCGGCTCTCTGCAACTTCCACCTCCCAGGTTCAAGCGATTCTCCTGTCTCAGAACTGGCATGGGTTGGCCTTTCAACCTGCACCATTGCTTTCCACAGACAGCCTCATTTCCAGGGATGGGGAAAGAAAACCTGTACCTGCCTGCAAAGGGGTGAGAGAGTGCTGGTGTCTTCTCAGGGAAGGCTGAACACCAACCACCCTTCTCAGGGAAGACTTAGAATCGGTCCAACCTACAGAAAACCACAAGCAGCCACGGGGCAAGAGTCTTACACCCAACCGAAAATAAACAGAGTCAGTACCCTCATGGCAGAATCTCACTTTAGAGGTATTTTTTTTTAAGTTGCTTTTAAGATCGTTCTCACTTGGGCTGAATTTTCCTCTTATTCTTGGCACAAGGTGCAAGGAAGTCTACGTAGCATAATCCCATGTGGGTTTAAAAACAAAACAGAACTGGAGATGGGTAGTCATGTGCTTGTGTATGCAGAGGGTGCAGAGCCACACACACCTGTAAACAGCAGGCCCTCTGCGGAGGGGGATTGGGGAACTGGGCGGCAGAGGATCTTTATGTTAGGCTGTCCTGTCTTGCTTACCTTTGTTCACCAATTTTTGAGACCTGAAAGCTATAAAGCAGAACTGGACTTTCTTAAAACCTAACACGCTTCGTCCTGAATGCTCAGCAGGCCTGGGCGAGAATGGGTGCTGGACAGGTGGGATATATTGGTCAGTGAAGAAAGCAGGTTGCAGCATGGAATATAGAGGATAATTGCAAGTCAAAAAAATTGATCTACAGGTTGCAGATATTGGCACAGGTGTAGAAGAAAGTCTGGAAGGGTTCACACCAAGATCTGAAGTTTATACCTGGGGGAGGGAACACGAAGGCATAAACTTGTACTTCTAAATCCACCCTCTTCTGTTTGGGTTAACTTTCTTCATCTGGAGAACATGTACTTCTTTGTTTGTTTTTGTTTCTTTCTTTTGAAACAGTATACCCTGATATCCAGCTAACAGCAGGTGGCCCTCCTTCGGCCCACACCTTAGGCCCAAACCTAAGGCCTAAAACCTAAGGTGTGGAAACTCCAATGTTCACAGATCTGTAGGAATGCCATGTTTCCTTCCAATGGGCCATCTCTCTGGTGCAAAATGGGACACATTTGACACACCTTTTCAAGAACAAATCCCTTGTGTAATTAATTAAGCCTATAATTATAGACCAATCTTTAAAAATGTAATTTGTAGTTTCCCCGTAATACTTATTTCACATCTGACTTCTGATGTGGGCTAAATTATATTGGAACCAATTTTTACTACGTGGAGATTCAGGATCAACCAGGCTTCATTTGATTGATTTAAATATATTGTGGTTTCCATGTTTATTACTCAATAGTAACTGGTATTTATGGAACCATGCTGCATACCAGACCCTGAACATGGGATTCTGCAGTTAATTTTTTTTTTTTTTTTTGGCCTGGATTTGATATCCCAAAGCAGTTCATTTCATTTAAACCTCACAGCAACCTTCTGGGGGCACTTACTGCTCTTACTCTCTTAAGGGAACAAAGACTCCTGAGGGGAAAGTGATGTGCCCAAAAAGCAAAACGCTGGAGCCCTGATCTGAATCTGGGGTCCATGTCAAGGTCACAGTGCTTGGAGAGACACAGTTCCTTTGTCCTGGTTTTTCTTAATTCCTTAGTCTTCCTTCTTAGGGTCAACAGTGTTACAGGACAGGTTTCATTCGGCTTGTGGCATTTTTAAAAAAATCTCTGGATTAGAGTAGGATCCCCTGCATAGGAGTCAAAGATGTGAGGATTTTTAAAAGAGAGACGTGAGGTTTGACCTCTCCCAGCCACCTCTTTCCAAACAGCTCTTGGGTGACCAGGCGCACGGTCAATGAGCGGGTCTGATGGTCCGTCTGCTATTTTGTCTTGTGGGAAGAAAGGATGGCTCAAGTCCTCCACACTCTGGCGTTTCTGTAGTTGTGGATTCTCTCCTGGCTGTTTAAAGTATAGACACACCTTGGAGATACTGTGAGTTTGGCTCCAGACCACGACTATCAAGTGAATATGGCACTAAAGTGAGTCATGAGAAATTTTTGGTTTCCCAGTGCATAAAAAGTTATATTCACACCAGGCTATAGTCTACTAAGTGTGTAATCGCCTTGTGTCTAAAAAGACAATGTACATACTTTAATTTAATTAATTTGTTTTTAAATTATTATTATTATTATTATTTTCTGAGATGGAGTCTCACTCTGTCACCCGGACTGGAGTGCAGTGGTGCAATCTCAGCTCACTGCAACCTCTGCTTCCCAGGTTCAAACAATTCTTCTGCCTCAGCCTCCCAAGTAGCAGGTGCCCACCACTGCGCCCAACCAGTTTTTTGTATTTTTAGTAGAGACAGGGTTTCACCATGTTGGCCAGGCCAGTCTTGACCTCCTGAGCTCAAGTGATCCACCGGCCTTGGCCTCCCAAAGTGCTGGGATTATAGGCATGAGCCACCCTGCCGGGCCAATTTTAAACTATTTTACTGCTAAAAAACGCTAACAGTGGTCTGAGCCTGCAGACAATCTTTTCGCTGGTGTAGAGTCTTGCCGCAATGTTGGTGGCTGCTGACTGATCAGGGTGGCGGTTGCTGAAGGTTGGGGTGGCTGTGGCAATTTCCTCAAGACAATGACAAAGTTGGCCACATTGATTGACCCTTCCTTGCCCAAAATATTTCTCTGCATCATGCAATGCTGTTGGATAGCATTTTATCCACGTAGAACTGCTTTCAAAATTGGAGTCAATCTTCTCTAACCCTGCTGCTGCATTATCAACTGAGTTGATCTACTATCCTCAATCTTTTGTTGTCATTTCCACAGTGTTCAAAGCATCTTCACCAGGAGTAGATTCTATATCAAGAAACTGCCTTTTTTTGTTTGTTTGTTTGTTTTTAAGACAGAGTCTCGCTCTGTCACCCAGTATAGTGTACAGTGGCTGAAGTACAGTGTACAGTGGAGCCATTTCCACTCACTGCAGTCCTCACCTCCCAAATTCAAGTGATTCTCCTGCCTCAGCTTCTGAGTAGCTGGGATTACAGGCCTGCACCACCACACCCAGCTAATTTTCGTATTTTTATTAGAGATGAGGTTTCACCACTTTGGCCAGGCTGATCTTGAACTCCTGACCTCAAGTGATCCACCCACCTCAGCCTCCCGAAGTGCTGGGATTACAGGCGTAAGCTATGTCACCCGGCCTCAGGAAAACACTTTTGTTTTTTTTTTTTGCTCATCTATAAGAAGCAACTCCTCATCTGTTCAAATTTGATCATGAGATTGCAGCAATTCGGTCACATCTTCAGGCTCCACTCCTAATTCCAGTTCTCTTGCTATTTCCACCATATCTGCAATTGCTTCCTCTGCTGAAATCTTGAACCCCTCAGAGTCACCCATGAGGACTGGGATCAGCTTCTTCCAAACTCTTGTTAATGTGGATATTTTCACCTCCCATCACTCATAAATGTTCTTAATGGCATCTGAAGTGGTGAATCGTTTCTAAAAGGTTTTCAATTTACTTTGCCAAGATCCATCCAAGGAATCACCATATTTGGCAGGTATAGCCTTATGAAATGTATTTCTTAAACAATATGACTTGAAAATCAAAATTACTCCTTGCTCCATGGGCTGCAGAATGGATGTTGTGTCAGCAGGCATGAAAACAACATTTATCTCCTTGTGCATCTCCATCAGAATACTTGGGTGACCGGGTGCACCGTGAATGAGCGAATATAGTGAAAAAAACCTTTTTTCCCTGCAATTGGTCTCAACAGTGGGCTGAAACTATTCAGTAAAACAACCTGTAAACAGATGTGTGGTCATCCAGGTTTTGTTGTTCCATTGCCAGAGCACAGGCAGAACAGATTTAGCATAGTTCTTAAGTGCCATACAGTTTTCAAAATGGTAAATAAACATTGTCTTCGGTATAAAATCAACAGCTGCATTAGCGCCTATAAAGAGAGTCAGCCTGTCCTTTGCAGCTTTGGACACAGGAATTGAGGTCTCCTTTCTAGCTATGAAAGTTCTAGATGGCAGCTTCCAGTAGAATGCTGTTCCATCTGTACTGAAAATCTGTTGTTTAGTGTAGCCACCTTCCCCAGTGAGCTCAGCTAGATCTTCTGGAGAACTTGCTGCTGCTTCTCCATCAGCACCTGCTCCTTTACCTTACACTTTTATGTTATGGAAACGGCTTCTTTCCTCAAACCTCATAAACCAAAAGTTGGAAATAGCTTCCAACTTTTCCTCTGTAGCTTCCTCACTTCTCTCAACCTTCGTAGAACTGAAGAGAGCTGAAGTCTTGCTCTGAATTAGCTCTCCTTTGGCGTAACAGAATGTTATGTCTGGTTGGCCTTCTACCCAGACTACTCAAACTTTCTCCGTATCAGCAATAGGGCTGTTTCACTTTCCTTTCATACATGTGTTCACTGAGAAGTTCATTTCCTTCAATAACTTTTCCTTTACCTTTACAACGTGGCTAACTGTTTAGCACAAGAGGCTTGGCTTTTGACCTGTCTCAGCTTTTGACATGCCCCCCTTACTAAGCTTAATCATTTCTAGCTCTTGATTTAAATTGAGAAAACTTTGGGAGGCTGAGGTGTGAGAATTGCTTGAGCCCAGGAGTTCAAAACCAGCCTGGGCAACCTAGTGAGACTTCATCTCTACTAAAAAAGATTTTTTAAAAAAATTAGCTGGGCATGGTGGTGCGTGCCTGTAGCCCCAGCTACTCAGGAGGCTGAAGCAGGAGGATCATTTGAGGCCGGGGGTTCCAGGCTGCAGTAAGCCATAATTGCACCACTGCACTCCAGCCTGGACAATAGAGAGAGACCCTGTTTCAAAAAATATATAAATAAATAATAAAGTGAGAGACATGCAACTCTTCGTTTCACTTGAACACTTGGAGGCCAATGTAGGTTTCTTAATTGGCCCAATTTAACATTGTTGTGTCTCCGGGAATAGGGAGGCATGAGGAGAGGGAGGAGATGGGGGAATGGCCAGTGGAGCAGTTAGGGCACACGCTTTTATCAATTAAGTTCACTGTCTTATAAGGGGACAGTTCGTGGTGCCCCAAAACACTGCAATAGTAACATCAAAGATCACTGACCACAGATCACGATAACAAATATAATAATAATGAAATGATTTGATCTATTGTGAGAATTGCCAAAATGCAACACAGAGACACCAAGTGAACACCTGCTGTTGAAAACATGGCGCCACGGAACTTGCTGGATGCAGCGTTGCCACAACCCTTCAATTTGTAAAAAATGCAATAAAGCAAATTTTAATAAAGAAGATATGCCTGTATAAACGTAATGCTGGGAGACACAAACTCTTTTTCAGAATATTAGAAAGGAATGATCTCAGGACAGAGGCAGTGGGGAAATGGGTGGGGTGCAAGTGAGCAGGGCTGTGAAGTCTTGAGATTCGCCTCTGCAGTTGCTGATGGAGAACGAGTTATTATTATTATTATTATTATTATTATTATTATTATTATTATTTGAGACAGAGTCTCACTCTGTCGCTCAGGCTGAAGTGTAGTGGCATGAAGTCAGTTCACTGCAACCTCCACCTCCCAGGTTCAAGCAACTTCACCCTGGAGACAGTTTTCTTATTAAATTGCTTGTAATCTCTTAGAAGGATTACTCATTTGATCAGTGGGAGGAACCACTCCCAAAATACCTTTTGAGTCATTTGGGGTTTCTATTGCCTTGCATAAACTTTGAATTATTCTTTTTGTTGAAAAGATTACTATTAGGGAACACGTTCACAAGCAGTCTGTACATGTCATCATATTTCAGCTGGGGACAGAGCTGCATGAGGGTTTGGAGGAGGAGGCTCAGGGAGAAGGCAGCACCTCAGCCTGTTCTCTCAGTGCCCTGGCTGCTGCAACCCAGAGCCCACTGGGCCCAGGCACCTGGCTGCCACATTCCCAGGGTGGGTCTGCTCATGATGCAGGCAAGACAGGAAAACCAGGACAAGCTCCTGACCAGGCCGAGGTCAGGGACAGCTGCTCAGGTGCCACCAAGCATGAGGCAGGGCACCACCCAAGGCTTCCTGCCCAAACCTGGGACATGCCCTGTTGGTGCTTTGCTGAAACTGTCGTTCTCTAAGAAGGCAATGAAGACAGCTGTCCCAGGCCCCGAAACAAGCACTCACTCCCTTTCCCATGAGACCACCATTTTTGGATAGCGATTCCGTTTGGCTGGGGTTCTCAACCCATTAGAATTGGAATTAAAGAGCAGCGATGGGAAGTGACATTACAAACTCCAATGCCCAGGCCCCATCCCCGACTAATTGAATCAGAAATGCTGGAAGGGGAGCTCGGGACATTATGTTTTTAAAATTCGCCTGGTGAGGCTGACATGTAACCAGGGCTCAGAACCATGGATTTCAACCGAGAAGGCTTTAGCCCAAGAAGACGATGCAAATACAAAATGCCAAAGGGAGAGTCATCAGGTGAGTTTCACAGAAGTCTGATTCTCCTTCTAATAAAGTACATCCCTGGTGGCTGAGAGACAGTAGAGCAGCTCCAAATGTGGGACCCGCCAGGGGGATTTGGCATTCCTGCGGCCCCCTCTGCTGGCCATGACGCTCTCAGATTCTCTGCTGAAAGGGAACGGACATAGCAGCCATCCCACTAAACTCTTCAAAGGATGCTTCTCAGATGCCGGAGTCCACAGAGTAGGGCAACATACAAAGCAAGCACCCAAAACACTGGGGATGAGAGTCTCAAAACCTTGTACTCTGTAATTACATCCAGCATCACCATCACTTCTCAAAAGAGGAGACACTTTCCCAGCAAAAATAGAAAAGGAAAGCAGTTGCAGAATAGTTACGACTGAGCCCTGATGTCTGGGGGTCACCGGGTGAAGTAAGAACTTTTAGTTAAGAAATTATTCTTTGGCCATGGTTGTAAAGTAATCTTGTAGTTGAGGCTGGCTTCACGGACACGTGTCCAGGACCCCACACTCAGAAGCATCCTGCCCTGGGTTTAGTGCTCTCTTGAAATTCTTCATAATTTTTGGACAAGGAACTCTGCATTTTCATTCTGTACTGGGCCCTGCAAATTCTGTGCCCAACCCTGATTTTCACTGGTGGATTTGTGTAAACGTGTGCCTTTCAGTTAGTCAATAAATATGTCTTGGGCACTTATCAGTGCCAGTTTCTGAGGACACAGCCATGTCCAGTATCGCTGAGGGCAGGACCCAGAGTGTGCCTCCTCAGAAAGCTTTGCTTCTGGAGGGGCCACACTGAAAATGTTCACCAATGAGAAAGCCTATAAATAAGATGATTGAAAAGATTGGGAATTTAACAAGGATATCTGTGTGAAACAGGAGAGTTCCCTGAACCACCTTGCAGGATGTGCAACAGGCGTATGGCTCATCTGTGCAGCTGCCATGTGTGTTCAAACCCCTTACAGGAGGGAGAGCATGCAGACGGGCAGGTGCAGGAGCTAGGGTGAGCACCCCTGGGCTCCAGCCCCACAACAGCATCCAGGGGTGGGAGTCTATGACTCCAGAAGCCCAAGTAGGCCTGTGTTACTGTGTGCTCTTTTAGCCTTGCCATTCGTGAAGGGCTTAAGCGTTAACCAGCATAATCTTGGTACCCAGGTCCTTGTCCAGCATTCAGGAAGAATCAGGTCACACATGGACTTGAAGGATGGTGAATGCAGGGATTTTACTGGGTGGTGGAGGTGGCTCTCAGCAGGATGGATGGGGACCTGGAAAGGGAATGGGGTGGGAAGATGATCTTTCCCTGGTTTGGCTGTCCCAGGGCCGATCTCTCTGACTATCCCCAGCTGATGTTCAGACGCTCCTTCTCTTCTCTCCTCCTCTGCAACTCTGTTCTTCTGCTCATCTGCTCACGGAACCTGGGGCTTGGGGTTTATGTGGATACAGGATAGGGGGCCACAGCAGGCCAAAAGGCAACATTTGGGCACGAAAACAGGAGTGCCTGTTCCCATTCAGGGCTGCAGGTTTCCAGGCTTGGGGGGTGGGGCCCCTGCCAGGCAGCTGCCCTCTTTTACCCGGTAGTTCCCTATTTCCTGTCTGTGTCATATGGAGGCTATAAAATGGATAAGTGTGGCAGGTGGCAGCAGGTAGCAGAGGCCCAGGAAGCGTTTTTGAAGGAGATGATGTGGGAGCTGGGACTGGCAGGAACAGGGAGCCATTATTTAAAGAACAAAGCAAAAGCAGCCGGGTGAAGGGGCATGTGGGAGGCTGGCAGCAGGTAGGCCATGGGGGAACGTGGGTTTTGTTTAAAAAGAAGAGTAGAGAGGGGTCACTGAAACCATTTAATTGGGGAATCATAAGGTGAGGGAACATTTAGGACAGTAAAGAGCCAATGGCAACTGGCAGACCCAGGGGGCACGTGGCAGCTGTTCAGCCAAGGCAGAGGACAGTTGGCCGAGACCAGTGTTTCTCCACTGGGCGCTACTGAAATTTGAGCCAGGTAAGTCTTGATTGTGGGCCGTCCTGTGCAGTGTAGGATGTTGAGCCGCATCCCTGGCTTCTCCTCACCAAACACCAGTGGCTCCCCTCCCCCTGAGTTGTGACAGCCAGAACTCTCTGCAGACGTTGTCGAATGTTCCTTGGGCATCAAAACGGACTGTGGTTGAAAATCACTGGCTTAGGGTGATGGGGGTGGACAGGGAGAGAGTGAATACAGTCAGGATGTGTCTTGGAAATAGGACTGAGAGAGCTAAAACTGACGGGTTGAATTGGGGGAAGGGTATTAAGGGGAAAATGACTCTGTTTCCAGCTTGAAACATGATGAACAGTAGGAAAACGTGATGAACAGCAACATCATCTGGGCTGAGATCTGCCGGGGGCATGAGGAGCCGCGTGGGTATCAGGGAGAGATCATTACCAAGATTTCCATTTCAGCCAAATCGATTTGCTTTCTTCTCATCAGACAAAAACTTCCCACCACACAGCTGCTGGGATGATCCAACTCTAGCAGACAGTGTTGATTGGCTATTAGGGCTGCCAGAAAGAATACAATATGCCCAGTTAAATTCAAATTCTAGCTAAACAGTGAATAATTTTTAGTATAAGTTATACCCCCCAAAACTGCATGGGACGTATGCTAAAAATTATTTATTTATCTGAATTCAAATTTAACTGGGCATCTACAACATTTTTGAGATTTTGTTTTAGTTTTGTGGGGGAAGGCGGGGATGGGGCTTTACTCTGTTGCCCAAGCTGGAGTACAGTGGCATGATCACATCTACTGCAGCCTTGACTGCCCTGACTCAAGTGATTCTCCCACCTCAGCCTCCTGAGTAGCTGGGACCAATGGCACACACTGCCACACCCGGCTAATTTAAAAAAAATGATTTGTAGAGACGAGGTCTCCCTGTGTTGCCCAGGCTGGCCTCAAACTCCTGGGCTTAAGGGATCCTCCCACCTTGGCTTCCGAAAGTGTTGGGATTACAGGCAAGAGTCACCAGGCCTGGCCCGCAGCATTTTTATTTACATATTTTTGCTGTATCTGAGGCCCTGTCACCTACCTGTCTTTATCCTGTTTTGGTTCAGTTATCTGGAATCCATGGGCTTCGGGGGTGGTTTGGTTCAACAGTGAAACTTGATTGGTCCAAGCTGGTCATAGTAATTCCATTTCTTGCTAATGATTGGTTTAGGAAAAGAGGATGTGATACAATGTTAGCCAATAAGAGCTGACAGAACATCTGGAAGTTGGGAGCTTTGGGGAAGTTTCTTCTTACCACTCTTAAGCAGGCTCATGAAGAAGACACTGCTCTCCCTTCTTCTGTGTTGGTATGAAGATATTATGTGTGGAGCCTGGCAGCCACCTTGCAACCACGAGCAAAGCCTGAGGATGAGGACAATTTGGGGAGTATGGCAGGGCTGAAAGTTGTGGTCTTAGTAGCACCACTGAACCTCCAAATCTGCCAGTCCTTGAGCCACTGACTCCCTTTCGGGCTTCATGTTGACGAAGTAACAAATTCCTTATTATTGGAGCCATTGGAGATGGTTCTTCTGTGCCTTGCTGTCAAGCACATCCTGACTGCTGCCTCAGCCAGCCACTGTGCCGCAGGAGCCCTGAGGCTAGGTTTTGCCAAGGGAGATACAGAACACAAGTAGGGAAGAGGCTGCAGGATGATGAGTGAATAGCTGGATTAGAGCTTCCTGGCATATCAGCCTCACACTCTGACAACATCAAAGAAACATCTTTCTTGCCACTTCTCCTCTTCTTGTTTCATTCACATTGAGAGAAAGTTCTCCATGATGTCCCCCATTTCTGTACATCTTGTGAGCAGAGGCACTGACAGCTTTTCTTCTATGCTATCTTTACAAGGAAACAACTTAGTAGACAGGGAAGCGTCTCCCTCTGGGGCAGCAGCCAGATTTGTTTGCTGTAGTTTACAAAGTTGATGTCTCCCTCCAGGGCAAAGGCCGATCATGTTTGCTTGTCCATCATCAATGATTTGGATTTTCTAAGCTCAGGATTCCTCAGCTGTGGAATCGCCACATCCAGCTGAGGATAGCCCTCAGCCTTAGCGGCTCTCAGACTCCTCAGGGACCCTGGCCCCCACCATGCCCCAGATGGCCCCTGGGCTGTTGGGTGACCATGGAGGGCCACCCCTTTGTATCAGGGATTTGGATATAATTAAAGTCTTAGTTAGAAAATCTTATCTGTCACTGAGCAGCCCAGAAGGGTAGCCCTGCTCAGAACTGAGAAGCTTCTTTAGGTGGCTCTCGAAGCTGTCAAACAGCCCCTCTGCAAACTGAGACCGAGGCCATATCAAATGCTTGCGGTTTCCCTCGGGCTTTGTTATGTCCCAGAGTCTGGAATCCTGGTAATTACAGAAAGAGCTCAAGTCGGGAATGAAGGGAAGGCGTCAGAAAGTTATCTGTCTCAACAGAAGGAAGAGAGGAGAGGGAAAGAAAGGGAGAGAGAGACAGAGAGAGAGAGAGAGATACAGGGGGACCAAGGCTGCATGCTGTGAGCAAAGGATGGTCCTCAAAGGAAAATCAGAGCAGTCCTGTGGGAAGGGAGGATGACGCTGGCCTGGCTAATGAACAAAACAGAGCAAAAACAGTCCCACAAACCAGAGAGCTACTACACCATGTTTTCCAATGTTGAGAGCGCCAATGATGATCATCACATTCAAAAAGCACGTCACCAAGCAGAATGTAAGCAGGTATCATTTCATTTTTCAAAAAAGAAGCACCCATTCTATACCAGTCTATCAACTGTGATGCTCTGTGGATGAGTCACAGTAGAGGTTTTTAAACAGCTTTCTGTTGCTCTGCCTGCATCTGCTAATTTTCCTACAATGGATGTATTCTAGCAGTTCCCATGTCATGAACCCACCAAAGGAATAAAAGACAGAAAACTAAGCAAACAAGCAGATCCTCCAAAGCCCTTTCTCCTTAAGTTCTGTCTGCACAACAAAGACCAGTGAAGAAATGAGAAGCTGCAGTCAGTTTTCTGACTTTGCTGGCTGGAAGAAGTGATTTGGACGCATCTTTTCCAGGTATTTGGGAACATGGCTCTGTCCCTGGGTGAGGAAACCTCAATTTCAGGTTGCTAACTAATCACAAGTGCACCTTCCGTGACAATCTCCTTAGGGCTGCACTTTCAGGGCAGGAATAACATCGGGGCTGCTGACCACACGGGTGGCACCCTTGGCAGAACCTCCTGGTGGCCCTGCTGGGGTTCCTGGGGTCCTAGGGATGAAGACATCCTCTTTGTTTCCGTTTAGGATGGTTCTGATTACAGATGAGGCCAAACTGGAATAAATCACAATCAGCCCTCCTCCAGCCAGTGGCTCAGGGCTCTGTTGATTACAGTATCGTTAGCGGGAAGGCGGAGTTAACAGGGAAGACACAAGCTGATGTGGCTTGGATGTCATCCCCTCTAAATCTCATGTCGAATTGTGATCGCCAGTGTTGAAGTAAGGTCCAGTGGGAGGTGTTTTGGGTCCTGGGGGCGGATCCTTCCTGGCAGGTGCTGCCCTCATGATAGTGAGTGAGTTCTCGCAAGATCTGGCTGTTTAAAAGTGTGTGACACCTCCCCCCACCTCTCTCTTGCTCCTGCTCTGACCTGTGATATGCAGGCTGTCCCTTCACCTTCTGCCAGGACTGTAAGCAGCTCAAGGCCTCCCCAGAGGCCAAGCAGATGCTGGCATCACACTCCCTGTACAGCCTACAGAACCATGAGCCAGTTAATCTTCTTTTCTTTGTAAATTACCCAGCTACAGGGATTCCTTTATAGCAATACAAGAATGGTCTCACAATGGCCTTGGGCTTCAGTAAGGGCTCCAAAGACAGGCAGATGTGAATTCCACTCCAGGAACAAACTCCTCCTGGCTGGGGGACCTGGGACAAGTGACTTCACCTCTGAGCCTCAGTTTCCACCTCTGGAAGAGGGGGATGGTAGGTGTATTAGTGGGAGTTCTCCAGAGAAACAGAACAATAGAATACATATATATATGAAGAGGAACTGGCTGACATAGATACGGGGGCTGAGAAGTCCCACTATCTGCCATCTGTAAGCTGGAGACCCAGGAGGGTCTGGGATAATTCAGCCCAAGTCTGAAGGCCTGAGAACCTGGGGAGCTGATGTTGCAAATCCTAGTCCAAGGGCAAGAGAGGATGAGTTGAGATGTCCCAGCTCCAGCTGGTAGACAGGAAGCAAAAGGGTGAAGCCCTCTTCTGCCTTTTGTTCTATACAAGCCTTTAAACAATTTGGACAAGGCCCACCCACATTGGGGAGGGCCATCTGCTTTACTAAGTGAATCAATTCAAATGTTAATCCCATTTGGAAACCCTCTTACAAACACACCAAGAATAATGTTTAATCTGGGCATTAATTGTGGCCCAATCAAGTTGACACATAAAATTACGGTGATGGAAGGAAGCCTCCCTCATTGGCAGGATGAGGGGGGGAAGAGGTGGGCGTGGCACACAAGTTCTTGGCCAGTGGCAGCCTTTCTCATGTGTCAGAGTAAAGATGGGGCATTTACCAACATCCCCTCCCTTGTCGCCCAGTTCAGCCATTGCTTTGTCTCCTGCCCTCTGGGGAGACTTGCCCTGTATCAAACCCTTTGGGTTCTTGGACCTCCTTGCTGGGATGCCAGCAGGTCAGGAAAGCCTGGATGTGATGGAAGGACAGACGAAGGCTTTAAAGGACTAAGACAATCTACAAAATAAAGAGCTGGGAGAGAAAAGAGTGGGCAGAAAAGGTAAAATTTTCCTGCAGGACTCGGGGAGGGACATGGCACTGGGGATGAGGAAATAAGACACTGAGGGAACATAAAGGTCAGACAATGGGAGAATAAGGAAAAGGGGATCTGAAAAGAGTGGCAGGAAGTCAAGCACTGGGGAACTTTGGGTGATCCAGGATTCTTTGGTTGCAAACAACAGCAATCAGTCCTGGCTGACTTTAGAAAAAGGGAATTCACTGGAAGCTTCACAGAACTGAGTGCAGGCTGGAGATGTGGGACTGAGAATGAGTAGGAGCAAGGCAGGCTGCAGGCTATGAGGCAGGTAGCAGAAACAGTCTGATCAAGGTGCTGCTTCTGTGATGGAATGAAACACCAACCATGTCAGCCTCTTTGTCCCTTTGCTTGAGACTCAGGTTCCAAAGTAGGCCATCTGACTGACTTGGTGTGTTTCATGTGCCTATTTCTGTCTGTTACGTATGGAGGGAAGGGGTGCTCTGAGCCCAGTGCCCTATTTGTAAATGGAAAAGAGCAAGCCCTTGAATCAAAATTGTCATGGTTATGAAGGGGAAATGGGGCCAGGCAACCAAACATGACCAATTTCCATTATGTTCTTTATGTTATTTTGATGGTAGCAAATGGAGGTGCTTTCAAACATTGTTTTGTCTGCAGAACTGTGTACCTTGCACATATCACCTCTCTAAGGTATAGGTCATCAGTCCTCATGGATCATGGCTTCCTTAAGGTTACTTTATTATTAGAAATACATAAACTGGAGAGTCTTGTGATAATTAGGTAAATCAAATGTCGTAGGAATGCAGAAGAGGCAATTTGAGGAAGTAGGGGAAGGCTTCACTGAGGAGGTGACTTTGGGGCACGGTCTTATAGAAGTTTACAGGGCACAACAGCTGATAGGTAGTAGGCGGTAATAAATGCATCTCAATAAATCAACCTTAAGCATGTAGGACTGAAGCCAATTCCGTTCTTCCTAGGAATCTGGGACAAGATTGTCTTGTAACTTGCAGCTTCACCTAACTCAAATACTTCTGTTTAAAACTGCAGGCTTTTGTGGACAATTTCACTTCTTTCAAAAAATAACTTTCATCAAGACCAATGGCACTATTTGACATTAAGTCAAATCATGCAGAGAAAAACTGGGGCAAAAGCCTCATTTTGTAATTTGTCAAAATGGGTTCTGAAAAGCTGTGCTTGCTCCCAAGGGTTTCCTGCAGGCTAAAAGGAAACTCCCTTGAGACAGAAGAAGGAATTCACCATTCAGCCCCAGATGAATGGTCTCAGCCACAGGACAGGAACAAGGACAGGAATCTGCTCACAGGTCCCTGCGCAGCCGCTCTCGGACCAGCTGCAGTACTCAGGCCAAGACACTCAGCTGTGACTGCGAATGCTCCTTGTCTGACCTAAGGACCGTAGCTGCCTTGTTTGCGTTTCTTACTCCAACAAAATTACCTCAAAGAAAAGAAAATGAACCACCGTGGAAAATGAGGGGAGGGTGCGAAAGCAGCACCGCAGAGCCCTAGAATCCTCCCACCTGCCCTCCACCTGCATCTCCACCAGCCCATTCTCACGCTTCCCCACATCGCAGGAGAGGAACCGCCCGGTTTCCGGGAGGACAGGATCACTTGGTTTAGCTGGAGTGGTCCCACTCTTTCTAAGTACCTGGTCTTTGCAGCAGCTGCTGTGGCAGGGAAGGACACAGTCCCAGAACTAGACCCTTCTCTTCTCCTTTTGCCCAGGCCCCACCGGCTTCCACACTGAACAACATGGGGCCTGTGGATCCATCCTCATTACCTCCCTAAGCTACTGACCCCCTCCCCTTCCCCTCCTGGCATTGATGGGCAGTCCCCAGGGAAGCCGGTGACCCCAGTCCACGGCTTCAGACCAGGGTCAAGGGGCAGAATGTCTAGGCCAGGCCAGGGGTCCCTGCAGACTGGTCTTCGGGAAGTGCACCCCCAGATGCAATCAGTTCACAGAGGAAAACCACATTTTGTTTAGTCTTTTCCTGGTCCAGAAGGCCTAGTATTTAATAAACCCTGGAGCCAGCCCTGAGGGGGACTGGCTTTTATGGGCTCCAGGCAGCTCTCTCAGCCTCTCCCCAGGTGGGAGGGCTTAGCCTGTTGGCAGCTGACTTGAGTTTTCTTCCCAGTCCCACCTCGCCCAATGCCCCCACCTTTTCTGTGAGATGAAGAGAAACTCGGCCTCCAAGGGTCGCTCTTCTCCCCAGGAATGCGTGGCCCGGCTTCTCCGGTTTAAAGGACTTTCCCCTGCTCCAGGGCTGACCCCAAACAGATGGGAACCTCTAGAGCTTGGTTGGCCAATGCTATGTTCAGCCCCGTCACAGCTGAGATCTTGTTTCCCAGGTGAGTGCTTTACTGCTGGAGAAGTAGCAATCAAGAGAATAGTTCTCTTTCACATGGACACGAGAGATTTTAGGGACCAGTCCCCAGGGCTCGAATCATAGCAGGTCCCACCCAAGAACTTGGCTCATCCGCAAACCAAGCTCCTGCCAAGCCCTGGCTTATGGAGATGGAGCAGTCATCCCTGGGGCATCATGGCAGGCGGCCACTGATGCTCTCTCAAGTCCCAGGGTTCCATGTTATGGAGAGAATCAGTTGCAAAAGGCAATTGTCTCTGAGTCACCCCTGCCCTTCCAAAAAGCAAGCTTTCAAGAGTTGAAGGTGTGAAGCGTAATGCAGGGAATTTCTGACAGTGCAGAGGGTATTTGACAGGCAGGGATGTTCCAGCGACGACCAGACACGCAGATTGAATGGACCACTGATTGAATTCTTGGTTAGCTGCCTACATAGCCCATACTGGGTCCTCACCACATGTGCCCTAACAACAAACACTGTGTTTCATTAAAATATGACACACTTAGGAAAATCCTTCTAAAAATGCAAAGAGGAAAATAAAAACTACTCCATGTGCTATACTGAGACCCAGCGCTGTGGCAAGTTCTCCTGACCTGTCTGCAGGGATCGTTACAAGCTGATACCGGCTGCCCAGCGGGACCTGATGAGACATAGGAGCGGTCACGTGACCTCCATTATCACTGTCACCGCTGTGCGTGCTGTTCACACAAACATCGAAGATGTAAGCGACACTTTGCAATAATTGCTGAGCCTTCTATCATGCGGCTCAGAAGTCACCGCCCAGATGATGTTGGGGGGTATTAAAATAAATGAAAGAACAATCAAACAAGTAAATAAATAAATACACAAAGGAAAGAGGGGAGAGAGGGAGGGAAGAAACTGGTTGGGGCATTCACAGAACATGAGTGGCTGGAAGGTGGGCATTGGCGTTGGCACTGGGGATGCCCTGCTCCATCCTGGACATGTCAACATCTCTTCAAGATTCCCCTGCAACATGGGGATGGTGATCTTCACTTGGCCAGTCTCAGAGGGGATTTCAAGGCTCCGAGAGGGACTCTGACAGCATCTAGGCGTAGAGAAAACAGGAATATGTAAATAGTGGTTATACAGAAGAGAGCCAGGAACGGGCCCTTATTTGGAAACAGGTTCTTTGCAGATATAATCAAGGTGAGATGAAGTCGTAGTGGAAGAGGTTGGGCCCAAATCCAATGACTGGTGTCCTTGGAAGAAGAGACACAGAGACATAGAGAGACACAGACATGCAGAGAAAAGGTGATGTGGTGATGGAAGCTGAGATTGGTATGACATGGCTGCAAGCCAAGGAATGCCAACAATTGCCCAGAAGCCCAGGAGCGCAGAGAGAGGCTGGGACAGACTATCCCTCAGAGCCTCCAAAAGGGACCAGCTCTGCTGATGCTTTGAGGTTGGACTTCTGACCTCCAGATGTGTAAGCGAACACATTTCTGTTGTTTTAGGCCACCCAGTCTGCGTTACTTTGTTATGGCAGCCCTAAGACATGAATTCAAGTGTGAAGAAGGAAAACAACGCTGGCAGTTTCCATGGGGAGTGACGGGAAGATCTCACTGAGAAGATGGGGGACGGCAGGCAGGTGCCTGGGAGGAGAGCCTTGCAGGTGGAAAGGCCCCGGGGTAGGCACCTGGGGACCAAGAGGGGACCTAAGGGCAGAGCAGAGTGAGTGAGGAAGACAGAAAGAGAAGGGCTGGCCGGGCACGGTGGCTCATGCCTATAATCCCAGCACTTTGAGAAGCCAAGGTGGGCAGATCATTTGAGGTCAGGACTTTGAGACCGGCCTGGCCAACATGGTGAAACCCCGTCTTTACCAAAAATACAAATATATATATATATATATATATATATATATATATATATATATATATATATGGGGGTGTGTGTGTGTATATATATTAGCTGGGCACGGTGGCATGTGCCTGTAGTCTCAGGTACTTGGGAGGCTGAGGCAGAAGAATTGCTTGAACCCGGGAGGTGAAGGTTGCAGTAAGCCAAGATCATGCCACTGCACTCCAGCCTGGATGACAGAGCTAGACTCCATCTCAAAAAAGAAAAAAGGAAAAAAAAAAGAAGGAAAGAAGGGCTCAGCAAGGGATCAGGGACCAGTTTATGTAGCAACGTGCAGGCCAAGTGTAAAGACATAGATACTTGCTCCAAAATGTTAAAATAGTTTATCAGCAGTTCTCTCTTTTAAAAATGTACAGGATAGTGTTTTTTAGGACATTCACAGAGTTATGTGATCATCATTAGTATCTACTTTTTGAACATTTTCATCACCCCTCAAAGAAATCCTAGATCTTTACTATGAATTTTCTGAGAGGCAGAGGAGGGCTTGAGAAAGAAGAGGTATGAACTGACTTTCATTGAATAGGATCCCTGGTCCCGTGGGGCTGGGCATGAGTAATGGCAGGGTCGGAAAGAGCAGAGCCACCCATTCGCTAGTAGCCAGCTGCAATGACGCAGGTGAAAAGTGGCAGTGGCTTTGACCAGGTGGCAATGGACAGTATGAAAAGGAATGCATTTTGAAGGCAAAGCCACTAAGATTTGCTGACAGATCAACTACTGGGGGGAGAGACAGGAAAAGACATGCTAGTGACCCCAAAACTGAGCCCCCCGCAAGGACTGAGTTGCCGTGAGAGGCAACGAAGACTGGGAGCAGCAGGTGAGTGCGGCGAGTGGAGGACTCGAATGGGCCATATGTGGTCAGGATGCTGGTTACCCAGACAGATGTTGAGATCACTGGATATACTAGGCAGGTGTCAGGGAGACGCCTAGGCAGGAGATGGAAACTGAGGAATCTTCAGGACAGGAAGAGGCCGGATGAGCTCACAAGGGAGTGAGTAAATACGCATAGAACAAACAGAGATCCACGGATGCACCCTGGGGCCCTCCAGCATTCAGGAACAGCAAAGGAGACCTCAAAGGAACAGCAGAGAGGTAAAGAAGGTTAACTGTGACTATCTCTGAGTTATAGAATCATGGTTGACTTTTCCCCTTCTGTAACCGGCATTTATTACAATGAGAATGTGTTACTTTTAAAAACTTCTAAAATCGAATTCTTCCTTACAAATTGACTTCTTTCACACAGATCTATGGGATTATCAGCTCAGCATCTCATCTCTAAGAATAGAAAAAGAATCTTCTCAGGAACCCCTCACCACCATTCACTTGTTGTCAGTAGAAGCAGCTATACTGTGTTATGATTCCAACTTCCTGGTTTCCTTAGATTGGTCCAGAGACGAGCACAGGATTCAAGCTGAACCAATCAGTATACTTCCCTGGGAAATGCTCTTTTGGTACTTGCATGGTAGAATGTAAACCTTGGATGTTGCTGATAGCCATGAGAAGTTAAAGAATCCAATCTTTTCTAGAGAGAAGAGAATGAGGCAGAGGTTCCGAGAGGAGAGGTGCCTGAGTCCTGATTCCTGGGTTCCCTTGACCTGGTGGCATGCTGCCCTTGGAGCATTCTGTCAGATTCCCTGTATCTGAAGCTGGTTCAGATTGAGTTTCTGTTATTCAAGACCAATAGGCCTGGTAAACACAGCACCAGCCCACATTTACCCAAGAGCTATGTAGCACCCACCAAATGCTGGGCACCAGGGATAAGATCTAGGTTTTTGGCCTCCAGGAGTTTACATTTCAGTTGCACACAGACCTCCTGCCTCACAGCACTTATGGTTGGCCTTGGAGGTCCACAAACAAAGCACTTCACTCCACATTATCTCTTGATCTTCAGGACAACACTGTGAGATGGCTCAGAAGAAGAGACTGAGTTTCAACAGACCTGTCCCAGTCCACGGCTGTAAATGACAGGTTGCTTTTACCCAAAGTTCTGGATTCTTTCGACTGCCTCCTGACTCCTGGAAACTTCAAAAACACGGAAACACTTTCTCACATATTATCTTGGGCTTCCCAACCTTTCAGGCGGTGCTCCCTCTCCTGCCGACGCCTATGCTGTGCCAAATTCTGTGCCAAATTCCAGGATCAGGCCGAGTCAGTACGTGCTGACTCATCAATTGCTGGCTGGGCCCAGGTTGCATCAGGGGAGTAGATGTGCCCAGCTTCTCATCGGCTTCATGGTCCCCTCCCAGACCCCGCTCACTAATCAGCAATGTGGAGGTCACACCTTCACCACACCCAGGGATTACAGTCAGAGCTGCCTGTCTGGACCCTGCTCCAGCTCCTTTGGGTCCCTATGACCCAGGCCCTAATCATGCCCTGAAATTGAAATTGGAACGCCCATTCTCTGCTGCAAGTTGCAAGCTGAAAGTCAGCCCAGGTCGTTAGGAGTATCCAACTGGCTGGGTTCTCTTAAGTCTCAGAGATAGAGGATATCCCCAGGCTGTGAGAGGAATGGAAGTGGTCGTAGGGGGTCTGGCTTCAGGAAGGTGTGGCCTGCTTTGTGAGATCCAGGAGGACAGCTAAACATGTTGTCCATCTGTGCTTGTGGCTCTGCCCCATGGAGTGTCATTATCAAACTCTCTGCTCTCATGGAGCAAGCACTGGAGGTGGGGGCACAGGAAATAACCCAATGATACATTTCACCAAAAGCGTGAAGACAACAAAGCCAGGGAGTGTGGAAAAGAAAGGTTGGGAAGAGGGCCAGTGTGGATTGAGTGGTCAGGGAAAGTTTCCTGGAGGCAATGATTTAGATCATGAGATCTAAATAACAAGAGGAGCCGGACATGTGGCCATCTAGAGGAAGAGCATCTAGGCAAGGGGGAGCTGCAAGTGCAAAGACCCTGCGGTGGGAGGGAGCTCAGAGTGTGGAGCCATGAGCAGCTCCATGTGGCTGGGATGAGGGAACCCAGGGACCATTCAGGGAGATGATGCTGGAGAGAGGCAGAGGAGAGGCCAAATAATGCACGGCTTGGAGGCCCAGGGAAGGAGCCTGGGCTTCATTCTGAGGCAATGAGAAGCTATTGGAAGATTTCAGCACAGGGTGACAGTGGCCATGCCAACTCCCCTGGGAAGACTAAAACGGAGGGCCCACAGAGGGACCTGTGAGGCACTGGTGCAGCTGTCCAGGGGAGGGATGGGGGTGACTTGTGGCTTGGATACAGTGGCACAGAGAAGATATGGCTGATCCAGGACAGTTTTGGAGGAAGAATCAGTAGTCATGCAGGTGGCCAGAATGCGGTGGGAGAGGGAGGAGGAGGTGGGAGAGGCAGAAGGAGGAATTAGGTACAGCCTGGGTTGCTCCCACCACCTGCATACTAAAAAAAAAAAAAAAAAAAAAAAAAAAAGAGCTTTTGTCTTACTCTGAGGCAGGAAAAACAAGAAAGTCAGAGGGAAGCTGGGTTTTCTCCAACTTCTCTTTCATGTGAAAGCAAACTTTCCTTAGAAGTGACTGTCTCAAGACTGCAGGCTGGGGTGTACATCCGAGCTGCCTTTGTGCAGTGCACAGGAAGTGCCCATCAAAATAGAAATGTCACAGCAATTCCCCAGCTAGGAATGCATCCTAAAGATATTCTGGCCCGTGTGCAAAGATTTAAATGCAGAGGTATGCACTGCAGCCTCGTTTGTGGCAAACTGATGTCAACCTGAATGTCCATCAGCAGGGACCAGCTAAACAAAGTATAGTGCTTCCCCCAGTGGAATACGATGGAACCATCGGAAAGAAGGAGGCAGTTTCCTGTTACTGGTTTGGAACCACCTCCATGATACATGGTTCAGTGAAACAGAGGAAGCAAAAGACAAATGCGGAAGGATAGATTATGCAAAGTGTGCTCCATTTGGTGTTAAGTTTTTGAGAAGGAGTTTACACACATTTGTGCATGGGTTATCTCTGAGCAACTGCTCAAAGGGTTTCCTCCAAGATTGAAACTGGAGATTTGGAGCTAGAATTGGAGGGAAGCTTTCCTTTCACTTTGGTGCAGTTTGAATTTTGCACCATTTCAAAAAATTTTGATTGTTTTGACTTTTCATTGATCATGAAAAATTCATTTATAACTTTTTTTTTTTTTTTTTTTTTTTTTTTTGAGATGGAGTCTCGCTCTGTCGCCCTGACTGGAGTGCAGTGGCACAATCATGGCTCCCTGCAACCTCTGCCTCCCAGGTTCAAGTGATTCTCTTGCCTCAGCCTTCCCAGTACCTGGAACTACAAGCATGTGCCACCAGGCTCAGCTACTTTTTATATTTTTAGTAGAGAAGGGGTTTCACCATGTCGGTCAGGCTGTCTTGAGCTCCTGACCTCAGGTGATCCATCCACCTCAGCCTCCCAAAGTGCTGGGATTATAGGCATGAGCCACCATGCCTGGTCTACATTTATAACTTTAAAAAAAAAATTTAACTTTGAGATAATTGTAGATTCGCATGCAGTAAAGACACCCTGTTATACCCTTCCCCCAGTGTCCCCAGTGGTGACATCTTTCATAACAATAGTGCAGTATCACAACCAGAAAACTGACGCTGATGCAATCCATGGTCCTTATTCACATCTCACCAGCTTTAGATGTTCATGTGCGTTTATTTCATTCTATGCAGTTTTATCCCATGTGCAGATTTGGGTGACCCCCACCACAGTCAAGGCATGGGACAGTCCCATTACAGGGACTCTTGTGTGGCCCTTTTAGAGCCACAACAACCTCCCTCTTCCCAACCCCGCACCCCACCTCTGGCAACCACTAATCTGCTATCTGTCTCTATAATGTTAGTATTTCAAGAATGTATAGAAATGGAATCATACCACTTCACAGCTTTTTATTGTGGTAAAAGCAACACGTATAAAATTTACCATCCTAACCATTTTACGTGTATACAGTTCAGGAGTGTTAAATACATTGAATTATTGTAGATACAGATCTCCAGAACCTTTTCATCTTGCAGAACCGAAACGATGTCCCTATGAAAAAACACTTGCCCCCTCCGCCAAGCCCCTGGTAATCACCATTCTACTTTTTATGTCTATGAATTTAGCTAGATACCTCATATAAATGGAATTGTAGAATATTTGTCCTTTTGTGACTAGCTTATTTCGCTTAGCGTAATGTCCTCGAAGTTTATCCATGTATCAAAATGTGCTTCCCTTTTAAGGCTACATAACGTTCCCTTGTATGGGTATGCCACATTTTGTTTATCCATTCTCCACCTATGAGCATTTGGATTGCTTCTGCTTCTTGACCATTGTGAATAATGCTGCTGTAAATATGGGTATGCAAACATCTTTGAGACCCTGTTTTCAATTTTTTGAGCTGTATACCCAGAAGTGGGATTGCTGGATTACACGACACTTCTATTTTTAATATTTTGTGGAAATGCCATACTGTTTTCCATAGTGGTTGCATCATTTACAATCCCACCAACAGTGTGCAAGGATTCCAATTTCTCTACATTCCCACCAAAAGTTATTTTCTAGGCGTTTTAATAGTAACCATCCTAATCGATGTGAGGTGATATCTCACTGTGGTTCTTGATTTGCATTTCTCTGATGAGTAGGTATGTTGAAGCATCTTTTCATGTACTTGCTGGCCATTTGCATATTATCTTTAGAGAAATGTCTATTCAAGTCTTTTGCCCACTTTAAAATCAGGTTACATAATTTTTGTTGTTGAGTTGCAGTTCTTTTCATATTTGGATACTAACGTCTTATCAGATATATGGTTTACAAATATATTCTCCTATTCTGCAGGTTACCTTTTCTGACTGTGTCCTTTGAGGAAATTTTTTTAACTTTAAATTAGTCTCATTTGTGTATTTTTGCTTTTATTGTCTGTGCTTGTAGTGTCATATCCAAGACCAAATCCATGTCATGAAGATTGCCCCCTTAAGTTTTTTCTAGTAGTTTTAAACCTTTGGGTTTTATGTTTAGATATATAATCCCTTTCATTTTCATATACAGTCTAAGAGAAAGACCCAGCTTCATTCTTTTGCACGTGGATATCCAGTTTTCCCAATACAATTTGTTGAAGAGACTGTCCTTTTCCCATTGAGTGGGCTTAGCACCCTGTTGAAGATCAGTTGAGTATACATATAAAGGTTTATTTCTAGACTATTTATTCCATTCCATTGGTTTATATATCTGTCTTTATGCCAGTACCACACTGTTTTGATTACTGTGGCTTTGTAGTATGCTATGAAATCAGGAAGTGTGAGTCATCCAACTCTGTTATTTTTCTTCAAAGCTTTTTGGCTATTCAGGATCCTTAGAGATTCCACAGAAATTTTAGGGTGTTTTTTCATTTTTACAAAACATGCCATGGGGCATTTTGATAAGGATTGCACTGAATTTGTAGATCATTTTGGGTAGTGTTGACATCTTAAGAATTTAAGTCTTCCAATACATGAGCATGGGATGTTACAACATTTCTTCATGTCTTCTTTAATTTCTTGCACAATGTTTATAGTTTTCAGTATATGAGTCTTTTACCTCCTTGGTTAGGTTTATTCTTAATGTTTATTCTTTTTGATGCTATTGTAAATGGAATTTTTAAATAAATTCCTTTTCTAAATGTTCATTGATAATGTATAGAAATGGAACGGATTCCTGTGTGTTAATTTTGTATCCTGAAACCTCGCTGAATTTATTTATTAGTTCTAACAGCTTTTTTTGTGGAATCCTTAGGGTTGTTTACATAAGAGATTATGTCATCCGTAAACAGGAACAATTTTACTTCTTCCTCTCTGATTTGAATGCTTTTTGTTTCTTTTCATTGCCTCAGTGCTCTGGCTAGAACTTCCAATATTATGTGAAACAAAAGTAGCAAGAAGGGCATATTTGCCCTGTTCTTGATTTTGGAGAAAAAGGTTTTAGTCTTTCAACATTGGTTATGGTGTTAGCTGTGGGCTTTTTAGCTATAGCCTTTATTGTTTGAAGTAGTTTTCTTCTATTGTTTAATAAGTGTCTTTATCATGAAAGGATGTTAAATTTGTCAAATGATTTTCTGCATCATTTGAGATGATTAGGGTTTTGTTTCCCCTTCATTCTGTTAATATGGTGTATCACACTGAGTTATTTTCATATGTTGAACCATCCTTGCATTCCAGGAACAAATTCCATTTGGTCATGATGTATAATCATTTTAATATACTGTTGAAATCAGTTTGCTGGTATTTTGTTGAGGATAATTGCTTCAATATTCATCTGTGACATGAATCTCTAGTTTTCTTTCCTTGTAGTGTCTTTGTCTGACTTGGTGTCAGAGTAATGCTGACCACATAGAATGAGCTTGGAAGTGTACTCTCCTCTTCAATTTTTTGGAGGAGTTTAAAAAGGATTGACAGTAATTCTTCAAGTGTTTGCCAGAATGTGCCAGTGAAGTCATCTGGACTTCGGCATTTTTGTTGCTGAGAGATTTTTTATTACTGATCCAAAATCCTTACTAATATTAGTCTGTTCAGGTTTTCTATTCCTTCATGAGTCAATCTATGTAGCTTGTGTGTTTCTAGGAATTTATTTATGAAAATCACAGAAAGTAGCAGATTATTTATTTCTACTAAGTTATCCAGTTTGTTGGCATAGAATGTATATTTTAAACAACTATCAAACTTGTTGAAAATGCACATTCTTGAGTTACCCCAAGAATGTTGACTCATAAGTGTCCATTGAGGTCTAGTGGGGGGATGGTGCGTTTTGAAGCTCTCCATCTAGGAGATTCTGACTTTCCCCTGAGCAGCAGAGACTATCACCCTGGCCCCCTAAGAATAGAAATCCTGCTGTGCCTGCCTCCCCATTCCTTCCCTGCTTAGTCATACCTCTTCCACCTTAGATTTGAGTCTTCAGACCCCTGGCAGCCCACAGCCACAAAGTCATGTTTCTGTTACTTTGTCCCAGTTTTCCCCTCTGACTTAGACTTAAAACCTGCTGAATTATCCAGAACTCCAACTATCCTCAGGCTTGAATAACCAGAATATTTTTTCACACTCCTTTCCCATTGATCTGGAAAGTCTGAGGGTTTCCAATGTACCTTGGGGATTCTCAAGAGGGAGGGATACTTAGTGTCACTCCTCTATGGTATGTGTGGATTTTTAACCTGCCAACTTTCAATCCTGTGGAATCAAGCATAGGTTCCTGGCACAGTGGCAATTTAGGAAATTTGTGTATCCAGTTAATCAGAGCACTGTGTGCAGAGAAAGGCCAAATTCAGGGCCAAGTTGAGAATAAGGGGAAGAAATTTGCTTTCTTAGTTTTTCTCACTAGTCCTACTGTGTCCCCTCCTGCTTTACAACCCAGTGTCTGCCCAATGGCACCCATCACTTTCTGAATTCTTAGTTCTTCATTTTCTCATTACCTGTTTCCCACACTGGAGTGTACACCTCCATGGAGCAGGGACCACACCTGTCTTGTTCACCAGTATATTCTCAGCACTATCCCAGGGCCTGGTGCATAGTATATGCTCAATAAATGTGTGTTGAATGAGGATACAGTGAGCAAATGCACAGCTTTTGATTTTTGTTCCCTTCACTGAGCTTCCCATTGAAGCTGGCAGTCCCTGAGCCAGGGCATCTTTGGCAAAAGCCATCGCAGTGCTCCAGAGAGACAGCAGGTGTCTTCACCTGGCTTAGCCTCCATTTTCTCAACTAAAAAATGGAGGCAATAAAATATACCTTGTAGGGCTCTTGTAAGGGTCAAAGGAGATCTCATCAGTAAAAAGTCCAACAAGTGACAGATACTGGAAGCTGTTGTTAAAGTGAATGAATGGATAAATAAATAAATCTGAAAGACAAAAGCCTCGTTTTAAGCAGTCACTCTGGACAGTCTAATGCTCTCAGCCCCACCTTCTGGCTGCTTCAAGGAATAGAAGGATCATGGATGTTCCAGCATTCTGGCCCCTTGGGGGTCATCTGCCCCATGTTGTTCCATGAAATGGGCCAGGTCAGATATGAGTCAACGGCCAAGGATGCCAAGTCCAGTGGATATCTGCCCAGCAACCAAACATCTGCATGATCCAAGAGGCTAGCTCAGAGGCTGGGGGATGCTGCTTTAGACATTTTGCTGGGCAGCTTCAGGAAAATGTCCAGCTGCTGTGCCCTCAGAGTGCTCTCTGCTCCCAGGTGAAATATTACAGCATGGGCCACTGTTGTCAGTTCTCCAACCAAGCCATAAGTACACTCATGTCTGAGCCTTTGCATGTGACATTCTTCTGGCCTGGGATACACTTCCCATGAACTCAGCTTAAATGTAGCCTCCTCCAGAAAGCATTCATTGATCCCTCCAGCCCCAGGCTGAATCAGGGCCCCTGTGCATCCCATACCACAGATTTCTAACTACCTGGGGACCTGAAGAGCCGAGCCTCCCATCGATTATGAGAACTGTTGGTGCCATGATGAAGATCACTGTAAGATATGGGCTCAGGCAGGCCTGAGAGTGAATCCCTGCCCATCACTTCCTGCCTGGGAGATGCTGGGTACCACCCCGACCTCTCCAAGCCTCAGTCTCCTCTCCAATGGGGGAGGTGATTTCTACCTGGGATGTACACAAGATACCACAAGCATCAAAGCTCAGCAGCACCTGGCACACGTGTGTTCTGTTCATCCCATAGGCAGGATCACAGACAGCAAGGCACCTGTCACCCACTCCTGCCCTGGAACTTCAGCTTCATGAAATCTAGATACTTCGGGCTAATGCTGGTGAATTTTTAAAAGATGCAACAAGCCTGGATTTACTAAATGTAAAGTTACAGGGTGGGGTCTGGAGTGTGTGCACACTTGAGGGGAGTTCCCACCAGGAGCCCAAGACTGGATGTCCTATGGCCAGGCTCCTGTCTGGTCTGTGTGGTCCTTAACCTCCGTTTTCCATGTGAGAACACCAGGATTTCCCCCCGCTTGCCAAGGGCTCTCTGCCAGCAGCTGCCAGGAGGGCTCCGAAGTCGTACCTGTGGACATGTCTCTCTGCTGCTCGCTTCAGTGAAGCCTGAATGTGGCTTCGTGGAGCTGCTGGGTGACAGAATGGAGAACTGGCCTGGGAAAGACCCCGCTTCCCATTTTGGGGTGGCCGCCACAGCCTAGGATATGTCAAGACGTCTTGAGCTATCCAATGTTTCTGGCCTCGACCACGGGTGGGTCGGAGAAGCCACTAGCATTTGGGTGGCCCTTTGGGGAGCAGAGGCCAGCTCCCTTACCGCTGACAACATGTGCTGGGTTTTAGGCCAGGCTGGGCCCAAACAGGGCTCAGAACAGGAGGTGGGGGTGGGGGCAGCTGCCCTAATTCAGGTACAGCCTGCCGCCTGGCAGTCACAAGGCGGGGTGGCGTCTTCCTGCTGGCAATGCCGAGGTGCGGACACTGGGGCCTCACAGCAGGTTCCTCCACTGTATCAGGACAAAGTGGGTTCAGGTGGGAGCGGGGAGGTTTGCAGACGCTCAGGGGCTGGGTTTCCCAAGGCTCTGTGCCCAGATAGGGGGCACATAGGGGCACCCTCCTTGGCCTTGCAAAACTGGATTCATCTTGCACGTCACCCTCGGATCCCCAGGAAGATCCTGCCTGGGGGTGGGGCGTGGGGTTCAATCTCTTGTGGGGCCGACCTCAGCTGCACTGGGACAACAATGTGGCTTCAAGGAGGGGCTCTTCCTTCTCTAGCCTTCTTTTACTCATTTTGTTTTTAATTTTAATAAAAAAATAAAAAGTTTTAATGAACTATGGGAAGTGTTTCTTTTGTACCATAAGGAAGAGCTGGTAGAGTCCCTGGAACGGGGGATGGGGTGGCCTCTTTATGGGAAAGTCCCAGGTTTATTGTGAGCATCAAAGACAGGGAAGCTCCCCTGTTCCAGGGCCCGTCTCCATCCAGATGCCAATGGCCCGTAGTGTCGTCATTAGGTCATTATTTAACTTGTACACTCACTTTGTCCCCACCCCAACCTCAAGATAAGACCCCGCTGTGCAGGAGCCTGGGCTGAGTGATAGCAGTCAGTGGTCCTGACAGAGGCAGCTTGAGAGACAGGTGGGTCGTGTGAGGCTTTCAAATCCCGTCTTAAAGAATGGTGCGCGTGCATTGAGCATCTACTACACGCACCCTTACGCAGCCTTCCTGAGAAGTCTGATACCAGGATGCTTTCCGTGGTAAAAACACAGAAACTGCCACGCTCATCATCTTAAATCCTCAAGAAGTGTGTTACCTCCCTCCCCGGAGGCCGCAGGGCAGCCCCAAGCTGGTGAATGCAGCGGCCGAGCGGCCTGGAGGAGCCAGGTGCTGTTCGCTTGTCCACTCTGCCACCCCAGGCTGTCTCCTGGTGGCTTCAGGATGGCTGTTTTGATTCCAGTGGGTGGAGAAACAGGGTCCTGGCCTTTTGGAGTCTTTTGATCAGTGAGGACGCTTCTCCCAGGAGCCCCCATCAGACCTCTCCTCACCCCTCATTGGCCAGAACTGGGTCACATGCCCATCCCGAAACCAATCACCATCAATAGGACCCTGAGTACCATGACTGACTCCCAGGACCTGGGACTGGCACCTGCGCTCCAAGGGGCTCACGGGCCTGAGAGCTGGACCCTGAGCTACATCAGGGGCCGTTAGGACACAGGAGGCAACCAAGGGTGCCTGCCGCCATGACCTTGTTCCATCCTTGAGTAGCAAGCACATCTGTGAACGTGTGTTAGGTCCAGAGGCTCAGTAGTAACATACAACGGGAGGAACCCCTGGGGTGGGCGGCAGCACTTCCGAATCCCCACTCCTCACCGGCCGTTCATCACCAGAAATGTAGCTGAGTCTTCCAGGGCAGGACGCTCTGCCCACCCAGGCCATTCTCTAGCGAACAGACTTGCCTTCTTTTAGTCTAGCCCTGGGATCTTAACTGGGGATGATTTTGCCCCCCTGGGGACAGTAGCTGATGTCTAGGGACATTTTTGGTTTTCTTGGCTGGGAGGGAAGATTGCTAGTGACAGCTCGTGGGTGGAGTCCAGAGATCCTGCAGATGGCCCACAATGCACTGGCTGCCCCCACCGTGAGTTACCCAGCCCCGAAGGCCGACGGTGGGGTGGCTGAGAAAACTGCTCTAGCCCAGGGATTTGCCATACAGAGTCATGCTCACAGATGCATGAACGCTGTTACTTATGGACACTTCAGGAGATTTTCAAAAATCGTGTTAACAGAATGCAAATTTTAGCATCAGAATGTAAGATCCAGCTTTGCGGCAACTTCGCTGTCTCAGGGGCTCCCTGAAGAAATCCTGCACCGTCTCACCTCTCACATGGCCTGTGCAACGCTGGTGCCTAGGTGGAAAGTTCTCCCCACCCCACAGTCCCGTCCCCATTCCCTTCTAACCGCCCATACCTTTCAGGGTTTGACTGAGAGGTCTCTTCCTCCAGGAAGGCATCCCTGACCTCTAGACCTCAGTGGTCCTAGTGCCACCTGTTCATGCTCCCTGGTCATGTGTCTGCTGTTGAACAGCCAGGCTCACTGTAGCCTCCCTGCGGCCTCGCTCCTGCCCTTCGTCCAAGGGAGCCTGTGTGCATGCTGGGCTGTCTTTGCAATCTTCCAGGCCACCTACCTGCCAACCAGGTGACTTGAGAGGGCTGACAAGAGCTCACCCTGCTGCACCTCTCTCTATGATCAGACACACACCTGCTCTGCATTGAGACTCAAAAGCACAGGCTCTAGAGTTGGTTTTTTATAACAATTTATAAAAATGACTGCTGGGAAGCTGTCCATTTCCACACACATCTGTACCTGTGACTTTGTGCGTGCAAGGCTGACTCACAGGCTGCCACTGAAATCCTCTGGAATAAAATCAGTTTGGCGTTTCTTCTATTCAGCGCTGTACAAAATAAGTCCAGGCAAGACAGGAATCAGGAGGCTTTTAGCTACAAAGGAACACACTTCTACCAAAGATGCTTTAAATAAAACAACTCTTTATCATTTTCACCACGAATCCAGAGGAGGGTGGCAGTGCCAGGTTGCTTGCTGACAGACTCAGTGACATTATCAGAGACCCAGGATCCTTCTACCCTCCACATGTCAAGTTTTGTCCTAAGGCTCCTCTCCTCGTGGTGCATGAGGGCTGCACCAGCTCCAGCCATCACTTCCTCACTAGCTATGTCCAGATGTGGAGAATAAACATTTCCTTCTAGAGTCTCTTTTTAAGGCTAAAGAAACTACTTCCCAAATTCCTTCTGTGGATATCCCCTCTGGACTTATGAACTTCAGCCCGTGTCTCTTCCTAATGACACTTGGCAAAAGGGATTGATTGCTCTGATTGGCTAAGACCAGGGTTGGCAAACGATGGCCCAGGGACCAACTCCACCCGCCATCTGCTCTTGTAATAGCCACATCCTTGTGCTTGCTTGTGGTCTATGGCTGCATTCACTACAGTGTCAGAAATTATATGCCTAAAGTATTTACTAGTTGGTCCTTTACGGAAAAAGTTTGCCAGCCCTGGTTTGGAATCAGATGGATGACCAGGACAGGACAGGGCCATCCCTGAAAACACAGGGAAAGGGGTCGGGATGGGGGTGTAATCATTCGGGTGGGAACACAGAGGTATCTGGTTCAAATCTGGCTTTGCCTCTGACAAGCCACGTGTCCCTGGGGACCCCCGAAGCTCTCTGAGGCTCAGTTCCTCCGTCTGTAGAAAGTCAAACCTTTCACTGTTTCTGTGTGGATTAAACAAGGTAATAGACACAAAGCACCTGGCAAGAAATAGACTCTAAGCATTATGTTCCTTTTAAGCCTTTCCTAGTGGATTCTATGCTGTTAGACTCACCCCAAAAGAGAGGTTGCCACAGGGATTTGTGGTTTGCTAATTGGAATCCAAACATTGCTTCTGTTGTTACAAAAGCCAAGTTACCCAAAGTGGAATCGCTTTTAGGAGCTTTTTTGAAATTAGAAAGAGATGACAATAAAAACTCCAAAGGAGACTTGTGCAACTGGCGATGGTGGGTGGGAAGGGGTGGACGGGTCGGAATGTTTTTTCTCGAGGGTTTTAGGATCCAGGAGTGTTTTGCTTCCAGAGATCTTTGGTGTTCGCTGCATGTCAAGGCAGGGGGCTGAGCAGGAAGGATTACTGAGGACACCCTGGCAACACACATTGAAGGCTGGGGTCCCCAACTCCATGCCCTGAGAACCTCTTATAATATCCCGGCCACCCCCTATTTTGGAAGAAAATGACTACGAAACAAAACGTTTTCATTAAGTCATTAATTTTATTTTTTTTAAACCAATCAAAAACATATGTATTAGCCAATCTGGATTTCTGCTGAGACCAGAAAGCAAGACACGCAGGGCAAAAAGAAGCGGCTATGGGTCTAGACAGACCTGAGTTTGCATCCTGGTTTTCCACTTTGGCTGTGTACACCTGGGGCAGGAGACCTCAGGTCTCCAGACTCACTTTCCTCATTGGTAAAATGAGGATCAGAACAGCACCTCCTTGCTAAGGTTCCTGAAAAGGTTTGATAAGCCCAGTGAAGAGGTAATATGATGATGTAGGAAGAGCGTCTGGTGGAGGCTTTCTGTATAGCAGATGCTCAACAAATGTCAGAGACTGTTTTCTAGTATGTATACAGCACCAGCACTGCAAGGCAGATGCTAATGCCATTTTTCAAAAGAGGATACCAAGACTCAGAGAGGTAAAGTAATTTGTTCTATGTCGCACAGCCAGGAAGTGACAGAGCACAAGTCTGGGTGGCTCCAGGACACCAGTGAGTAGATATCAGGCTACTTGACCGCTGGACAGTGACCAGGAGACTCACTGGGTGGCCATGATTCCTGCCTGAAGCAGAGCCAGGGGTTGTTTGAGTCGGGGCTGCCTCACCCTAGGAGGTGGCCTTCTATTAATAGCAGTGTGGACAGCAGCCTCTAGGTGCACATGCCTGAGCCCACCCCAAAGTGGGGACCAGGAAGATTCTCAACCCCAGGGGAACCAGGAAGAGGCTGCGCCAAGCAGCCACAGGGCACCCTGGAGGACTCCCCAGCAGCCAGCAGAGGGCAGCAGCCACCTGTAAGGGAGGAGGCCCTTAGGCTGACACAGGCAAGAGATGGGCTGCCCGGCCCCAGGTGTCCCTGCCTGTGTCCTGACAAAGTAACAACAGTGGGGACCCTTTCTGTTCTGACGAGGTGCCAGGACAGTCCCTTTGGACCAGGTACTGCTGCTATGACCCGGTCTTTCACAGAAGGTGTCTTAAGTGGCGCGGCACCGGTAGCGGGCAGGGCCCAGGCTCTGACGACTTCCCCCCTGGGGCTCCTGGCACTTCCAGCAGATCCAGAGGCAGGAACCGTGCAGGTGCACACAGCCCGGGAGCCGGGATCCTCCGAGGCCAGCACAGCTCATACCTGTTTCAGAGACGCAGTAGCTGAGGTTCAGAGTGGAAAGTGATCTACCCAGTGTGATTCACGGAATAATGTCCAGAGCCTGTAATATGTCACTTTACATGGCAAAAGGGACTTTGTAGGTGTGATTCAATTAAGGATCTTGTGGTGGGGAGATTTTCCCAGGTTAGCTGGGTGGGCACAGTGTGATCCCTTATAAGACGGGGTAGGAGGGTCAGAGTCACACCAAGGCCATGTGACGGGGGCAGCGGAGGTCGGAGTGATGCAGGGAGAGACTCCACCTGCCACCACTGGCTTTGAGGAGGGCGGAAGGGGCCACAGGCCAAGGAGTGTGGTGGCTTCTGGAAACTAAAAAGGCCGGGAAACTGGTTCCCCCTAGAGCCTAAGAAAGGGATGCAGTCTGCCACTCCTTGATTTTAGCACCATGAGGCCCACTTCAGACTTCTGACCGCCAGACTATGAGATAAAGTGTTGCTTTAAACAACCAAGTTTGGGACAATTTGCCACAGCAGCAAGAGGAAACGAATGCACTCAGGTGCTCCTGCCACACACACTCACAGGTGCACCAGTTCATGCAGCTCCAGATGCACACACTTCCACTCACACACAGCACCACCCACACATCCCTCCACCACCACACACCACCCACACACCCCTCCACCACCACAAACACCTCCACCCACACACACCTCCACCACCACAAACACCTCCACCACCACACACCCCTCCACCCACACACACCTCCACCCACACACACCTCCACCACCACAAACACCTCCACCCACACACACCTCCACCACCACAAACACCTCCACCCACACACACCTCCACCACCACAAACACCTCCACCCACACACACCTCCACCACCACAAACACCTCCACCCACACACCCCTCCACCCACACACACCTCCACCCACACACCCC
Organism: Macaca nemestrina; assembly: GCF_043159975.1. Lineage (NCBI taxonomy): Eukaryota > Metazoa > Chordata > Mammalia > Primates > Cercopithecidae > Macaca > Macaca nemestrina. Next base: position 7,704,869 of record NC_092139.1, on the reverse strand, counting down.
TCCACCACCACACACCACCCACACACCCCTCCACCACCACAAACACCTCCACCCACACACACCTCCACCACCACAAACACCTCCACCCACACACAACTCCACCACCACAAACACCTCCACCCACACACCCCTCCACCACCACACACCACCCACACACCCCTCCACCACCACACACCACCCACACACCCCTCCACCACCACAAACACCTCCACCCACACATACCTCCACCACCACAAACACCTCCACCCACACACACCTCCACCACCACAAACACCTCCACCCACACACACCTCCACCACCACACACCACCCACACACCCCTCCACCACCACACACCACCCACACACCCCTCCACCACCACACACCACCCACACACCCCTCCACCACCACACACCACCCACACACCCCTCCACCACCACAAACACCTCCACCCACACAGACCTCCACTACCACAAACACCTCCACCACCACACACCCCTCCAACCACACACACCTCCACCCACACACACCTCCACCACCACACACCACCCACACACCCCTCCACCACCACAAACACCTCCACCCACACACACCTCCACCACCACAAACACCTCCACTACCACACACCCCTCCACCCACACACACCTCCACCCACACACACCTCCACCACCACACACCACCCACACACACCTCCACCACCACAAACACCTCCACACACACACACCTCCACCCACACACACCTCCACCACCACACACCACCCACACACCCCTCCACCCACACACCTCCACCACCACACACCTCCACCCCCACACACCCCTCCACCACCACACACCTCCACCACCACACACCTCCACTCACACACACCTCCACCACCACACACCTCCACCCACACATCCCCTCCACCCACACACACCTCCACCACCACAAACACCTCCACCACCACACACACCTCCAACCACACACACCTCCACCCACCACACACCACCCACACACCCCTCCACCCACCACACACCACCCACACACCCCTCCACCCACCACACACCACCCACACACCCCTCCACCCACCACACACCACCCACACACCCCTCCACCCACCACACACCACCCACACACCCCTCCACCCACACACCCCTCCACCCACCACACACCACCCACACACCCCTCCACCCACCACACACCACCCACACACCCCTCCACCCACCACACACCACCCACACACCCCTCCACCCACCACACACCACCCACACACCCCTCCACCCACCACACACCACCCACACACCCCTCCACCACCACAAACACCTCCACCACCACACACCTCCACCACCACACACAACTCCACCACCACACACCTCCACCACCACACACACCTCCACCCACACACACCTCCACCACCACACACCTCCACCACCACTCACACCTCCACCCACACACACCTCCACCCACACACACCTCCACCACCACACACACCTCCACCCACACACCCCTCCACCACCACACACCACCCACACACCCCTCCACCACCACACACCACCCACACACCCCTCCACCACCACAAACACCTCCACCCACACATACCTCCACCACCACAAACACCTCCACCCACACACACCTCCACCACCACAAACACCTCCACCCACACACACCTCCACCACCACACACCACCCACACACCCCTCCACCACCACACACCACCCACACACCCCTCCACCACCACACACCACCCACACACCCCTCCACCACCACACACCACCCACACACCCCTCCACCACCACACACCACCCACACACCCCTCCACCACCACAAACACCTCCACCCACACAGACCTCCACTACCACAAACACCTCCACCACCACACACCCCTCCAACCACACACACCTCCACCCACACACACCTCCACCACCACACACCACCCACACACCCCTCCACCACCACAAACACCTCCACCCACACACACCTCCACCACCACAAACACCTCCACTACCACACACCCCTCCACCCACACACACCTCCACCCACACACACCTCCACCACCACACACCACCCACACACACCTCCACCACCACAAACACCTCCACACACACACACCTCCACCCACACACACCTCCACCACCACACACCACCCACACACCCCTCCACCCACACACCTCCACCACCACACACCTCCACCCCCACACACCCCTCCACCACCACACACCTCCACCACCACACACCTCCACTCACACACACCTCCACCACCACACACCTCCACCCACACATCCCCTCCACCCACACACACCTCCACCACCACAAACACCTCCACCACCACACACACCTCCAACCACACACCCCTCCACCCACCACACACCACCCACACACCCCTCCACCCACCACACACCACCCACACACCCCTCCACCCACCACACACCACCCACACACCCCTCCACCCACCACACACCACCCACACACCCCTCCACCCACCACACACCACCCACACACCCCTCCACCCACACACCCCTCCACCCACCACACACCACCCACACACCCCTCCACCCACCACACACCACCCACACACCCCTCCACCCACCACACACCACCCACACACCCCTCCACCCACCACACACCACCCACACACCCCTCCACCCACCACACACCACCCACACACCCCTCCACCACCACAAACACCTCCACCACCACACACCTCCACCACCACACACAACTCCACCACCACACACCTCCACCACCACACACACCTCCACCCACACACACCTCCACCACCACACACCTCCACCACCACTCACACCTCCACCCACACACACCTCCACCCACACACACCTCCACCACCACACACACCTCCACCCACACACACCTCCACCACCACACACACCTCCACCACCACACACCTCCACCACCACACACCTCCACCACCACTCACCTCCACCACCACACACACCTCCACCACCACACACCTCCACCCACACACACACACCTCCACCACCACACACCTCCACCACCACACACCTCCACCACCACTCACCTCCACCACCACACACACCTCCACCACCACACACACCTCCACCCACATACCTCCACCACCACTCACCTCCACCACCACACACCTCCACCACCACACACCACCCACACACCCCTCCACCCACCACACACCACCCACACACCCCTCCACCCACACACACCTCCACCCACACACACACCTCCACCACCACACACACCTCCACCACCACACACCTCCACCACCACACACCTCCACCACCACACACCTCCACCCACACACACCTCCACCACCACACACACTTCCACCCACACACACCTCCACCACCACTCACCTCCACCACCACACACACCTCCACCCACACACCTCCACCACCACTCACCTCCACCACCACACACCTCCACCACCACACACCTCCACCACCACACACACCTCCACCCACACACACCTCCACCACCACACACACCTCCACCACCACACACCTCCACCACCACACACCTCCACCACCACACACCTCCACCCACACACACACACCTCCACCACCACACACCTCCACCCACATACCTCCACCACCACTCACCTCCACCACCACACACCTCCACCACCACACACCTCCACCACCACACACACCTCCACCACCACACACACCTCCACCCACATACCTCCACCACCACTCACCTCCACCACCACACACCTCCACCACCACACACCACCCACACACCCCTCCACCCACCACACACCACCCACACACCCCTCCACCCACACACACCTCCACCCACACACACCTCCACCCACACACACACCTCCACCCACACACACCTCCACCACCACACACACTTCCACCCACACACACCTCCACCCACACACCTCCACCACCACTCACCTCCACCACCACACACACCTCCACCCACACACCTCCACCACCACTCACCTCCACCACCACACACCTCCACCACCACACACCTCCACCACCACACACCACCCACACACCCCTCCACCCACCACACACCACCCACACACCCCTCCACCCACACACACCTCCACCCACAAACACACCTCCACCACCACACACCTCCACCACCACACACCTCCACCCACACACACCTCCACCCACACACACCTCCACCACCACACACACTTCCACCCACACACACCTCCACCACCACACACCTCCACCCACACACACCTCCACCACCACACACACCTCCACCCACACACCTCCACCACCACTCACCTCCACCCACACACACCTCCACCACCACACACACCTCCACCCACACACCTCCACCACCACTCACCTCCACCACCACACACCTCCACCACCACACACCTCCACCACCACACACCACCCACACACCCCTCCACCCACCACACACCACCCACACACCCCTCCACCCACACACACCTCCACCCACACACACACCTCCACCACCACACACCTCCACCACCACACACCTCCACCCACACACACCACCCACACACACCTCCACCCACACACACCTCCACCACCACACACACTTCCACCCACACACACCTCCAATCACACACACCTTCACCCGTGCACACACCTCCATTGGCACACACTACGCCACCTGCATGCACCTCCCACCTGCATTCACCCTCCACCTGCGTTCGCTCCCCACCCACTCTATGCCTCTTCATCCGCAAGAAAATGTGAGTCCTGAGGCCGGGACTTAACCTGAGCCACTGGCTCTGAATTACTGGGTCCTGTCGGGCTCGCCAGGCCTGGTCACAAGCTGGGTCCCAGTCAGCAGCTCCTTTACCTCAACAAGGAGAAGGTGGGGAGGTTGCCGGGATTGTCATTACTTGTCCACATTAGCCAGGGTTCTTACTCTTCCCTCATCTCTTTCCCCATCCCCATGCCTCCCATTCACTCATTAGTTCATTCATTCAGTCAGTCAGCCATTCCTTTTCTCAACAAATACATCTTTACTAAGCACTTACTATGTGCCAGGCAATACAGTACTGAACAAGACAGTCTGGTTAGGGAGGCAGACAGGAGCCCCGAGAGGGGGTGATGTGACATCATGGAGGGCTTCCTGGAGGAGAGAAAGCTGTAATGACGAGAAACCAGGCAGCCAAAGCAGAGAGGGGTTCATTGAACAGTCACACATGAGGCACTCCCCAAGCCCAGTGGGCTGGCAGCTGGATAAAGTGATGTTCTCCGGGACTCAGGTTCAGCAGAGAAGTCAGGCACAGTATGGGGGGTGCTGGGACGTGGACCCCCAGGAGAGGGGGGAAGGGGAGGAGACAGAGGTTACAGGAGGAGCCCGGGGGGTGGCAGCGTGGTGAGAGCATAGGCTCAGGGGGCACAGCGGGGTCTCATCCTCGCTAGCTATGGGACCGGGGAAAGTAACGGATCTCAGTTCCGAGTCTCAGTTACTCATCCCTATAACAGGGGTGCAGTGAGTGTCCCTGCACCTAACTCGAAGTGCGCGCTCAGTGAACAGCTGCTGGGCGGCGGGTGAGGGGTATGCAGGCCTGCTCGGCAACCGCAGCTCTGGCTTCATTCACTAGCTTGCCCTCCACAGCGGCCTGCAGAGAGCCGCTCCCCTGCAGGCTTCTTGTCACCGGCTGAGCGTATGCTGAGCACCCACCAGAGGGCGGGCATCCTCACTCACTGTGCCCGGGCCTGCGCTCTCACAGGTGACAAGGGACACGCGGGCACGCGCGCAGCCTCATGCTCACACACTCACACGCATCCAGTCCCTCACACACTGAAACACATATTCACACACATGCTTGCTCACACACAGACCCCTGCACATTCACACACACTCATACAGATACACGCTCCAACATGCAGGCTCGCGCACACACACACACTCAGAAAGACTGTCACGCACACCCCTTTCCATACACCCAGCATGCCAGGACAGGCCTGTTGTCCGCCTGAGAGTTGCCTGTGCCCTACCCAAGGTGTCCCGCAAGAGCCCTGCCCTGAGTGGTGACCTCAGAGCCTCAGACCTGCTGGGAGGGCTAGGGACCTGTCAGGTGGCCGTAACATCCCCCTAGGCCTGCGCGTCCTGCCAGGGCCAGAGGGCAGTGAGGGTCCCCAGACCGGGACACGCCCCAATAGGGATCAGTCAGCCCAGCTGGGAGGGCCCCCTTTTGACCCCTCCTCCAGGCAGGCCCAGCCCTATAATAAGCACAGGCACACACACTTCCAACCCACCGCCTGCATCCATTACAACCACCCTTCCACCCGCACAGACTTGCTGGGAGCCTGCTTCTCTGCGCTCCCTCCTTCAGTCCGCACTGGGTCCTAGGGAGCAGGTGCTGCTGTGATGATGCCCTTTTTTTTTTTTTCCTTGAGACAGAGTCTCGCTCTGTCGCCCAGGCTGGAGTGCAGTGGCGCTATCTCGGCTCACTACAAGCTCCGCCTCCCGGGTTCACGCCATTCTCCTGACTCAGCCTCCCGTGTAGCTGGGACTACAGGCGCCCGCCACCACGCCCGGCTAATTTTTTTTTGTATTTTTAGTAGAGACGGGGTTTCACCGTGTTAGCCAGGATGGTCTGGATCTCCTGACCTCGTGATCCGCCCGCCTCGGCCTCCCAAAGTGCTGAGATTACAGGCGTGAGCCACCGCATCCGGCCAATGCCCACTTTTCTATGAAGAGGAAACGGCTCCAGGGTGTGGGGGCTGCCAAGAGTGGCACAGGAACCGAGCTGGTGGGATCCGTGCCAGCCTCCTGACCCTCCCGTTCTGGGTTCCCTGAGTTGGTGGGAGAGCATCCAGCCCCTGGGCAGGGAGGCCAGGTGCCCAGCTGCCCAGGCCTGGGAGGAGCAGAGCCCTGCCCACCTGGGGTGACATGGCACTCCAGGAGGGTGACAAACTCACTGGACCTTGGAGAGGCATGAGGGTGGGGGTGAGTGAATGTGTAGGAATATTTGTGGGGAGGTGCTCATCTCTCCACGTTGTGAAACGGATGCTCAGAGAACTCCCCAGGAGGCTGGTGGGAAGGTGGGTGGGGAAGTGGGAATACCTGCGTGACGTAGAAATAGTGACTCGGGCAGTGTCATGGCTCATGTCTGCGGGCACCTACGTGCAGGCTGTACTCCTCATGTACACATCTATTAATTTGTTTAGCCCTGACGGCCACCCTATGAGGCAGGCACTATTGCCATCCCCCTTTACAGAGGGGAAACTGAGGCACAGGGCAGTTAAGTCAGGGTCCTGCCTGAGGACCCTGAGCAGCAGTGAGCAGCAGAGCCACGGTGCAGACCTGAGGAGTTTCCCTCCAGAGCCAGAGCTTCCTCTATCACAGATGGCCGTGAGCCTGGCGGCGTAAAACAACACCCACATGTCACCCTCCAGCTGGAGGTTGGATGCCAGCTTCCATCTTCATCTCATCCCCATCTTCGTGTCTCAGAGGGCATTTCCGTTGTATCCCCAGTCCCCTCTCCCTCCGTGGGTGCCACTGTGTCCCTGTCTGCGTGCTCCTTCCCTGTCTCCATCTGTGGGCGTTTCTGTGCATCTCCATATGTGTTTCTGTCTCCACCCCATCCCTGCCTTGCGCTGTCCCATAGAGGAGTGGGGCAGGATGGCCAGGCCCTCCCATGTGGACAGATCTTGCAGTTCCTCATGGAAATTTGGTGTCCCTGGGCCTCGGATCTCCCTCCAATGTGAACCAAGCCTGGGTCTTGCTGTGCCCCCGGGTACACCAGCTGGAGCCGCCTAACCTGAGACCCTGCTGAAGGGTTCAGCTCTGATCTCCCGGGTACCCTCTGCCCAGCCGTCCTACCCACCCCCCGCCTTGGTTCCTGCCTGGTCACCCCACATCAACCTGTGACACCCCCCACCCGCTACTCAGTAGAAGCCTCAGACCTTCCCTGAAGATGAAGGGGAGTGGGGGCAAAGGGAGGCCTGGAATCAGGGGGTTGTAAAATTGTGTCCTGGAATTTGCTGGAAGCAGAAAAGCCCCCCATAAAAGTCTTCGGATCCCTCATATTCAGTTTCACGAGCCAGTCGTCCGGGAAATGGCTAAGAGCAGCTCAGCATCAAAGCAGCGGCCTCTGCTCCCCCAGTCCCAGCCTGGCGGGCAGTCAGGCATGGGAGAGGCCAGGGCCTGGCCACCGAGCCTGTCCTTTGCTTGCAGCTGCAAGATGCTGAGTGGCCACGTGCAGCCAGGATGACTGTCTTGGGTGGGTGGCCCTCCCAGCCAGGCCCATGAGTAGTCTAGAAGACAGGACAGAGACCTGGGACCTCCGCCTCTGTGGACACAGAGACCCCAGTGGACTGCCTCAGGCTTGACCAGAACCCTGACCTGGGTTGCACCCCTCATTCCCCTCCAGAGCAAGTTCGTCCCACACTGCGTTTCCTCACCAGAATAAAAGTCCCCACTGTTCAGATCACCTGGGCAGCTCCTGATGGGTGAGGACAGCATCGGGCAGGTGGGAACTAAGCAGGTGCTAGAGCAGGCTGAGAATCTTGAATAAACAAATTCATTCATTCACTCAGGAAAGTGTCTCTTGAATGCCGGCTAGGAGCAATGTTTAGTAAGCCTGGGCTGGTGGGGCTAATAAACCTGCCTCGGGGGGTTGCTGCATGAATTAATTAATTGCTCATGGTAATCAAAATGGACTTAAGGTCAGGCTCAGTTCAAACCTCAGCTCTACCACTTACTAGATGGAGTGTTGAGATGCTCAATTTGACGCATCAACCCGGTGAGGCCACAGTCCCCTGTTATTCAACCAAACACTCATCTAGGTGTTGCTTCAACAGGGTTTGGTAGATGTGATTAAAGCCCGTCATCAGCTGACTTTAAGTAAAGTTGGCCTGGATGACCCAGGTGAGCCTGATCCAGTGGGTGGAAAGGCCTTAGAGCTGGCGGAGGCTCCCTGCAACAGAAGAAATTCCTCCTGTGACAGCGGCCTGAGCAGTGCCCAGGAGACCCAGCCTGTCCTCCATGATTCCCAACTTGCCTGGCCAGGCCCCACCATCGCCTAAGCCAACTCCCTGCAATTAAATCCCTGAATATCTGCCTCCTACTGGTTCTGTTTCTCTGGTTGAACCCTGACTGATACAGAGGCACTGGGCAAGTTATTCAGCCATAGTTTCCCCAGCTGTAAAATGGGAGTAACAATCTCTCATCAAATTGTAGTAAAGAAAGTGGGATCTACATAAAGACCATCCAATCACTTTCTAGAACATACTAAGCTACTTCCTGCTTCTGAACCTTTGTGGTTGCTGTTCTTTTTACCTGAAATGCTTCTGGATTTCTGTGTGATGGTCTTTCATCTTTCAGAACTTACTTAAAGGTCACCTCCTCCAGGAAGCTCTCCCTGACCACCCTGGACAAAGTAGCACTCTTTCCATTACTCTTGGTCGGATCACTCTGTTTAATTCTTCTGCTGCCCTTAGCATGGTTGAACTATTTCATTGATTATTATACCGATGGATTCAGATGTATTTAGATAACTTGGTCAACTTGTTTATTGCTCATCTCTTCCTCTAACCTGATGTTTCTCAATCTTTTTTATTTTTTTTAATTAATGTCTCCCCTCCCCCTGGCAAGCTTTTTTTTTTACTTTATTTATTTATTTATTTTGAGATGGAGTTTTGCTTTTGTTGCCAGGCTAGAGTGCAATGGCATGGTCTTGGCTCATTGCAACCTCCACCTCCCAGATTCAAGGGATTCTCATGCCTCAGCCTCCTGAGTAGCTGGGACTCCAGGCGCCCACCACCATGCTGGCTAATTTTTGTATTTTTTGTTGAGACAGGGTTTCACCATGTTGGCCAGGGTGGTCTCGAACTCCTGACCTCAGGTGATCCACCCACCTCAGCCTCCCAAAGTGTTGGGATTACAAGTGTGAGCCACTGCGGCTGGCCAGGGAAGCTTTTTAGACATTTTTTTCTTATTTATCTCCCCATAAAGTGCTAATGCCACACATACACTGTCTATCTGTTTACCCACTATATGTATATCTATGCTCCCTACATAAAAACACTAAGATTCCTTTTGGCCCTCAAGAGCCCGCTACCACTCCCCATCGGCCCCTGCATGTTCCAGCCCCTCAACACTCATAACATGGTCCAGGACAGTCACATCGGAGCCCCAGGAGCAGGTGAGAATGACAGACTGCCGTGTTGCGTGGCATTAGCCTCCATTTTAACACGGTTGCGTGACTTATGCCTATGTCACACTTTGGGAGGAATTGCTCCAGACTTTACAGTCTTCCTTGTTCATCTTGGGACCCCAGAGCCTCATTGAGAGCCTGGCACACAGAGACTCCATATATGTGTGTTCCAAATTCTCATCCCCTTCCTCTCCGTTACCTCTTTCACCCCTTGCTGCTCCAACAGAAATAGGGCTGCCTTAAGGCCCAAAGCCACAGATATGAAAGACCAGAGACTCGGAGGTCTGAATCACCCAAGTCTGAACCACCTGCCTTCAGGCTATGAGCAGAAACCCCTGCACAGGAGGGAGGGCGGGCACCCGGTCCTTTCCATGTGTAAGATACGGGCACATGTTTTCACCTCAGCACCATTTTACAAAAGAGACAAAGCTTGGTCTCTTTTTCCTCCCTTAACTTGGAACCTACCAGCTAGTCTACCAAGTCTCTACAACAAGACAGGAAGCGTCCATTCCTGACACATGGAGGTGATGGGCATAAGGCTGCCAGATAAAATACAGGATGCCCAGTTAAACTTGAATTTCAGAAAAATGACAAATAATGATGTAGTATAAGTATGTCTCATATATTGCATGAAACATACTAACAAAAATTATTCATTGTTTATCTGAAAATCAAAATTAGCCAGAAGTCTTGTAGTTTTACCTGCATGGGATATACTTATGCTAAAAGAGTATTTGTTGTTTATCTAAAAATCATATTTAATTGGGGGTTCCATATTTTTATTTGCTAAACCTGGTAACCCAAAACGGACAGGAGTGGCTACATAATTATTAGGAATTATTACAGATTTCCAGATGGTGCTAGGAGAGTTTTAAACCGAGCCTGAAGACCTTGTGAGCATGGGCCCTGTGCAACTGCCAGAATTGCACACCCTGGAAGCCAGCCACCCTGAGCCCTGCCCGTCCTCCCTCTGGCCACACGGAGGGAATGTCCCGGCATTCCCACTCTCTGTCAAGCAGGACAGGAGATATGGCACCTTAACAGGTGACAAAATTCAGGTGCTATCTCAAGAACCCAAGGAAGAAAGGTGAGCTCAAGAGTTTCCCACCGACTCCCATGCCATTAATTCCATGTCCGATAGATGGCAATTTCGAGACTTGTGCTTGCTATTATAAGCTGCTTCCAATCCCTCAGGAAAGCAGCTTTAGATAATGATAATTCCTAAAGAGGCCATGGGCATGGGATTAGGGAGGGAGTATGAGGGCCTCAGCTGTTTCTGTAATGATTTAATCCTTTTAAAAACAAGTCTGAGACAAAGAAGGCAGCATGCTAAATGAGCAAGCAGGATGATAGGAACACAGGGATTCCCATTAGTAACTAAAGGTTTATTAAAAAAAAAAGAGGCGTGGGCCACACACTTGATCTAACAAGGGTCCTCCCACTCTGCAGGGCATGGCCAAGCCAACTGGCCCAGGTTATGCCTCTAAAACTCAAACCTTTGTTTTCACGTCTCGCCTGGAAGACCACCCAACTGTAAGAGCAAGGATTCCAGTTTGCTGATCAGTTCTAAATGTTAACATTGGTTTGCCAACATTAGAAGCTAACTGTTGCATATGGATCTAGTATCCAGAATATATATATATACACTTATCACAGTTCAACACCAAAAAGACAAACCAGGCAATTAGAAAATGGACAAAGGACTTCAATGGGCATTTCTCCAAAGAAGATAAACAAAGGGCCAACAAACACATGAAAAGACGCCAAATACTGTTAGTCATTAGGGAAATACCAATCGGAATCACAACGGGATGTTTCTTCACACCCACCCAAGATGGCCATCATCAAAGGAATGGAAAATACCAAGCACGGGTGAAGCTGTGCAGAGATTTGAACCCTCAGATACTGTTGGTGGGAATTAAAATGGTGGAACAACTGTGGCAAACAGCCTGGCATTTCCTCAAAAAGTTAAATAAACCTATGACCCAGCAATTCCACTCTAAGATATATACTCAAAATAACTGCAAACTGACTCTCAGACAAGTCCACGTATGCACCTGCTCAGAGCAGCATTGGTTACTGCAGCTAAAACGTGGAAACAGCCCAGTGTCCATCTGCTGATGAATGAGTCCACAAAATGTGGTCCAGACACACCAGAATAGACCACAGAATATGATTCAGCCACAGAAAGAATCAAAAATCAGCCACAGAAAGGAAGAAAATACTAATACAACTACAGCATGCATAAACATTGAAAAAATTATGCCCGCCGGGCATGGCGGCTCATGCCTGCAATCCCAGCACTTTGGGAGGCCAAGGCGGGCAGATCACCTGAGGTCAGGAATTCAAGACCAGCCTGGTCAACATGATGAAACCCAGTCTCCACAAAAATACAAAAATTAGCTGGGCATGATGGCAGGTGCCTGTAACCCCAGCTACTTGGGAGGCTGAAATGGGAGAGTTGCTTGAACCCGGGAGACCAAGGTTGCAGTGAGCCAAGATTGTGCCATTGCACTCCAGCCTGGGTGACAGAGGGAGACTCCATCTCAAAAAAAAAAAAAAAAAAAAAGGTAAAAAAGAAAACATTATGCTAAGTTGAACAAGCCAGTCACAAAAGGCCCCATATTGTGTAATTCCATTTATATGACATATCCAAAATAGGTAAACTCACAGAGACAAACACAATTGGTGGTTGCCAGAGGCTTGAGCCAGGATTTAGATGTCAACCCCAGACAGCCCAGCCAAGCAAGATTCTTCCCACATCACCACCTCACCTGTGACTGCGGGCGTGATGTGGAGCAGGTCACTTGGCCTCTCTGAGTCTCCGTTTTCTCATCAATAAAACAAGCATTTAACTACCAAACCCCTTTTAGTGCTGTTTTTCTTTCTTCCTGGATCCCATGTCTTGAAGATAGGCTTACCAATCTATATTTTACAATCCATTTCCCCCTTTGGGTAATCAAAAACTTTTCAGCATGTCAGACAGTTCCGAATGAGATCACCAGAACAAACACACAGAGGCGAGGATCTTCACTTCCTCGCCTACAGCCAACCCAAACCCCATTCTTCTTTTCCTCCACTCTAGGGGCTGGAAGAGCAAACCTCACTTTCTCAGACTCCTCTGCGGCCACATGTCACAGTACATTTCCGGTGAGATGTAAGGGGAGTCTGCTGGAGACCTGGGAAAGCTTTTGATCTTATGCTAAAAGGGACAGATGTCATTTACATCACATTTTCTTCCTTTCTTCCTGCCCACTGACGTGATGCCTGGTGCTCCAGCAGCCATTTTGTGGCCTTGAGAAAAGGCCCAAGAGAATCACAGAGGCATCAGCAAACTGCTAAACCAATGGTAGCATGTGCCTCCCTCCAGCCTTCTTGTTATGTGAGCAGTAAAGCTCCTCTTAATGGAGGCTTCCACTCCTTGAAGCAGCACACTAGCCCACCTGTTATATCTTGTTCCTCGACACTTCTACAGATGCAGTGGCCAGTGTGTCAGCTGGAATCATTCTGACTGCAAGGTGTGTTAGCCTATTTGCATTGCTATAAAGGAATACCTGAGAATGGGTCACTTATAAAGAAAAAGTTTACAGGCTGTACAGGAAGCATGGCGCCAGCATCTGCTTCTGGTGAGGCCTCAGGAAGCTTAGCCAGCCTGTCACATGGCAAGACAGAAAGCAAGAGAGAGAAACAGAGGTGTCGGGCTCTTGTAAACAACCAGCTCTCAGAGGAACTCCCAGAGTGAGCACTCACTGATCACCATGAGAGGGCACCGAGCCATTAGTGAGGAATCTGTCCCCATGACCGAAACTCCTGCCACCAGACCGACCTCCAACACTGGAGTTCACCTTTCACATGAAATTTGTAGGGGACACATCCTAAACCATATCACCAGGGCTGGAAACTCGACTCACAGCGGCTTAAGCAGGAGAAGAACTTCACTGGCTTCTGTGGTTGGGAAGTTGGGGAGGAGCATTTGGCTCCAGACAAGGCTGAAAGCAAAGGCTCAGATCAGAGTCTGTTAACCTTAGTTAGCACTGCTGACATTCAGGACGGGACCAGCCTCTGATGATGTGGAGTGTGTCTTCAGGCTCTGTCAGTCTATTTCCACTCTGTGTCAGCCTCACCATCTTCCCCACGGATGTGCTCCCTCATGGAGTCCAGGAAGGATCCAGGCTTACACCACTCCCAACCTAGCAGTCCCAGGGCAGGATTCTGATTGGCTTGTCCCCCTAGGATCACGTTGCCTGTCCATCTGATTGTATGAAGAGAAAGAAGGATCAGGGCCAGCATGGAGCGACCGCCCAGGCCTGACCTGAGCAGGCAGGTGTGCTGGGGCGGGGCAGGTATGGGAAGCTCACCAGGGTCAAAGAAAGTGGTAGAAAAGCAGTTTCTCAGAGGAAAACTGGGTTCTGTCACAAGAAAACCAGTGAAACAGAGGAAGAATAGATTTCTGGTTTCATTCACTCCAAAACAGACATAAGAGAACTTCAGAAAGCAAGCTGACTTGCTAAAATTGAGATGTAGCCAGGCACAGTGGCTCACACCTGTAATCCCAGCATTTTGGGAGGCAGAGGCAGGTGGATTACCTGAGGTTAGGAGTTCGAGACCAGCCTGGTCAACATGGTGAATCCCCGTCACTACCAAAAATACACAAATTAGTTGGGCGTGGTGGCAGGTACCTGTAATTCCAGCTACTTGGGAGGTTGAGGCAGGAGAATTGCTTGAACCTGGGAGGCAGAGGTTGCAGTGAGCCGAGATCGTGTCATTGCACTCCAACCTGGGTGACAAGAGCAAAACCCTGTCTCAAAAAAAAAAAAAGAGAAAATGAGAGAGAATTCACATACCATACCATTCACCATTTTAAAAGGTATAATTCAGCAGTTTTTAGCATGTTCACAAGGCTGTGTGGGGGTTGCTGCTATAGGAGTAGATGAGCTCACATGACCTTGTACGTAGCAAGAACCCAGCTCACACTGACCCAACACACGGCATCCCAGCTCTGGCCAGATCACACTCTCGTGTCTGTTTTACAGATGAGGAAACTGAGGCTCAGACTAGAAAAAAAACTCACTGAAGATCACCTACCCACTTTACAGAGTGTTCATGGAAGATTCAAAAACACTCCAGCTCTCTCCCCTTGAGGGCGCCTCCCTGCCTTCTTAGAGTCAGGGGTGGCCACGAGATTTGCTAAGACCACGTTCTCTTTTCCCTCTGACCTGACTACTGGCCACATTTAAGTGGGTGGCTGTTGTCTGCCTGGGTCTCTGAGTGACCATGGTAGCACTGTCTCTCTGCCAACCTGCAAGAGGCATGTGATGTGTGTGAGAGATACACCTCAGTTTTTAAACCGTAGCGACGTCAGGCTTGGTTGTCACCTCGGCATAATCTAAGCCATCCTGGCTGATACGGTCACACGGCTAAGAGCCCAGAGCCAAGATTTATACACGAGTCTGGGGCCCAGGCCTCAGGCCCTAACCACCCGGCTTTGATGGAGAGTGTGGGGTGTCCAGGGCCATCGCTGGGGCTTCTGAGGCCTGGCATTGGTAAGCGGCTCTGAGTGTCTGCTCACGGCCATGAAGGCAGGCATGGAAGGTGGAATGCCACATGACCCATCAGCAGCCCACCCCTGACCTCATAATCCCCCCATCTCCAGTGTGGAAGGGCCTGTGGGTGCCATGGGCTGGTGCTCCATGAGCAAGCTCTGCTACGGCACCGTGACTGATAAGTTGAAGGGGCCCTGACCTAACAGCCAGGTGAGCCCTGAAACGGGACGAGGCCCCCTCGGGAAAAGGAGATTCAAAGCCTAAAAGAGATGTGATGTGAGGGAGATTCTTGGTTGCTGGCTTCAAAAATGGAAGGTGCCACGGAGCCAGGAATGAGGTGGCTATCAGGAGCTGAGAGTGACCTTGACGGCCAGTAAGACCCAAGTCCTACTCCACAAGGATGGCATTCTGCCCAATCACATGAGCTTGGAAGGCCACCCGGAGCCCCAGAGGAGCATGCAGGCTGCCGACACCTTGGCTTCAGCCTGGCGAGACCTGGGGCAGGGAACTAGTCGCACTGTGTGAAACTCCTGACCTCCAGAGCTGATGGGTAGCAAAAGGATGTTTTAAGCCACGAAGTTTATGGCGATTTGTACACAGCACTGAAAATGAATACAAAAATATGTCTGTTGAGCCCAGGGAGAACCTCTCAGAAGACCCAGTTCCTCCTCTGTCCTTGGGTCCCATTTTCCCAGAAACCCCCTCGCTCAGCACACCTGGAGATCCTCCCCAGCCCCCTGCCTCTATTCCTGGCAGCTGCTCTAATTCCTTTATTATTCCCTTGAATACCTGCTCCACTAATGCGCCTTGTGACAGAGAGCTCTACTTGCAAGGGGTGAAAAAAAAAAAAAAAGAACTTAAGCTCTCAAATGCAGACTCCTAGTCAGAGCTGAAAACACTGGGCCGAGTGGGCACAAAGAATGCCAGCTCTTGCCAACGTTGTTGAATGAGGTTTTTTAGTCTCAAACAAAGCTCTCCCTTTGAGGATTAACTGCTGACAGGGGCTCTTTGTTTTGAGTAGAATTTAAGATTATTGCTGGGATAGAAATGGGGAGAAAGGTGACACTGTCAAGATTGCGCCGCGCAAATCCAGCATTATAGAAAACATCGTTTTTAAAAAGCTTGTTGGCAAATATGGATGTAGATTGTGCTGACACTCCAAAACGTCCACTTGATTTGTGACCAAGTCCTCGGTCTCATGTTTCCCAGGCAGGTGATGCCTTCAAAGATATACATGGATAGCTGAGCGCAGTGGCTCACACCTGTAATCCCAGCAATTTGGGAGGCCAAGACGGGTGGATCACCTGAGGTCAGGAGTTCAAGACCAGCCTGACCAATATGGTGAAACTCCGTCTCTACTAGAAATACACACACACACACACACACACACACATACAAATTAGCCGGGTGTGGTGGTGTGTCCCTGTAATCCCAGCTACACAGGAGGCTGAGACAGGAGAATCGCTTGAACCTGGGAGGCGGGGGTTGCAGTGAGCGGAGATTGCGCCACTGCCCTCCAGCCTGGGTGCCAGAGCAAGGCATCATTTCAGAAAAAAAAAAAAAAAGAAAGAAAAAGAAAAAAAAGATATGCATCCAGTATGCAGATCCTGGCACACAGAAAGGCCTATTCTCACTTGTTAGCTTTCTGTGTTGTTAGAAAAAAGGAAAACAAATCCTCAAGATATAGCCCATGTGTTATTCCCGAGGTAGAAAACCCAGGCGGTGGGTGGAAGTGTGGGTGGCTACAAGGCAGGGCTAAATGCTTCCTTCCAGAAGTAAGCCCTGGCCTGGCGTCCATGACCGCTGACAACACACCTCCCCCACCTTCCGTCCCGAGCAGAGCTTGCTGGGGGGAAGGCCCTGCCTTGCTGCTCCCATTCCGACAGGTCTGCTACTCTCTCTCTCTCTCTCTCTCTGAGTAAACTCCAGGTCCCACTCTTGGGCCATGGTCCTCACCACCTGGCTTTCCTGCTGTGTCTCCATCTCGCCTCCCGGCTCCCTCTATCCCAGCCTTGTCTGGAACATGCTAGGCATGTTCCTGCCTCGGGACCTTGGCACAGTCATTCCTTTCACCCAGGATTCTGCTCCTCCAAATATCCACCTGGCTGACTCCATTTCTTCCAACTTGTGCTCAAGAATCAAGAATATGATCTCCTCAGAGGGCTCCCTGCTGCCTTATCTCTTCTCTGTGTACAGTGTCATCTCACAGGCTCAATTCTCCATTCTCTCCTCCTGTGGGGAGTGGAGGCCCCACACTTTGATTCACATTTGTCCTGGCCTCCTCGGAGCATTTGGGCCAGTGGAGAGATGATGACAACACAGTGTGCACCCCGCCGTGGTCCCTGCCCTCCTGGGACTCCTACTTGGGGACAAGTCCTGGACACTAGGCTGGGAGAGAGGGCGGGAGGGTCAGCAGGGGTGACGTGGGGCTGGCCTGTTTCCCCTCCTCCAGCCTGCACTTGCCAAGAGGCCCCAGGCCAGGTTCCAAGCAGCCCCGTGGCTGAGTTCCTTCCTGGTAATGATTTTAGGGCCACTCAACTTGTCAGCTCTGTCTTTTGAAGCTCCTAGGCGTGGGCTCTGAGCCGCGGTCACTCCTCGGTGATCTCAGCTCAGGGAAGGGAGTCACGACACACTTAATCCAAAACAGCTGAAAACCAACAGTGGGAAGAGGACTCTGGTGACAATGGCTGGTGCTAAGGACTTGACTCGCTCTGCAGCCAGGCCAAGCGCTTGACACCTGCTCTCTCTTCTTCTCTAAAGGGATTTTTCATCTTAATGAGTTTTCACTGTAGGTGAAGCTGTTCTCCTTTGACTTGCAACATAAGCCTAACCACTAATGGAAAGAGAAGATGCTCTTTATTTTTTTTATGAAACTGAGCATCATTGACTGAGGTAGAATTTATGTATGGTCAAGGTGCAGTTCTGTGAGTTTCGACAAACATCCAGTCACAAAATCAACTCCCCACAATCAAGATGCCAAGAGTTCCACCCCATCAAATTCCCTCAATTTCACGCTGTCTTATTTAATCCTCACAGGAACCGCAAGGAGCTACTGAACTGTAAGGACTGAGAGGGCAGGATTTTGTCCTCATGGACACCCCGACTTCCCACTGCCTGGCACAGTGTCTGGCATATAGTAGGTGCTCACTATGTGTTTGTCAAATGACTGAATGAATGATATTGATATTATTGTTATGAGCAGTTTACAGACCAGGAAACTGAGGTTAGAGAGCAGAAATACTGTGACTAATAAGATATGGGTCAAGGATGCAATTGCAAGTCTGTTGTTTGTATCTGTGGCCCCTGCCACAACCAGGGGTTCGGTTCTCAGATCCAGAATTCCTTATGTAGGATGCCAAAGGTCTGGGTCGGGGTCTCCGTGCAGCCTCACGTGAAGCCAGCCTAAAACCTGGAAACCTTAACCTCCGTCTCCTGTTGCTTCTTAGGTTCAGGAACATTTATGTAGAGGATGCTTGGGGGGCAGGGGTGGGAAATGGGGCAGATTGACTTTCCTGACCACAGGATGGGAGAAGGAGTGCTAAACTGGAGCTCTGCACCCTCAGGTCCAGTCCCGGCTAAGGAGTGTCTCGCTGTGTGACCTCAGGCAAGTACCATGGCCTTTCTGGGTTCTAGTTTCTCCAATTACAAAATGAAAGAGGGGCTTCCACCTCTTAACGGGGTGAAAGCATCCTAATGGCTCTGCTCTTACGGTTCTGTATTGGTCAGGACCTTCTTGGTTGCAAGTGACGGAAAAATCCCACTCGTGCTGGCTTAGGGAAGGACAAGGGAGGATTCTTCTGGCTAACCAAGGAGTTTTTGGGGAGTGTGCTGATTCAGGCATGGCTCGATCCAGGGGCGCTGACAAAATTACCCAGAGTCAGTCTCTCTCTGTCTCTGCCTCTGTCTATCGGTCAGTCTGTCCTCTCTCCCTCTCTCTCTGTTGTTTTCCCTCCACTCTGGGCTCTGCTTTCCTGTGTATTGGCTCCATTCTCATGCAAGCTATCCCTGTGGGATGGGGATCGTTTCCACCAGCCCAGGTTTTTATCGTGTCTTCCCTGCGCCCCCAGCAGCAACAGCAACAGCAACTCCCTTCGCCCCAGAGTTCAGGCAGAGTCCACATCGGCTCTGATTGGACAAACTTGGGTCACATGCTCATCCCTGACCAGTCACTGTGGCCAAAGAAGCAGCGTTCAGTGGTTAGCTAAGCCAGTGTCACAGAACCACATCTGGCTATGAGGGTGTGGGTGACATGAGCCACATCATGAAACTGGAGGAAGAGCAGTTTTCCAGAAGAAAACCTGGAATCATTTCCAGAACAAGAGAATAGATGCTGGGCAGGGAAGCATTTTTAAAAATCCATTAGAGAGTCTGAATTACACCTTGTTCAACTGAGACCAAGGAGATTTACCTCCACTCATTGTTTTTCAAACCCTCTTGGGTGCTAGGGGTCCCCCAGCTCCAAAGCCAGCCAGGCACAGCCTGCACCGTCACTGCACACCCAGGATCAGTTCACTCGCTCTCTCTCTTCCTTCATGCTCTGATCTGAAAAACGGTCTTCCTGTATTCCCCCCACACCTCAGAGAGGAAGTCCATGTCTACTTCCTCAAAGGTGGCTGAGGGATGAGGCTCTTCTTGCTGGCCCCTGAGGTCACATCAGTCCTCAGAAGAAACCGAGAAACTCCTAGTAATTTTCGCTAAAGAAGATGGTTCAAGGTTGTGTGTGTTTCCTCTGCCTGCTGTAATAAATTACTACAAATTAAGTGGCTTAAAGCAACACAAGTCTATTCTCTGACAATCCAGACCCCAAAATGGGTCTCACTGGGTGACTAGCATGGTGCCAGCATGGCTGTGTGCCTTCTGGAAGCTCTGAGGGGAATCCGTTTCCCTGTCTTTTCCAGCTTCTAGAGGCCCCTGCACTCCTCAGCCCATGTTCCCTTCCTCCACCTTCAAAGTTAGTAGCACAGCATCTTGCAGTCTTTCTCACACCTCTGTTCTCCGCTTATAACGACTCTTGTGATTACACTGGGCCCTGCCAGGTCATTCGGGATAACCTCGTCATGTCAAGAGCGATCTAATTTGATCCCATCAGCAAAGCCCCTTCTGCTGTGTAAGAGGACACATGCGCAGGTCCTGCGACATGGACGTCTTTGGAGCCATTATTCTGTTGACCACAAAAGTCATTCCACTCATTCCCCGGCCATCTGGTCCTCCACCCAGACTAGACCAGTGAAAATTTGCTTTGTCTTGTAGAATGGCCTTACAGTGGATTAGGATAGAGTAGAAATT
This sequence comes from Macaca nemestrina, assembly GCF_043159975.1. Taxonomy (NCBI): domain Eukaryota; kingdom Metazoa; phylum Chordata; class Mammalia; order Primates; family Cercopithecidae; genus Macaca; species Macaca nemestrina. The sequence goes on along the minus strand of NC_092139.1, from coordinate 7,683,975 downwards.
CTCCACATTCACACAAGCACACACAAACACAAACACAAACAAACACAAACATGGAAGCTTCTCACCTCCTCTCGATTGCCAGCAGTACACGGCACACACACAAATTCATTCATTCATTCAGCAACTATTTGTGAAGCACCTACTATGTGCTTGACACTGAACTGGCGGTGCTGTGGAGATGAAGACAGGGTCACCCTCAGGAAGCTTACAGCCCAGTGCAGGACAGAAACATCAAACCAAGTAGGTACGTCCAGACCTGTGAAATAAATGAGAAGAAACAAACAAAAAACCTCACAAATAAGTACCAATTCATTCATCAATCTACTCAGCCAATACTTATTAAAGGCCTACTATGTCCCAGTCGTGTGTGAGGCCCTAGTGAGTGGGGTAGAGCTAGGTCATGTCCTCGTCCTCATGGAGTGTACACTCTAATGTGCAAAACAACACGTAAACATGTGACAGCAACGGAGATCGGCTAGGAAGAGGGACCACCCAGAATGGGGGTGTTGACAAAGGGGAGCAGTGAGCTGTGTATCTGTTATACCTAGCTGAGTGACAAGCCACCCCCAGCCACCATGGCATTTCTCACAAGTGTATAGGTCAACTGGAAAGTTCTGCTAATCAAGGCTGGTCTGCACTGATCAAGGCTAGGCTTGAACTTGTGTCTGCAGTCAGCTGGAGAGGTCAGTTGGGGTTGGCAAGTCTAAAACAGCCTGGCTTAAATGCGTAGTGGTGGCTGGCTGTCAGCCCATCGGCTGGGTCCTGTACCTCTCATCTTCCAGCAGGCTAGCTGGGTTTTGCTTACCCAGCAGAGGTGGGGCCCAAGAGATAACAGCAGAAATGTGCATGGCATCTCCTGGACTAGGGTTGCAACTGGGACAGCCTCTCTCCCACCACATGACATTGTCCAAAGCAAGTCACAAGACCAGCCCAGGTCCCAGGAGGGCAGGATGGACCCCACCTGTTGATGACTGCAACAGGATAGTCACACTACCAACAGTAAGGGCAGAGGGAGTGGTGGGGCACGTGGCTGTTTAAAAATTCTACCACTAGGAAGATGGCAGAAAGCCGCCCAGGTATTTTTTTCTCTCTCTCTGCACCTGCACCACTCACATTCCACGTCTGGCCACTGGGAAATTCTTCCTCTGACATCTCCCTGCCTGTGCCTCCTTCTTCATCCTGCTCTGATTCCAACCTAGGACACCTTTGCTGGGCAAATCTGCCACCATGGAGCTGAGAAAAGAACCATGAGGCCGCCGGCAGGCTCCCACATCCCCAGCACTGGAGGTTCCTGGTACCTGATGCCAGCATGCTGGACCTCAAGGGGGCCACAGGACTTCTCAGCTCGGCTCTTGATTTTCAACCACCAAGTCATAAAAGCTTCCACAGAAATGGCCAGGAGAGCCCCTGTAGCCCTTTTGTAGTGCTGGTTTCTGGGTTGGCCTGACCAGCAAGGATTTTTCCAGATCTGCAGTAAAATCTGACCTTCCATTCAACCCGGCTTAATGAGTACGTGCGGCTCACAAAGGCCCAGCACAGTCCCCAGAGCTGCTTTGGGGTGAGGCCTCCAGCCATGGGGCCAGCCCTTCCCTGTGATCTCAGTGCCCCCTCCCAGTCCCCACAGAGCCAGCGGTGGCAGCTGTGGGGCTGCAGTTTGGGAAACGAACTGAGGCAAGAGGTGGAAATGCTGAGAGCTAGAGCAAACCCGGCTGCTGGGAAGTCCCCGCAGGGCCAGCCAGACCTCCGGAAGGCCTGGAGGGTCCCAGCCTCTTTGCTTGCACAATGTAATGAGGCTGTTAACAGGGTGGGCCCTAGCATCGGACTGCCTGGGTTCAAAGTCCCGCCCTGCCGCTCACCAGCTTGTGATCTGAACATGTGGCTCACCCTCTCTGAATGCATATTGGCCATCCTCAAGATGGGGTTAAGAGCATCCAGCACCCAGGCTTACTGTGCGGACAAAAGAAGAGCCACGAGGAAAGCTCAATAAATATTAGCTCTAATTGTTATTGCAGGCTTGGGGCACACCTCACTAATTTGGAAGGCGCAGCGCAGAGGAACCACGCCCAGCCCAGCAATGAGAAAGCTTGTGTTCTAGTTCCAATTCTGGTACTGAGACACTCTGTAGACACACCCTGGAAAAAAGGACTCATCCCCCCATATCAAGAAGGAGAAAGGCGTGGGGGTGGCGCTTGGTCTCATCATGCAAACAGCACCCCACAATCGCCCACCAAGGGCCAGACCCTGGGTCAGACCCATCATCTCCATCATCATCGCAACCCTCCCCCATTTCACAGGAGATTAGGAGATGGGCCCAGCCAGGAGTCACCCCCGGCCTTGCCCCCCAGCCCCAAGCTCTGCATGTTTGTAGCTGTGTCGCCAGGCTCTGAGCACTTAGGCTACAAACGGAGCACAGACTCTGAGGGCTGGGGCCGCTGCTGCTCCTGCAAACAGCCCATGCTCCCAGTCTAGAGAAATCCTTCAGAAGATGACAGTTCCAGCTGACGGAACTGAAGCAAGCCCCCCACAGGAAGTCAGTCTCCAGCTGACCACTGTTCTGTGAGGCTGTCTGAGCAGGCTTCTCTATGCACACATAACAGCGACAGCACCAACAGCAGTAGCAGCCCCAGCTGGCGCGGGGGGCGCTAAGTCTTCCGGCTCGGCGTGTGCGGGGCGCCGTGCTAAGTCTTCTGGCTGCATTCGCACTCTTTCCCTCCGCCTCAACTGTGGCAGTGAGGCACTGCTTTGTTTCGTTTTGCTTCTCAATTTTACTGTGGTAAAATACACCTAAACTTCACCATCTTAACCGTTTTTAAGTGTACAGTTCAGTGGCATTAAGTACCTTCATAATGTTATACAACCATCACCACCTCCAGAACCCTTTCATCTTCCCAAACTGAAACTTTGTTCCTGGTAAACACTAACTCCCCAATTCCCTGCTCCCCCACCCCTAGTGACCACCTGCTTTCTGTCTCTATGAAACTGACTGCTCTAGAGACCTCCTATATGTGGAATCATACAGCATTTGTACTTTTGTGACTGGCTTATGTCACTTAAGTAATGTCCTCAAGGTTCATCCATGCTGGAGCCTGTGTCAGAATTCCCTTCCTTTTTAAGGCTGTATAATATTCCGTTGTGTGGATGCAACCACATTTTGCGTATCCATTCATCTATTGATGGGCACCTGCGTTGCTGCCACATTTCTGCTGGTGTGAATAACGCTGCTATGAACATAGTGTCTCTTCTAGACCCTGCTTTCAATTCCTTTGGGTTTGTACCAAGAATTGCTGGAATTGCTGGATCAAGTGATAATTAAATTTTCAGTTCTTTGAGGAGATGCCATACTGTTTTGCACAGCACCTGTGCCATTCCCACCATCAGTGAAAAAGGGTTCCAGTTTCTCCACATCCAACAAGGTATTGTTTTTAAACCCCTTTTTACAGAAGGGGAAACTGAGGCCAAGAGAGGCTAAGTCACTTGCTCCAGGACCTCCAGTTAGGAAGCAACAAAGTCAGGACTGAAATCCAGACCCAACCAAGCTCTGAGCCCTCACACTGCTCTCACGCCCTTGCAAGGATGCAATTCACTCGGCCCCTCACTCGGAGCTGGAGCTGCAGGTTTAGAGTCACGGATGTGCTCTAAGGCGGGGGTGGTGCAGTGTCAGGAGCACAGGTCAGAAGCTGCCTGGGCACCCATCCAGCTGATCCTCAATTTCCTCACATATACCACAGGAATGAGAGACATTTGGGATTTTCATGATGATAATAAATGTAAAATTTTAAAAATCACACTTGGTACATAGTAAATGCTCAATCAATTATTATTTAGTCTGGTCCATGCTCCTTGCAGAGAGATAGTGTGTGGAAATTCCTGGAAGCAAAACAGCATGACATCTTCAGGGACGTTCAAGCAGCAGGGAGCAGGAGGTGGGGGGAGGAGCAGGCCCAGGCTGCAGGGGCAGACGAATGGCCAGACCTCCAGCCACCTCAGGTCATGCGATGAACGTTAGTTATCTCAGGGCCACCAGAGGGTTTGGGCAGGGACATGATGGGGACACATTTCCATTTTAGAAAGCCCATCTGAAACATCCAGAAAGAAAGGGGCCAGAGAGGAGACTGCAGAGTAATCAGGAGAGAGACGATTGGGACCAGAACCAGGCTGGCCGGGCCGACTTGGAGGTGGGTGGCTAGAACTTGGGCATATTTGAGATGGGAGGGCCCAGGAGCCTTTGCTTCACTGTGAGGGGTGAGGGAAAGGAGGCAAGGATAACCCTGTGGTCCTCGAGGATGCCTGAGGAATCATTCACTGAGCCAGGGGACCCACGCCAAGGAAAACTGTCATGCCCGTTTCTGGGTCCACTTTGGCCCGTTGGTGCCATAAGCCTTGGTGCCAAGGCATGGTCACCATTTTCCAGGTGTGGTATGAGCCATGAGGACTCCAGCAGCACCATCTCCTCCCTTGTTCCCCCTACCATACCTCCATGAATGCAGCCCACGTGAGGGGTTAAGAGGGAGATGGGCCCATTTCCTCAGCCAGCTTGTCTCCTCTCAGTGGCCTGTAAATGGTCTTTGAAAGAGGAAGACAGCCAGCCAAGATTTCTGCAGTGAATGTCTCTTTCCTTCCTAAAGAGACAACCTGGGGGGCCTTGAACCCCAGCTGCACTAGCACTGCTAAATGGTCATGGGCAAGTTCCCGAACTCCTCTGCTATGTCCTCGTCTTTAAAATAAAGACGATCAAAGGAATTTAGACATGAAAAGTCCCTTGTATCCAGGATGCAGTAGAAGCTCTATCCACTGTAGTTTCATTGTTGCTCTGTTGGTCATTGGTACTGGTGGTGGTGGTGGTGATGGTTAGTGTGACAACTGTCGATGAAAAAAGTCAAACTCTGAAAAATATTTAGAGGTTTATTCTGAGCCAAATATGAGTGACCAAGGCCTGTGACACAGCCCCAGGAGGTCCTGAGAACATGTGCCCAAGGTGGTTGGGTTACAGCTTGATTTTATACATTTGAGGGAGACAGAAGGTACAGGTAGACATCTATCAATACATGTAAGGTGTACACTGGATTGGTCTGGAAAGGTGGGACAACTCGAAGTGGTGGGGGGGCTTCCAGGTCATAGGTGCATTCAAAGATTTTCTGATTGGCAATTGGTTGAAAGATTTAAGTTACTATCTAGAGACCTGGAATCAACAGAAAGGAGTGTCTGGGTTAAGATAAGGGGATGTGGGGACCGAGGTTCTTACTCTGCAGATGAAGCTCCAGGTAGGAGGCTTCAGAGATAATAGATGGGAAATGTCCCCTATCAGACTTAAAAAGGTGCCAGACCTTTAGTCCGTTCTGTCCTGAATCAGTGAAAAGACCTGGAAAGGGAAGAAGATTCCTGCAGAATGTAGAATGTCTCCCTCTCCCTCTCCATCTCCATCTCCATCTCTTATGTTTCCTCCACAAGAGACAGCTTTTCAGGGCCACTTCAAAATATGTCAAAGAAATCTATTTTGGGAGAAAATCGTTTGATTTCTTTCAGGGCCTGCTATCTGTCACGTGATGCTGTGCTGGAGTCAGGTTGGAATTTGGTATCTTATCGCTACAAAGAGCCTGTTTTGTCAGTCCTAAGGTCTCTCTGGTTTAATGTCAATGCTGGTCAGCTGTGCCTGCACTCCAAAGGGTTGCATGAGGCATATCTGACCCCCCTGCCCATCATGACCTGAATTAATTTTTTGGGTTGACTTTGGAAAGTCCTTGGCCGAAAGGAGGGTCCATTCAGGCAGTGGGGGGCATAGAATCTTATTTTAGTTATACATGATGGTGTTGTTTTTGGTGGCAGTGGCCCTGGCGGTACTGGTGGTGTGGATGGTGGTGGCCCTGGTGGTACTGGTGCTGTGGATGGTGGTGGCCCTGGCTGTAGTGGTGGTGTGGATGGTGGTGGCCTTGGTGGTACTGGTGCTGTGGATGGTGGTGGCCCTGGCTGTAGTGGTGGTGTGGATGGTGGTGGCCCTGGCGGTATTGGTGGTGTGGATGGTGGTGGCCCTGGCTGTAGTGTTGGTGTTGATGGTGGTGGCCCTGGCTGTATTGGTGTTGTTGATGGTGGCCCTGGCTGTATTGGTGGTGTTGGTGGTGGCCCTGGCTGTATTGGTGGTGTGGATGGTGGTGGCCCTGGTTGTAGTGGTGGTGTTGATGGTGGTGGCCCTGGCTATAGTGGTGGTGGGGATGGTGGTGGCCCTGGCAGTACTGGTGCTGTGGATGGTGGTGGCCCTGGCTGTAGTGGTGGTGTGGATGGTGGCGGCACTGGCGGCACTGGTGGTGTTGGTGGTGGTGGCCCTGGCTGTAGTGTTGGTGTTGATGGTGGTGGCCCTGGCTGTATTGGTGTTGTTGATGGTGGCCCTGGCTGTATTGGTGTTGTTGGTGGTGGCCCTGGCTGTATTGGTGGTGTGGATGGTGGTGGCCCTGGTTGTAGTGGTGGTGTTGATGGTGGTGGTCCTGGCTATAGTGGTGGTGGGGATGGTGGTGGCCCTGGCAGTACTGGTGCTGTGGATGGTGGTGGCCCTGGCTGTATTGGTGGTGTGGATGGTGGTGGCCCTGGCTGTAATGGTGGTGTGGATGGTGGTGGCCCTGGGCGTAGTGGTGGTGTTGATGGTGGTGGCCCTGGCTATAGTGGTGGTGGGGATGGTGGTGGCCCTGGCAGTACTGGTGCTGTAGATGGTGGTGGCCCTGGCTGTATTGGTGGTGTGGATGGTGGTGGCCCTGGCTATATTGGTGGTGTGGATGGTGGCGGCACTGGCGGCACTGGTGGTGGTGGTGGTGGTGGCCCTGGCTGTGTTGGTGGTGTTGATGGTGGTGGTGGTATTTGTGATATTAGTGTTTGTGGTAGTGTTGTTTGTATTGTGGGTGTTGGTCCTGGTGATGTTTATGCGGTTGTTGTTGATGGTGGTAGTGGTGGCACTGGTGGTGGTGGTGATGGTGGTGACATGTGGCTCCACAGGACCCACTGACAGGCAAGGATCAGCCCAGGTTGCAACCTGAGTTAGTATCTGACTCAGCTGCTTGCTCCTGGCCTGGAGCGTCTGCGGTTTCTGACCCCTTCACTCCAATCCATGAATCCCTCCCAGCAGGGATGACTGCCTGACCCAGGGGCTCTGGGAAACAGGGGTTTTCATCCTACACGAGAAGGAACCACACCACCCTCCAAGGGAAAAAGCAGTCACTGGCAGGCCTCAAGGTGCGATTTGCAGTCTCCTGGGTTTCTGGGGCCATTTGTCCTGGTCCCACTCTGCTCTCTGCACATCCCTGCTGCGTAAACTGCACTCTCTCCCAGAAGGTCACTGCACACTCTCACCTTTGCTTTCCTCAACACCCAGGATCTATAATCAGGACTGCCACCTTCTGCCCTGAAGGTAAAAGTGATCCAGCCAGGGGGAGGAGGGGCCTAAGGAGCCAGGTGCAGGAGGTCAGGGGTCAGGGGTTAGGACAGTGGTCCCAGCCAGCTGGGCTCCATCACACAGGCACTGCCCCCTTCCCCGGCCCTGCCCCAGAGCTGAGGGAAGGGAAGGCAGGAGAACTAGAAAGAAGGCACAAGGACCAGCCAGCTGGGAGAGGCCAGGTCTGTGGAGCACCCGCTCTGTGCACAGCAGCTGCTGCCTCAGGTAGAGTCTGTGCTTCCCATGGTTCCTAGAGTGGGGACTCATCCTGCCAGATGGAGGGCTCTGGGTTCTGCTGAGCACCTTCAGGAGTTGAGGTGAGAGCTATGGGACTTGAGCTGGGGAGAGCTCCATTCCTTTGTGGAACATCACAAGGTGAAGAATCTGCAGCTGGGGGAACAGTGGGGGCAGGAGGGGTGGGAGCCAAGATGGAGGAGACCGGAGGGAAAGGCAGGCACTCACCAAGCCCAGCCACAGGTCCTGACACCCGCATCATTCAGGCCCAAAGGCACAGACCCCAGAACCCCTGCATAGCTCCTGTGGGCCACCCAGGGAACCCAAATGGGCTCTTCTAAACATCGTCTTAGTCTGTTCAGGCTGCTATAACAGAACGCCACAGACTGGATGGCTTAGGAACAACACAACTTTATGCTCATCATTCCAGAGGTTGGGAAGTCCAGGATCAAGGCACCAGCAGACAGGGTGCCTGCTGAGGGTGTGCCTCCTGGTTTGTGGGCAGCACCTTCCTTGCATAGAGGCAGGAATAAGGGCGCTCTCTCTGCTCTGGCTTTTTAAAAGGGCACTCATCCCATCTATGAGAGCCCCACCCTCATGACCTAATCACCTCCCAAAGGCCCCCCTTCCTGATTCCATCACAGTAGGGGTGAGGACTTCAACCCAGGAATTTTGGAGGGACACAAATATATTGTCTATGCCAAATACATATATATATATATATATATATTTTTTTTTTTTTTTTTCAAAATACACATTTAAATTCTCATAGAGAGCTCATGCACACTTCTTAACAGTCCCAGAGAAGCCCCACCCTGAGTCAGGCACACGTATCAGACCCAGAATGAAATGCGATGCTGTATTTCCCTAACTCCACCCATACCTTCCGTGAATCACTCTTCATCCAAACAGCAGCTTCCCGTCCACTATGGCTGTTCCCATCAGGGGTTGCAGCAAGGTTTCCAGAGGGCCTTGCGGCTGCAGCAGTGGGAGCTGGGGACATGCCTGGCTGCCGCTCACCTGCACTGCAGGCCACTATCCGCTGAGATGGACCACATCCTGCCCGTCCTTGAGATTCACAAAGACATCATCCACTCCATCCCCTCCCGCATTCCCAGGCTCCAGGTGTCTCCAAGTCTGCCTTTACTTTGGGGACTTCTGAGCATCCCTGGACACAGGGGTAGGGTGGGAGAAGAGGCTGCTCCACTCCCCACTCAGGGCTGGAGAAACTCACAAAGCAGAGGCAAGCTCTCTGCTCAGATGCAGACATGACACAAACCAGCCATGTTTCCTCTGTCACCTTAGCACAGCTCATGGCTCTGCCCTTGAGCTCCCACCGCTCCAGGCCTCTCTGATTTGTTCCTGCATGGGGGACTTTCCATGAAACTCACCCAGGAAGGGCAGAACATGAAGCCCCTTCTCAGAAGCTGCCCACCATCCAGCCTCTCACTTCTCTTCCTCCCTCTCCCAGCCCAGGATGTTCTACCTCTTCTAGAGGTAAGAGGATGCTGGCTCGTTCACCACTCCTGATACCATTCCTTATACATTGACTTCTTTAGGGATGAAAGCTTTGAAAAATTATGCTTTGGAGAATTTTTTGCAAGTGATTTGATTTATAATGCCGACATTTTAGAAGGTCAATAAGCAAAAATGGTTTTCTCATAACTGGATGAAAACTGCTATAACAAAAATGAAAAGAAAGTCAAAGTTACTGCTTTGCATGCAAATCCCAGACCGAGCTGTGTTTACCCAGAATGAAATAAAAGGACTTCTGATTAAACTGGTAGAAACTCACCATAGGTTTTGAATTCATACTTGAAAATCACACCCAGTGGGGCTGACGTTTTGTTAAATCCATGCTCACAGCAGCTTGGTCCAGAGGGCGACTGGTCTAAACCAACATCTCCATTCATGGTTCCATTCTTGCAATTCTTTAGCCCAAAAACCTGAAGTCATTCCTGAGGGTCTCTTTCACTACACTGCTATCCGATTCGTTAGCTAATCCCGCCAGGTCTTCCTTCACACTACACCCCTCCGCCTGCATCTGCTCTTTGGAAATGAGATGGTGGCCAAGGTAAAGCTGCTGGCTCCATCCAGACGGCTTTCTCCACAATTGTTTTCCGTCCTTCCCTTTTGTGTCAGTTGTGGTGCTGGCTGTGAGTGACAAGGACCTTGATCTGGCTGAAGGAAAGAGTGTTGGCTCCTGAGAGTGAAAACCTGAGGGTAAGTCCGATGGGCACGGCTGGATTGGGAGCTCATGACATCAACATCCCCTCTCTGTGTCTTAGGCCCACTCTCTACCAGGTTGCTGCTCTCCCCAGGCTCTTCCCTCATGGGAACAAAACAGCTGCCAGCAATGCTAGATGTACATCCCCTCAATCTCCCACCGGAGAACACAGCGGGCCGCATCCACTTCCCACAGCCAATCGCCCTGGGCCAGGATCATGTGACTGGCTGATAGGCTCAGGTCTCAGTCATGAGTTCCACCTTTAAGGAAGGTGGGGGCAGAAAATAAGTTTCCCTCAAACCCTGTGGCCTGAGATTGGAAATAGTGGCTCTGCAGAAGGAAAGCAAGACACAGTGACCAGAGGAGGGCACATAGAGGCCAGGAGACCAAACAGCAGGTGGCCACCTCACCTGTGGCACTGCCCACCCCCCAACTAAGCACCACCCACCCAACCACCTAAGCACCACCCACCCCATTAAAGTATCACCCACCCCACCTAAGCACCACCCACCCCATCAAAGTACCGCCCACCCCACCTAAGCACCACCCACCCCATTAAAGTACCACCCACCCCACCTAAGCACCACCCATCCCATCAAAGTACCATCGACCCCACCCAAGCACCACCCATCCCATCAAAGTATCACCCACCCCACCTAAGCACCACCCACCCCATCAAAGTACCGCCCACCCCACCTAAGCACCACCCACCCCATCAAAGTACCATCCACCCCACCCAAGCACCACCCATCCCATCAAAGTACCGCCCACCCCACCTAAGCACCACCCACCCCATCAAAGTACCACCCACCCCACCTAAGCACCACCCACCTCATTAAAGTACCATCCACCCCACCCAAGCACCACCCATCCCATCAAAGTACTGCCCACCACAACTAAGCACCACCCACCCCATTAAAGTACCGCCTACCCCACCTAAGCACTGCCCACTCTCCCACACCTGCAGCACTGGCGGCCTCACAGGGCAGGGCCCCACCTGCCTCAGAATAAGAAACCAGCAGCTCCATCACCCCTGGAGGTGGCGCAGCACTGGAAACATTCCTGAGAACACAGCTGCCTTTTCCGAGATTCAGAGATGGCTCTAGTGCCTGTCACCCGCCCAGGAATCCTGCTTTCCAGCAAAGGTGCCTGTAATTCTAACTTTTTTTTTTTTTAATTTTTTTTTAAATTTTTTTTTTATTATTGGGCCGGACACGGTGGCTCACACCTGTAATCCCAGCACTTTGGGAGGCTGAGACGGGCGGATCATGATATCAGGAGATCGAGACCATCCTGACTAACACAGTGAAACCCTGTCTCTACTAAAAATACAAAAAATTAGCCAGGCATGGCAGCGTGTGCCTGTAGTCCCAGCTATTCGGGAGGCTGAGGCAGGAGAATCTCTTGAACCTGGGAGGCGGAGGTTGCAGTGAGCCAAGATCATGCTACTGCACTCCAGCCTGGGTGACAGAGTGAGACTCTGTCTCAAAAAAAAAAAAAAAGAAAAGAAAAGAAAGAAAGAAAGAAAAAGAAAAATGTCTCGGGATTAACAGGGAAAAAAAACAGTGACTAGGACCAACGGCTAAAATACATCTCCCCCAACTACTCTGTACATCCACCCAGCAGGAAAAATGATGCTTCTGAAATAATAATTTCTCATTTCCTAGGGCTCTAATAAAATCTACTTTAGATAGCAGTAGCTTCTCTGTTCAAAGAGACGCTGGCGAGTGGTCCATGTTGTTGCTTTCTTCTGCGACCCTGTGTGGAGAAAGATGAGATGGCAAAGTCGAAGGGATTTCATCATTGCAAGGATCTTCTCTCTCTCCCTTTTTTCCTTCTTTCTTGGAGTACTTGATCTCTCTCAGTTATTATTTACCAGTTAGGGATTTTAATCAGTAGTTTTATGAAATCATTTTTAGGACTAAACAATCTGTTCGATGGAAAATACCGAGGTCACCGCCTGATGTGTAGTATGCACCCAATAAATGGTAGGGTTAAAAAAAATCAGTATCTGGCCAGGCGCAGTGGCTTACGCCTGTAATCCTAGCACCTTGGGAGGCCAAGGTGGTCGGACTGCCAGAGCTCGGGGGTTCAAGACCAGCCTGGGCAACATGGAAAAACTTTGTTTTTACTAAAATACAAAAAAATTAGATGGGCGTGGTGGCGTGGACCTGTAGTCCCGGCTACTTGAGAGGCTGAGGCATGAGAACTGTGTGAAACTGGGAGGCAGAGGTTGTAGTAAGCCAAGATGGCGCCACTGCACTCCAGCCTGGGCAACAGAGCGACACTCTGTCTCCAGAAAAAAAAAACAGTATCATGGTGAGAGCAATAATTGTTAATGTGGAAATGTTCCTGCCCCAACTGCACCCTGACCTCCCCAAATTAATTCAAAATGACATGTTTGCCAGATATTCCAGAATGAAAACCTGGAGAATGGAACAAGAGAACCAGGATCAGAAAGATGGGCCCAAAGCGGCTCTAATCCACCTGGGGAAGCTGTCACTCTCCATATGAAGGGAGTGGGGAAGTAAGGAGCGAATCTGGCAGTGCTGGAAGTGGGTGAGTGCGAGGCTCACGGTCAGCTGTGGGTGCAGGGGTTGGGAGGGGAGGACAGGGAACTTGAGGAGCGAGGTTATGGGTTGTGATGTAGATACTCGTTGATGCCGTCTTCGAGATGCCAGTGCACACTGCAACAGTCACTGGATGGTGCTTCTTTATACGAGACCCTGTTCAGAGACTGGGACCTGTGGGGCCCCAGCTTTTCCCAGGGCACACTGCTGGTTCCCTCTGGGGTGCAGACAGCAGAGGCGCATGCAGGTTTTCTCAGATGATGAGAGTTTGTTTCAGGAAAACCCTGGGAAGCAAGGAAGACAGAAAACAGCCTTAAAAGGCAGGCATCCTAGAAAGGGGCTCCCTGGGGATCCCAGGACTCCACAGAGCTGGCGGCACTTTCCTGCTGGAGCCGGGCATGTCCTCTCCCCACTCCCCGGACACTCACCATTGTGAGTCAACCCCAGACCCCCTCTCAAGTGCTCCTTTGTGGGCTCCCTAAGGGAGTCGGCCTAACTGCTTGGCCATCACCACCAGCACCGCACGTCCCTGGTGGCATTGCTGTCCTGTCAAGCCGTAGATGGCTTCTTTGGAGGTAAGCGTCTAACCCTACAGCGGGTGCCATGATGTGCCACCCAGATCCTCCCTCAAGTCTGAGGCTCATTCCCCAGGCTGCTGGGGGTGATCATTCTAGCTGAGTCCTTCTCCAGGAATTGTCTTCAGGCTCTGACAGCCAGCTGCCTCAAAATCAGGCCCCTTCCTGGGGTGGCCCATGTGCAATGAATGGTCAAGGAAAAACCAGAAAAGTCCAGGCCCTGTTTTCCCCTATTTATGATCTTCTGAAGGGCCATCCTGACTCCAGACTTCTGTGGGTCAGCTGAGGTCTTTGCTGTGCCATCTCGAAAGCTCAGCTTCTCCCTCCCTGCACATGTTCATCCTGGAATCACTCCCCACTGACCTTCCTTCACACCAATTTCACCTCCTAATCTGCTTCCTTAGAAACCCATCTATAACAGTCCCTAGGCCAGGTAGCTGTGAGAGAGGCACAGGTCTGGAGTTGCCAGATTTCATTAATAAAAATGTAGGATGGCCAACAAATGTTAATTGCAGACCAACAGCAAATAATGTCTTAGTATAAGTATGCCCCAAGCCATATTTGGGAATATGTATACTCAAATATTATTTGTTGTTGACATGAAGTTAAAATCTAACTGGGCATTCTGCATTTTATCTGGGAACCCCAGAAGGATCATGGAGTAGAGAATACAGGATCTAGGTCCACATGGGCCCATGGCCACAGCAGACATTCAGAGTATCACAGGCTCTTGTTACACATGCAGTTCAGCTTGAATTTCTCCTGTAAGAAATAAAACAACTCCAATGTGATGCTATTTTCTTTTCTTTGCTTGAAAAAATAATAAAAATAATAACTACCATGCATTGAGGACTAACTCAATTCCGGACCATGTGCTAAGTATTTCAAAGCTGTTAATCCATTGTCAACCCATTCAATTGTCACAACGTTTTGAGGTAAGCATATATCAGTTAAGATCAAGTCCAATAAGAGTGACAGAAAACCCAAACTACCTGTGGTTTAAAGAAAATTTAGAAGTTCAGAGGTAAGCAATGCAAGGCTGGGATTGGGAAACTCCATCCCTTTCCTTTTGTTTAACTCTGTGTGGTCTATATTCTCAAGGTCACCCACACGGTCCAAGATGGTTGCTGGAGATCCAGCCCTTACACAAAACTCCAGTCAGCAAGAAAGAAGCAACATCGCCACCCTCCCCTTTAAAGACACTTTCTAGAAATTAAAAGAGCACATGTTTATGTATCTTTTGACAGAACTCGGTCACATACATGATCTGGGTGCAAGAAAAGATGCAAAATGTGATTTTTTTTTTTTTTTTGGAGACAGAGTCTTGCTCTGTTGCCCAGGCTGGAATGCAGTGGTGATCTCAGCTCACTGCAACCTCCACCTCCTGGGTTCAAGCGATTCACCTGTCTCAGCCTCCCAAGTAGCTGGGATTACAGGTGCCTACCACCGGCTAATTTTTGTATTTTTAGTAGAGACGGAGTTTTGCCATGTTGGCCAGGCTGACCTCGAACTCCTGACCTCAGGTGACCCACCCACCTTGGCCTCCCAAAGTGCTGGGATTACAAGTGTGAGCCACCATGCCCAGCCTGCAAAGTGTGATTTTTATTCCAGTTTGTCACAGGTCCAAGTAAAAATCTGAGTTTTCCTTGCTAAGGAAGAAGGGGAGATGCATAGTGAGGGGCAATGATCAGATTTTGCCACAAATAGGTGTTATTGTTATTATCCTTGCTTTTAGATAAAATTGAGGCTCAGGAAGATTAAATACCTTACCTAGGGTCATGCAACTCCCAGCCTGCCCCTACAGCCTGTGCCTGCAATAACCACTATCATATAATTCCATTTAATTAGATTTCAGAGATGCCAATTATATAAAGAGGGTCTGATGACCGGCAAACTCTATTTTTAAAAAAATCTAACATTCAAATATCACAACTTTGTAAAACACCCTAACGAATGCAGCAAATGTAGAAAAACATAGGAGAAAAAAATGTTTAAACTATACACACAGAGGTATAAAAGAGAAGCAAGACCAGCTTTTGCACAGATCAACAGTCCTTCCAGAGAAGAAAAAGCCCATCACGTGTTCCGGAAGCCAATTTAACTAGGATGATCACAAAGAAGAAACAAGGGAGTGTACCAAATGGCAAAGCGGCCACAGGGTGGGGAAGTCATGCTTGAAATCAGTAAGAATAAAAGGTTGAGCACTGGGGCCTCAGTGAATATTAAATGGGCTCTGTGGGTTTAAGTAATACAACTCAACAACACCCTGCAATAACTTTGAACTCTTGGATCTTGGGGAAATGGCCTGGGGAATGAGAAAATTCTCCAAGAGAAATATTATTTGTATTCCACGGTTGTAAAAGTTAATAGCCCTCCCCCATCCCAAACCGTGGCATCCCAAACCAGAGGAAGGGAAATTTGAAACATGTAATTTAGAAGCTGGGCTACAAGGAAGAGAGCCTGACCCCCAAGCTGGCTGCCTGGGGCTTTATTTACACAGGTCTAGAAGCTGAGTGGCTCTAACTGTTGGGAAAATCTTCCCGAAATTCCACAACTTGGTTTACCTTCCCCCTGCTAGGATGAGGTTGCTCACAAAATCATGGTTTCATAGAATGCAAAAACTAACATAAAGCTTAGTGATCATCTAAGGCTCAGATTCAGCTGGGTCTCATCTTGAAGGAACTCCCTTAACTGGGAATAGCTGCCTGGGTCACAGCACTATGCAAGTGTGTAGAGCTGAGGCTGGATTGAGTGGGACAGAATGCTTCATTGTGATTGATCTGTCGTGTCTGCTTCGGGCACAGAATGATAGGGGAAGCATGTGCATCGAATGTTTTTTGACTATAAACTTTGTGAAACCCTTCATTTTATAGAGGAAGTAAGTGGGGCTCTCTGAGTGAAAGCAAATTGCTCTAAGCTTTTTGGTAGCTGAGTGAGAATGACAAGTCAGTTCTCTTCAATTCTCATCCTGTCTTCTTTTTACCATTAGCTTCAGTGGCTGGCAACTGGAATTTTCGCAAGAGTAATTCCTAACGGCCATTCACACTCCACTCAAACAGAAAGATCTGCCCTTTCAAGGGGTTCCATTTCCACTTTCCTTGATTCCTGTTCAGGTCTGAGCATGGCACAATTGGAGGTAGTAGTTTAATCTTGGTAGTTGACATCCCCAGTAGGACAATAGTAAGGGTAACCCTGTGTGCTGCTGTAACAAATAATCCCTAAACCACAGTGGTTTAACACGGAATGCCGGGTAAAGAACAACTGCTCGAAGATGACCAGGTCTTAATTTCCAGGACTGTGAGTATGATACTTTACATGGTAAAAGGCACTTTGCAGATGTGATTAGATTAAAGATATTGGGGTAGACAGATTAACTGGACCTCTTACAATGGTTTTTCTAAGAAGGAGGCAGAAGAAGAAGATAAGATGACAGAGCACAGACAGGAGCAGAAAGAGATCTGAAGATGCTGCACTCCCAGCTTTGAAGATGCAGGAAGGAGCCAGGAAAGGCAGGTGGCCTGTAGAAGATGGAAAAGGCAAGGAAATGGATTCTTCTTCCAGCCTCCAGAAGGGAATACAGTCCTGTTCAGACCTTGATTTTAGGCCTTCTGACCTCCAGAGCTATAAGATAATACATTTTTGCTGTTTAAAACCACAGAGTTTGTGGTAATTTGTACAGCAGAAATTGAAAATTAACACACACAGTAAAAGTTTACTTCCTGTGCCTCTTACAATCTAGCAAAGTGAGACCATTTCCCAAGTCGTGATCGGGGCTAGTCCCTACCATTGCCAGGCTCTAGGGGTCCCAGGGCCTCCAGGCAACCAAAGCTCAGACAGAAGAGGTAAGGGCAGAGATCCTGCAGGGGGCTCCAAGTGCCAGGCTTCGAAGTGACTTCCACCCACCCTTCATCTGGTAAACCCGTCCCACTGCACCACTGAGCTGCAACTGTCTCCTGGGAGCCCAAGAGGAGTATCAGATGGGTTTAAGAAACACACAGCATCTGTCTCTCCACTCATCCCCTTTCCTCTCCTCGCCATCACTTCCTCCCCCAGTTCTTTAGTCCTCAAGAGTCAACCAAAACTGGCTCTGATCCCAGTTTGCCACTCAATAGCCACGAGCAACTAATTGGACCTCTCTGACCCACTGCATCCTTATCTATAAAATGAGAAAGGGGGTAAACAATTATTATCATAACTGTGAATAGATTATACCATTATTATAGGCGTATTATTATAGAGGTCTAAGAGTTAGATGATAGGGCATAAAATAAAAACACTTTTCCAGAGGTTCTCAGCCTGGGGACATCCTCAGAATTGCACGTGGACTTTTAACAGCCACACATATGGGGCCTCCACAGGTGGCGGCTGCCACATGGGACGATTCTGCAGCTGGATCATGACTGCTCAGTTCAAAGGCAACATACCGAGAAACTAATACTGGCTCTCAAGACAGGACGCGGCATCAGTCACTTAAGAAGCTGCATTGCCCTCCCCAGGAATATTTACATTGAAAATTTGAGCTCCAATGGCAACAACATCCTGCTAAGTGAAAGAAGCCAGACACAAAAGGCCACAAAGTGCATAATTCCATTTATAGGAGATACTCAGAGAGGGTCAACTCGTACAGACAGAAAGCAGATTCGTGGTTACCAGGGGCTGGAGCAGAGGGAAGTGGGAAAGACTTTTTCACAGGTACGGGGTTTCCCTTCGAGGTGATGAAAATGTTTGCAGCTACAGGTGATGGCTGCACAGCAGTGAACACACTAAGTACCACTGAAGTTCATGCCTCCAAATGCTGATTTTACATTACGTGAATTTTACCTCAATTTTGTTTTTAAAAAGCAACATCTCTGCTTCAGGGACATATTTAAAGGCCAGCATAGTCCCAGTTGGCCTGAAATCAAATCCCAATGCTTTGCCTATATATAAAATTGTCCCTGTGCTAATTGTATAAAAGGCCCCTGTACAGTAACTGAGACACAAGGACAGTCTTCCCCAGCTGCTGGGGATGTCAGTGACCAAGGCCCTTGGCTGACAAAAGCCGTATCCCCAACATCACACCCTGGCGTGGGAGGCAGCCTTGTGCCCATTGACAGGTTATTGGGGGAGGGAGTCCTGGTCTCTTGCCCAAGGCAGGACACCTCTGCAGGAGCACAGGACCCGGTTGAGGCCCTTGTGACCACCACATCCCCATCCATCCCCATCCACATCCTCTGTCCACCTTGCTGATGTCCCCACCCCACTGATCCCAAAGCCCTTCCCCCAGCAACCTCTGCAGCAAATCTCCCTCTGAGACCTGCCGGGATGCCCAACCTAAGATGCCTGCTCAAGGTGAGTCCTGCTGTCAAGTTCTACAGCAGTGGTTTCAACCAGGCAACAATGTCTCCCACAAGGGATGGAGCTCCATGAGACATTTTTATCAGGACTTGGGGGGGTGCAGGTGCTACATCTAGCAGGTAGAGGCTGGGACATAACTAAATACACTACAATGCCCAGGACAGCCTCACCACCACAAAGAATGATCCAGCCCAAAATAGCAGTGGGGAGGTTGAGAAACCCCGTTCTAGAATAGAAGTTCCTTGAAGACAGGGTTTTGTTGTTGTTTTTTTTTTTTTTTTGGTCACGTGTCCAGCACATAGTAGCTGTTCAATCCGTACTTGCAGAATAAACGAGTGAGGGACTGAATGTGAAAACGCATCAGGGCACCTCCACCTCTCCTCAGGTGACGTCTCCTCAGAACACACATTATTGAGGCTTCCATTCTCTGCCTCCTCTTCCCCCAAGGACTTAAGGCTTTCTGTGGTCTGGCTCCTGCCTGCCATTTGGCCTCATTTCTTAGCATTCTCCTCCTTGCTCACAGTCGTACAGTTTCCTTGGCCTTCGGGGGTCCTCAAACACACAAGCTCACTCAGAAACTTAAGGGCAGCAATCACGGGGTCCTTGCATCTCACTTTCTTGCAGGGCGGGTTCCTTACCTGATGGTCTTTCTAAAATAAAACCCGTGCTCCTTCTGGTTACTCTTACCACACCATTCTGTTTGTTTCCCGCACAGCCTTTGCTATCATGAAAAGTACCTTTTTGCTTGGTTGCTCATTGTTTGTTCTCTGTCTTGTCTCCTGGGAAGGTGCCACGTTGCAGTTTTTCTCCGCTTTGCTCTGTACTGTGGAATTATCTGTTGCCTGGATGAATACAGGAATTGGCAGAACAACTGGTACTCTGAACTTGTGATAACAGGGGCCCAGCAAACTGGGCCTCATGGAGGTTCAGGACCCGTTGAAAGAAGGAAGGAAGGATGGGCCTGCTGGGGAGAGGGGCCGCCACATGCCCAGTGGCCTCTGTTAACAAGGGCAAGTGTGGACGAACTCCTGGGGGCTGAGTCATCTCTTTCTCTGGAGCTGTGCGGGAGGCAGATGCCTCCAGGCTGGGCAGGGGAGAGGAGGCCCAGGATTTTGTCTGGGAAGTTCAAGGCGGAGCACAGGCAGGATTTGTTTTCACAGGGAGATATCAGCCCCACGCCCCCATGTCAAAGGACTCTTAATTACGCTGCCAAAACCAAGGCTCAGTGCTAACCTGTGACCCCAAAGGTGTTTATATTTCCCTCCAACACTCTCTTTTGATCATCCCCCTAGAGTCAAATGTATCGCAAGGCCTGAAGATAAACTGTTAGTTTTATGGGGTCGCTTTTACTCCCACCAGAAAATAAAACGAATGCACCTCGGTGTTTGGGGGAAGCCATTTGCATTTCCGTGCCTCCCTCCTGCTTTGCCCGCTACCTTCTGCACTGGCGGAGGCTCCTTTCGCCACCTGCACAAGGCTGTCCTGCTCTTCGCTGCCTGCTTCTTATCCGGGTTTTACCCAAACTGAAACAAAAGGAAGCAAGATGAGATCTGCGTGCAGTCACCCTCACCACGGGCAGGGGAGAGAAGTGAACAGTGCTTTTCGAGTTAACAAACTTTCCGATATCTCTAGGATGTGGCTCTCAAAAAAGGTCCTGGTGAAAAATCTCCTCTTAACATAGATGAAAACCTGATATAACTGAATGTGGAATGGCAGGGGATGGTACCACCCCCTGGTATCATCCATGATGAGGCCACGCTCTGCAGCCGCAACAGAGCAAAGTGTACTCACTGATCTGGAAAGAGGTTGGTTTTCCGTCCAAAGGGAAGGGAGGTGGCAGATGACTTAGTGACCAGGACTCTAGCAGATGCTGTGGGTGCCCTGTCCTCACCCCCTGGGCCTTCACCTTTCCTGGATATTGGAACCCAACAGCTCCCAGTGCCAGGACATGCTAGTACTCCGCAGAAGTACTCAGGGCAGACGGGTTAACACTCTCCTGGGAGCAGCCCCCAGGCAATGGTTAATGGGAGGAGTGAATGCATTGTTCATCCCCAAGGGCTAACTCCCAGACACCTCCTGTACTGCCTGTGGGAAGCCTCCAGTGAAACCGACCCCCAGGTGCCCACAGCAGAAACCTGCTCCCTTCTGTTTGCCCAGCGAATCCTTCCTGGAATCAACTTCCAATTCACTCACTTGCCACCCCAGGGGCTAGAGGCTATAGAAAAAGGGCAGGAGTTTGCCATTCCTGACACAGGAATGATAAACACAGAGAGGACATGCGGCGTTACACGTGGGCTGCCAGGCACACAGTGGACGCAGTGCCTGTGCCTAGGAATCTGAATGTTAAATACGCACTCCTGCCCAGAGAGATTCCCGTGCTCAACCAGCAACGGAGCCTCCGCCAAGCCCACGCCACCAAGACCATGGAGCCCAGACATCAGCCTGCTGCGAAGTCATCTGAGAAGCATGTTAGAAGGCTTGGATCTGGATCCTACCCAGAGAGTGGGAGCCAGCAGGTATGCAGTGGGCCCAGGAATGGGCATATTACACAAGGACCCCGAGCAGTTCTGAGTTCCAGGGTGAGAAACGCTGGGCTGGCAGAGTGGACGGGTCCATGAGACAGAGGCTGCTCTCTAAAGACAGCATGTGCTTGCATTCCTGACGGTGGCCAAGGATCACCTGTGTGATCTCCCCTTGGCTGCCCAGAGCAGGGGAAGGAGAAATGCTGCCTGTGTTTGTTTCCTCATGGTGCTGTAAGAAATTACGACTAATGTGATGGGCTTAAACCCACAGCCATTTCTTGCTGATAAGCTGATGCCCCTTCTGTAGGTGAGAAGTCCTAGTGGGCTCAGTGAGGTCTCAGCCTTGGGTCTCACAAGGCTGAGATCTAGGTGTCAGCAGGGCTGAGCTCCTTCCTGGAGGTTCTGGGGAGGAATCCAGAGCCGGAATTCCAGGCTCATTCAGTGACTGGCTGGATTCAGTTCCTTGTGTGTGAAGGACTGAGGTCCACGCTCCTCACTGGCTGTGAGCCTGGACAGGCTCCGAGAGGCTGCTGCGGTCCTGCCTGCGCTTTCCATGTGCCTCCTCCAGCAAAGGTGAGTTAAGTCCCTCTCGTGCCATGAATGTGACGTCTCCTTCTGCCACATCTAACTTTGGCCAGAGAAAGTTCTCTGCTTTTAAGGGCTCATGGGATTACATTGGGTTTACCTGGAAAATCCAAGATAATCCCCTACTGTAACATCCCCACCCTTAGTCACATCTGCAGAGTCCCTTTTGTTATGTCAAATTACACACTCTCGGGTTCCAAGGATTAGGGTGCGGACATTTTTGAGGGGACATTCTGCCTACAACAATGCTATGTCACAATCAAAGCCACTGGATTTCTGGTCTTCTTGCAAATGATTCTTTGCTTCAGGGATTGTGTGTCTATAGGCCTGAGATAGAGGAGGCAGGAGGCAGAAGAGTTGGACCCGCATGGAATTGAGAGCAAAGATCTTCCTCCATAAGAGTAAGGTGTGGGAGGAGAAGGGCCTTCCTTGTTCTTCTGCTCAGAATACTGTCATTTAAGGATGCTCAACTCAGAATCTTGGCAGCCATCTTGCCACCATGAGACAAGGCCAAGCACTAAGGATGGCAGGCCAGGAGTCCAGGAGGAGGTCATTGCTGACTTAGTTAAGGGGGCCAGTCATGGTGGCTCACATCTGTAATCCCAGCACTTTGGGAGGCCGAGGCAGGTGGATCACCAGAGGTCAGGAGTTCGAGACCAGCCTGGTCAACATGGTGAAACCCCATCTCTACTAAAAATACAAAAAAAAAAAAAAAAAAATTAGCCAGGCATGGTGGCACATGCCTGTAATCCCGGCTACTCAGGAGGCTGAGGCAGGAGAATCTCTGGAACCTGGGACGCGGAGATTGCAATGAGCCAAGATCACGCCACTGCACTCCAGCCTGGGTGACAGAGCGAGACTGCGTCACCAAAAACAAAAACAAAAAAGTCCTGGAATCATCTATCTCCACTGTCTCCAGGCTTCTTGTTGGTGAGGTGATCAAATCTCTATTATTTAAGCTAAGTTTAGATGAATGTTCTGTTCCTCACTGATGGAAGCATTCCTAACAGATTCGTGTGATGTGTGCGATAGTTTGGAGTATTGTTCAACACACAGTCACTCCCCTCTCCTTTGCATAATAGGCAGAATATGCCTCTTATCCTGTTTATGGTGAGCTTGGCGAAGTGACTTGCTTTGGCCAATGAACAGCAATGGGTATGACATTCAGAGGCCTTCAAAGTCCTTGCATGTTTGGGCTCAGCTCTTGTGCCCCAGTGATCTGCCACGAGCAGAATACGTCCAGGATAAGCTGCTGCCCCTTCAGCCTGGACCCCAAAACAAACACATGTGCAGCTGCGTGAGCCCGACCTGCGTTCTACAACTGAGGCCAGCAGGACCCTCAGCCCGAAGCAGAAACCTCCAGCAGGGCCCAGCTTGGATCACCTGCATCACGATCAACCGATCAACCGCTCTTATTGCTCCAAGCCACTGAGCTTAGTAATGGTGTGTTATGCAACATTAGCGTGTCAATAGCCGACTTGCACAATGGTGGAAGTGCAAGAGGTCCACACACTCCTGTTCCCCAAGATCCCAAAGTCACGTGGGGGAGAGTGATAGAACTCTAGGCTGGGGATCCAAGAGCACAGAAAATCTAGGTCAAGCATTCACAGAATACAGGAGCTGGCAAGCTCCCCACATCCCCCTGAGACACAGAGGAGCAGGCACAGAAGAAATGTCTGCCTGGGTGCCTGGAAGCCTCACAGGGTTTCGTGGGCTCAGAACGCCCCAGTATCCAATGAAAGCTTCCCATGGGCTGGGCTCTCAGTCTGCCCTGGCAATTGCGACCAAGGGACCCAGCACTCCCGGAGAGGCTCTGTTCTCAAGATGCAGAGGGCACAGGTGTGACCGGTGAGAACTGAGGACCACTCCAGAGAGAAGGAGGCGGTTTCCACGGATGTCTGGGTCACCGGGAGAGAATCCAGGCTGACACCACCCGCATGCCTGGGCTATTGGGTCTCCCCTAACCCCCCATTGCCCGAACTGGAGCAATCCTTAGGGAAAGGGAGAACCCAAATCCCTAAAATTAGGTTTCTGCGGCTGGGAACAGGGCTTGAAAGATAAATTAACTTTCGTTAGACTTAGAATTCTTGCATACCATCGACTGCAGACTGAAATTCAAGCCCACTGCGGACACAGAGAATGCATTTAGTCCCTGGGTAGAGTGGTCAGCTTGCTTCAATTCTGGGTGTCTCCGTTCCCATTGGACTAAACTTCCAGCAAACCGGGGCTGACGGGTCAAATCCGGCTGACTGCCTGTTTTTGTAAATAAAGTTTCATTGGAATAGCCACTCCCTCTTTGTTCACCGCTGCAACGACGGGACTGAGTGGATGCGACAGAGACGGTCTGGCCTGCAAAGCTGAAAATATTTATTATCTGGCCCTTTGCAAAAAAACTTGTCAACCTCTGCACTTTCCCACCTGCTCCAAATCTCAACCTCCCTGCGCTGAGCTCCGCTTTCATTATACCAACACAACCAGCGTTGGAGAACGAGGCACACAGCATTCAAGAACCCCAGCCCTCGAGTGGCCCAGGGAGCTCTTTCCCACACCCCACAAAATTCTCCAGACTTCCCCCTCCAGTGAGCCAAAGGGATGCGACCGCACAGCACTGTACCCTCTGCTGCCCAAGATCAATGACTTTTCCTCTTATTGCTCGCATGGCCTCCTCCCTCCTTCCCTGAGACTTCTTCCCATCTTCCCTCACCCTGGTGCTCCTCAGGAGAGGCCCAAATGAGAAGACGGGTCTCCGAGTTTGAGTTCCACACGGAACTCTGCTCTGGCCAGACTCCGCCCAGCACCGTGGACGCCAGCAGAAACCCCATGTTTGTCCCCATTAATCACAGGCGGAATCTGCAACTTGAGCCCCATCAACCCGAAATGAGTGGAAAGAGTGCAACCTGACCACAAAAGTATTATTTTATAAATAAGGCCCTTCAGTAGTGGTTAATTGGATACACATTTTGTAAGATTCAGGGAACATGAAAGCTATCATACTCACATTGACTGGCTGCGTTCCTGTTAGACCGCAGTGGCCATTTTCTGTGCAATGTCAGGCCCCAGGCTGAAAGTCCTAGCTTGGAGACTTTATTTTTCCCTTAGGGATTATGCTTCTCCACCCCCACCCTTACAAAAAAAAGAGCAAGATTGATTTAGTGTATGTTTAACAGCTCCATAAATCACTCAACATACCCCAATGTCATCAAAATTCTGCCAGAAATGATTTCCACCGAAGCAGATGGCCTGTATGGGAAACGAATCTGGCATGCTTTTATTTCCACCAAATTTCCATGAGCTCCTACTGTGTGTCAGCGCACACCTGGCCTTGGAAGAAGTTGAGGGGAATGCTCCAGTCCAGGGCCCTACATCCCAGAAGAGGAAACACTGCAGGAGCTGGAAGGAGATGTTCAAGAATACAGGGAATCCGCCGGGAAAACTGTGGGCTGGAAGGCCTGCCCCCGTTTGTCTGAGATGGTGTAAAATTCACACACTTCTTATGAAGGCAGAATAAGAAAGACAAGGCTAATTTTGCATGCTCTCTCCTGCTACGCTTGCGCTCTGTGGGTAGTCTGGGGACAGTGATAGGACCTAGCTATGCCTGCTACAAAGAGATGACTGGATGACTAGACAGAGGGATGGCAGGTTGGGGAGGTGGCCTCCCCTCCCCAGCTGGTGCGGGCAAGCTGACAAGAGCCAGCTCTGTAGAAGGCTCACCAGCGAAGGCCGAGGGCCTCATCTCCAAACTGAATGGCCAACCTTGACAACCACACGAGGCCAAGTGTCTGCATTTGTATGTGGCGTAAACCAACACCAGGGAGAGAGAGCAGTGGAGACTGAGGAGTCAGGAGAGCTTCAGAGAGGAGCGGGATGGTGTTCAGGCGAAGAGAATGAATAGATGGGAGAAAGTGAGAAATCCACTGTGCTTTCATGACCAAAACAGCTCTTGGGAGCAACGTGTGGTTGTTTCTAAGGAGTAACAATAGTAATGATCACAGCTAAAGTGTGCTTAAAGAGTCACTGCATGCCAGGAAGTTCATATGCACTCTTATCTCTCTGATCACTCAAAACCATCCTAAGAGGTAGTTACAATTATTACACCTAATTCACAGATGAAAAAACCAAGTCTCTTAAGTTTCCCAACTTTTCCATCAAAATGCTCCAGGAAGCCGAAGAAAAGGAGCCTGTGAGCTGAAGACTCAGAGGAGTTCCCCAAATCTACCACTGCAAATGCAAAATTTCTTTGAAGTTCTGTTTTTTATATTCCTTTTTTTTTTTTTTTACCCTCTGCTCTATAGCTCTGTTTTAATGTCAAAATGATGTGCTTAACTGTCTTTGAGTGAAATTTCACAAACTTTCTCCCCTAAAATGCTTCTAATCAAATTACCCTTCCCAGAGGATGAATCTTATTTCTTCTGAGGCTTTTCCGACTCCTTCACCCACTGACTTGGATCCTAAGGCTAAACATGCTCCAGTTTAAGCAGCTCAGCTGGGGAGAAGGGCTTGGACACGGCTGGCCTCTGGTCCACTGTTTTTGTTTGGCATGCATAGTGTCTTTCAGTTTTCACACACACACACACACAAATCCACATTTCCAGATTCTCCTAAAATTGGTTCCACTGTGGCCACCATTGTGTGGCTCTGAGTAGTGACACAGGCTAGGTACAAGACACTAGGGAGTGGTGGGGACTGTGGCAAAACTGCCACCACTCCCTCGCGTCTTGTACCTAGCCTGTGTCACTCCATATTTCTCTAGACCCTGGAGTACATGCTTTTGTCTTGGAACTCTTGGTGTTTCAGGTACAACATGCTGAAAAGCCACGGGGTCTTGGTAAGACAGAAAGGGCTCCAATCAAAAGAGATCAAGAAAAGGCCGCCCACAAAATGACCCTGCAGACCCAAGTCAGCACCGAGAGGGGAAAAAAACACCCCAATGATGCTCAGTGAAGCCTTTTTATTTTCCACTCTACCTCTGACGCTGCTCAAAGTGATGAATTAGAGAAGCTCATTTCCTTTGGTTAAAAAAAAAAAAAAAAAAAACCAGAAAGCAAAAGAAAAAGCCAGTGTTCAATAAAACGTGGGGGAATGACGCAATGGTGTGCAGAGCCCTCAGAGCAGAGCTGTTAATTGCTTCCTTCCCGGGACGCTGGCTGGCCCCTTTCTCAGGGACTCGGATGCATTTGTCAAGGAAAGTATCAGCCCCCCATAACTCTCCAAAATGATACAATACATCACTTGAAAGTAAGCTAGGATCAACACGTTGTTAACTGTTTGATCTCGCAAGTCAGAATTAATGATAGGTATTTTGCACAAAGAGAAAAAAATGAATGTTAAAAGCCTATTTACGTTAACTAAAGACATCCCTGCAGCATCAGGGCTGAGTTGGAGGCGATTTCCTGCGGCACAGCTGTTCTCCGTTTGTTAGTCTGCGGGTGGGTGGCAGCCCAGTAATCAGAGCCAGACTGAGGATGTGGGGAGCTGAAGAGATGGGAGGCGGGGGTCAGGAATCTTTACACAGAAAATCCCAGTGACCACCTCGAGAAAGAGGATCCGGGTGAGAGCTCAGAGTGAACTCTTTCAGAGCTTTGGAGAGAGCTGCAGACCAGTTTCTTCATCTGAAAACTAGGTTTCATTCATTCATTCTGAAAATGCTTACAGAGTGTGGACTGAGCACAGGGGACCCACTGGGGAGCATTAAGGACCAGGTCCTTGCCCTCGTGGATCTTACAGTCTGGACAACAAACTTTAACCGATAAGGAAACAAACAGATTAACAGACAAAACTTCAGGTCATGAAAATACTATAAGGAGAACAAACAGGATGGGATGTGCCCAAAAGGGACCAGGGATGGGGCCACTTTAGATTGATGGCCAGGGAAGGCCTCTCTAAGGAAGCGACATTGGCCTTGAACCTTGGATGGAGTGAGTCAGGTAACACCCAGCCAGCAGAGTGTTCCAGCAGAGGCTGTGGCTGGTGGAAAGGCCCTGGGGAAGGGACAGGCATGGAGCGCTCCTGCTACAGCAAGGCAGTCCACGTGATGGAACCAAGGGAAGGAGGAGAGTGGTGGCAAAATGGGGACCACAATGTATACGGCTCTGGGGCCAAAGAGTCTAGCTATTACTCTGAGTGTGAAGGCGTCCATTTGAAGATTCTGAGTGGAGAGAAATGAGATTTAATTTGTGTTTTAAAAATGTCTCTGGCTCTGGATAGAAAAATAGATCGTGGGCCAGCAGGGGGAGAGGAATCAAGAGACCAGGTACAGGCTATGGAAGGTGTCCAGGCAGAAAGGAGGATTAAAGTAGATGAGGCTGGCAGCCCAGGGCTAGCACACACTCAGTCAGGGCTGGCAAGAGGACAGAGAAAGTGAAGTGTTCACCTCGAGTGCAAAATGTAAGATGGGGAGAGGGAACTGCCAAAAAACTCAGTAATCAAAATAAATAAAGACACAGTTAGTATTACTTATTTTTCCTTTTGCCTCAGGCTCCAATATGGCTCAACATGGCGCTGTGAATGACCCTGTCTTTCTTTAAAATGTGGATATTTTGTTCATCATGGAATTTTGGGCATTAATTTTGATTTTTGAATGCATCGCATTAAAATATTATTTATCTGGATGACTTTTTTGGCACCTCCTTAAATTTTGTGGCTGAGGCAAGTACCTCCCTTGTGGTACCCTAATCCTGACTCTGCACTAAGTACTCAGCACCCTACAGCGATTGAGGCCATTGCTGTTGTTTTTTGGCCTCTAAACCCCTAAGTAAATGCATAAGTGGACACCAGGGGAGACAGGTGCAAGGTGGGTTCTGGAACCTTCCCACGTTCCCAGTTGACCTGATTTATGATGGAGATGGGAATGAGCAAAGCCTTTGGAGTCATCTTAAGAGCTTGTTGGTTGCAGATTCTATTCAAGCTGAGGGGAAATTTGTGGGAAGGAAGGAGCCTGAGGCATCTCAGAAAATCTCCAGCCCCAGGCTCTGTGTCTCTCAGGACAAATTCCCCCAGGAAGTGCCTCTGATTGGCCCAGTGTGGGTCACATGCTGTCCCTGAGCCAAATCAGCTGTGGCCACCCAGGCAGCGTCGTGATGCACAAACATGGCTGCCAAGAGGCCCGCCCTCTTCGGTGGGACAGTTCTCCCCAAAGAGAGATGTAGGCTGAGGTGGGGAAGGGGTTGTGCTGCTAATGTTGTTTGTTCGTACAACAGTATTTCCTGCTGCCAGGGAGCTGGAGTTAGGATTCAGAAAAGGCTGGGGAAGTTTAGAGGAAGCCATAGCTGCGTAGCAAAAGGGGAAGTTGAAGAAGCCCTGAACAACATCTTTCGGTCGTTGCCTTCTTGGAATAGCAAGCCTGCTTCTCCTGTGCGCCTTGCCCGCTCTGACCATGAGGGGGACCCCCTGGAGCACCCTGTACGTCCTCAGATCATTCAGATTTGCCATGCCCACTCAAACAAATGGGAGGTTTTCTGGAGAGAATCAGAGACCATCAGAGGGGGTCTCAAAACCAGCTCAGCTCCCCAGTGTGGGAAATGAGTTTCTAGGCCACCAGACAGCTTCCTACCAAGGACAGAAGCCCCATCACCTCTCCACATTCAAGTGACAGAAGTGGAGGGACAGGCCGGGCGCGGTGGCTCACGCCTGTAATCCCAGCACTTTAGGAGGCCGAGATGGGCGGATCACGAGGTCAGGAGATCGAGACCATCCTGGCTAACACGGTGAAACCCCGTCTCTACTAAAAACACAAAAAATTAGCCGGGCACGGTGGCAGGCGCCTGTAATCCCAGCTACTCAGGAGGCTGAGGCAGGAGAATGGCGTGAACCTGGGAGGCGGAGCTTTCAGTGAGCCCAGATTGCACCACTGCACTCCAGCCTGGGGCACAGAGCGAGACTCCGTCTCAAAAAAAAAAAAAAAAAAAAGAAGTGGAGGGACAATGAACCACAGCAAAGCACAGCAGGAAGCAGCGGGTCTCCTTGCGATGTTCAATGAGAGCCGAGCGTCAATTCTGCTACCAAGCATCAGTTCAAGTGAATCAAAGTCGTATCTAGCATTTATAATTTTTTTTACATTGCAAAGAATTTTTCCCTTTAAGAGTTTACTCTGATGTTTCACAAAGGGTGTTCTGAACACTCCTGGTAGCACATGAGACGATTTTAGGCAAGACACCAACAAACATTTTTATTTTATGTATTTATGTTTAGATATATTTTAAAAACATAGCAAGCACATCAAGATAATTGCTTAAGTCGGGGCTAAAGTAAGTATTCAAATGAGAAAAAAAGGGGCATGGTTGATTTAAATAAAATGTTAAAGAATAATACAGTCATTTGATGGGTGAAGGTAAAAATCGTGAAGATGAGTGAAGTTTGGGGAACAATTGCTCAGCTGACGGCCACAAGTTCTGGAAAAGCCATTTGATCTGTTCGATCTGCTGCGATTGTCTCCAGGCAACAGATGACAGAGTGGAGAGGGAGAGTGGCACCAAGTACGTGCCTCAAGTCACACATACACCCATGTGGGGCCAGGGCAAAAACACTGGATGTTATGTTATGTTATGTTATGTTATGTTATGTTATGTTATGTTATGTTATGTTATTTTTATTTTATTTTTTGAGACAAAGTCTCACTCTGTTGCCTAGGCTGGAGTGCAGTGGTGCGTTCTCGGCTCACCGTAACCTCTGCCTCCCAGGTTCAAGCAATTCTCCCGCCTCAGCCTCCCAAGTAGCTGGGACTACAGGTGCATGCCCCCACACCTGGCTAATTTTTGTATTTTTAGTAGAGAAGGGGTTTCACCATATTGGCCAGGCTGGTCTCAAACTCCTGACCTCAGTGATCCACCAGCCTTGGCCTCCCAAAGTGCTGGGATTACAGGTGTGAGCCACCATGTCTGGCCTGGAGTTTAAGCGTAGTTCAAAAGTCTTTTCACCCCCTCAAACTGAGAAGTCATCTGTTACTTTAAAATGTGATCTTTGAAAACTGACCCCAATATAGTATTTCTCAAAACTCCTCTAGAAACAGAGAAAATATAATAAAATGTAATAACTGGCTCCTTTTTTCCATTTGTCTTTCTATAGCAGTGGTTCTCAGCCAATGCATGTTTTGTTCCCAGGGGACATTTGGCAATATCTGGAGACATTTTTGATGTCACAGTTGAGGGGTGGGGAGGCGGGTGGGGAATAGAGACCAGAGATGATGCTAAAAGCTTCCTACAATATCCAGGACACTACCCTCTCCCCTGCCCAACAAAGAAATATTCAGCCCCAAATGTCAATAGTGCCCAAATTGAGAAACCCTGGTCAATAGTGCCCAAATTGAGAAATTGAGAATCACCATGTCCCATTTCATTCACAAAATCACATCTCAGACTGAAGGATCAGAAATCTGTCTCCTGGCTGGACACGGTGGATTCCACCTGTAATCCCACCACTTTGGGAAGCCAAGGCAGGAGGATCCTTGAGGCCAGGAGTTTGAGACAAGTCTGGGCAACATAGCGAGACTGTGTCTCTAAAACAACAACAACAAAAAGAGAAAGCTCTGTCCCTGTTGTGCTCCTGACATTTGCCTAGAAATTAGCATTTTGGTGGCTTAAAAAATAGGAAATGTTTCCTCAGGAATAGCTGTCGTATAATAATATCTCTCATACATGCTAGCATTTATGGAGTCTCTTGCTGTGCCAGATACCAGCCCAACAACTTTGCAGGAAATTCTCACAACCACCCCATGGGGTAGGTACAGATGAGGAAACTGAGGCACAGAGCGGTTAAGCCATTTGCCTGAAGCGCCACAGCCTCTGCTTCAGAGACAGGATTTGACCCCAGGCAGTCTGGCTTTGGAGCCTGCACTGTTATTCAAAACAGTATGTAGTCTATATTGTAAGATTATATATTTTCTATGGGACACACTTTAACGACTTTCATTATTAAATGGGAAAAAGAATGCCACACATAAGATTTTTATTTTTCCTGAGTCGGTCTTCATGAAGAAAGAGGACTCACCACTGTTTCATATCATTCTCCTTTACTGCAGTGACTTCCCCTGCAATTTCCCTGTTTGGCCTTAATTTCCTTTGAGTCCTCGAGTGCCACGTAAACTAGGATTGGAAGAGTTCATGGAGAGGGCTTCTGTTCAGCTTCCCAGGCCCAGGACAGACTGCCGGCTTCTTGGAGCAAGGCTTGGTGGAGTAAACGGCACGCTTTAGAACTGTGCACGTCTTCACTT
The DNA here is from genome assembly GCF_043159975.1 of Macaca nemestrina. NCBI lineage: Eukaryota > Metazoa > Chordata > Mammalia > Primates > Cercopithecidae > Macaca > Macaca nemestrina. The sequence continues at coordinate 7,652,307 of NC_092139.1, read as the reverse complement.
TTATTTCCCGGGAGCTAAGATCAGCTGGCACTTCTTCCGTGCCAGGGGCTGTGCAAATGCTTCACAGGTGTGAGTTCGTTTCAGGCCCAACTCTTTCTTTTTATCTTTTGTTTTCTAGTGAGGTAAAATTCATACAACAAAATTCACCCTTTTAACCATATTAAAATGTACAATTCAGTGGCTTTCCATGCATTTATCACCATTGTTTAATTCCAGAACGTTTCATCAACCCAGAGAGAGATCTCATATCCATTGAGAAGTCAATTGCCCGCTTCCCGTCGCCCCTGCCAGCCACTAATCCTCTTTCTGTCTCTATGGATTTGCCTGTTCTACACATTTTCTATAAATGGAATTGCACAATATGCAGCCTTTTGCATGTGGATTTTTTTATTTAGCAGAATTATTTCTAGGGTTCATTCATGCTGTAGCAGGTAGCAGAACTTCTTTCTTTTTTGTGGCTGAAAAATATTCCATCGTATGGACAGACCACAGTTTGTTTATCCACTCATTAGTTATGGATATTTGGGTTGCTTTTACCTTTCGGCTACTGGGAATAGTTTTGCTATGAACTTTCATGTACAAATTTTTGTTTGAACACCTTTGAAGCATAAGTAACACTTTTATTTATCTTGGACATACATTTAGGAGTGGAATTGCTGAGTCATACGGTAACTGTATGTGAGACACAGTTGTGGGCCCACTTCACAGGTGAAAAATCTGAGTTTCAGTGCAAGCTTGCCCAAGATCATTGAGTAGTAAACATTAGGGCTGGAATTTGAACCCAGTCACAAGGCCATCACCACTGGTCTCCCTATCTGTCATCAGTGAGCCTTGGGAGAAATTGTAGATGGAGTTATAGCAAGAAAATAACACTTCATTTATCTAATTTAACTTTTACAATTTCTTGATTTAATTTTATTTTGTTGAAAGTAATGCGTGACCAGGTGCAGTGGCTCATGTCTGTAATCCCAACACACTGGGGGCCCAAGGTGGGGAGGATTGCTTGAGGCCAGGAGTTGGAGACGAGCCTGGACAACGTCCATCTCTATTTCTTTTTTTTTTTTTTTTTTTTTTTGAGACGGAGTCTCGCTCTGTCGCCCAGGCTGGAGTGCAGTGGCCGGATCTCAGCTCACTGCAAGCTCCGCCTCCCGGGTTTACGCCATTCTCCTGCCTCAGCCTCCCAAGTAGCTGGGACTACAGGCGCCCGCCACTCGCCCAGCTAGTTTTTTGTATTTTTTAGTAGAGACGGGGTTTCACCGTGTTAGCCAGGATGGTCTCGATCTCCTGACCTCGTGATCCGCCCATCTCGGCCTCCCAAAGTGCTGGGATTACAGGCGTGAGCCACCGCGCCCGGCCCCATCTCTATTTCAAAACCAAACAACAAAACTTACAAAAGTAATGTATGCTCCGTGCAACATGCCAAATGATTTTTTAAAGTGAGTATATTTAAAGAAAAAAAAACCACGTGGTTCAAGGTCCACATGCACTAAGCAGCTCTTACTTTTGAAGCTGTTCTCTATCCTCAGTAAAGGCAGCGATAGAGCAGCACACAGAGCGACACCTGAGGCTTCATCAGACTAACCCGGGGAAGGGGCCTAGGCTATGCTGTTCCCACAGACAGGAGTGATGGGGGCGTCAAGGGCTGGAGCTGAACCATCCGGGGAAGCTGTTGTTCCCTCTGCAGCCACAGAGGCTTGGCCAATAGTAAGGGAGACCCTGAGCCAATAGCATCAGTTCCCAGGTGAGGGCAACACTGGCCTACATTTGATTATCAGGGAAACCGCTATTTTTTTCCTCTTTTGCTTCAGATGAGAAAACTGAGGTTCCAGGAGGGGAACTGAGTTGCTGAAATAACAAGGAAGTGGCTGGTCTGGGTTCCGATCCCGCCCCTTCTCACCTTCAATCCAGAGAAGCTTATTGGCTACACACTCTTCGCTTTCACACTCATGGCCACATATGATTCACAACATCCTGGGTAGGTTCTTTTTATTATCCCCATTTTGTAGATGGGGCAACTGAGACTCAGAGACAGGGAGTGATTTAACTGAGGTCATTTAGCTAAAGGTAGAGCTATGCTTGAATTGAGGTATCAGGTCTGAGCCTGTCTTTGTTGCAAGAAAGCATTCTCTGGCAATTCAGGTGTTTACTAAATGCATTTGGTTTGTTTTGTTGTTGTTGTTTTGTTTTTGTTTTTGTTTTGGCTTTTTATCCCGATGTTAAAAGCTTCTAGGTTTTCACCTTGATTAGCTCAATGGGCTTTGGTACCATACAGACAGGCCCAGTTCTAACTTAGGGGTTGTTTTTGTTTTTTGTTTTTTGTCCTTCAAGATGCTTGCTCCTCCTCCTTTTCTTTTTACCGCCCTACCTTTATTGTTGGTGGTCACGAAATGACCGTGTATTATGTACTTTGCTATAAATAAAAACTGAACAAAAAATAAAAAGATAATATAATTAAAAATTTTAAAATTTGCTTGATAAGTCAAACTAAACCATCTCTATTCCACAGATAAATAATAAAAGAATAATCAATTAGAAGGAATCAATTAGAAGATATAATCACAGAAGGCATATCTATTCCATGGGTAAATAATAAAGGAAAAATCAATCTGTGTAAACATCTTACATCCTGCCAGAAACAGGGCAAAGCATTTTCTACTTATTAACTAATTTAATTCTCACAATACTTTGACCTAGGTATGGTTTTTGTTCTCATTTCATAGATGTAGACACTGACACACAGAGAGGTTAAGTGACTTGCCTGAGATCACACAGCTTTTACTTGCCAAAGTTGGCATCTGCAATCTAAGCAGCTTGGCCCCAGAGTTTGTGCTTTCAGATACCAGGCTCAAAACTGCTCTGTAGAACTACATGAACCAGGATGGCAAATTCTATGAGTTCATGTTTAAAAGTAGGTCACAAATCAGCACGGCTGTCCCTCTTTATTTTAAATGTATACATAACACTACTTTTTTGTAATGTTGACTGTGTGTTGGGTGCTAAAGCAAACACTTTGAGTATATTGTTTAACTGAATCTTCAAACAGCCCTGCAAGTAGGGCATTGCCATGGACATATTCGTATGCAGAATGAAGGCTCAGAGGGGCTCCGTCACCGGCCTGGAGACACTTGGCCTGCAGAATGAGCACGTGTAGATGCACTCACTGGCTGATATCACACAGCTGCTTGCGGGAGCGTCACCATGGGCTCCATGAAACAGCAAGAGGCCCTAGCTGGAGACTGCCACCCGTGGATGGGTGGTGTGTGGCCTATTCTAGCCTAGAGACTCACCCCACCCACCCTTGCCCACTGCTTTGCAAGGATGTTTTGCAAAACATTTAGCAAGGCACAGATGGAGCAGGTGCTTGGAAGTCCCCACTGTGTGGGTGCTGCTGTTTTAGATGCTGGATGCGGGGAGCATCTGGGGCAATGTGGGGAGGCACCTAGTGGGCTCAGGGCCAACGTTGCCCACTTGCAGCTTTTCATTGCAAGCCACAGTGAACACCAGCCCTGTTCTTTTGCCTGGAGAAGAGGCTGGGTGCCAGGGTTTCCTGTCTTCCCTGGGAAGCTGCCTCCAAGCTCTGACTCTCACGCCCATCCCCAAATACAGAGCTCCCAATGGGAAGACCGAGTCTGGAGGATACTGGGATCATGAGCAGCTGTGGAGGAGCGGCAGAAGGGACATTGTGGGGACAGGCTCAGATGCCTGCCCTGCCATGTGCATGCCAGATGCAGGACAGAGAACAGAAAGTACATCAAAGTGGCTGGAGTGGGAGGGGACCGAGGAAGTGTATGGCACAGTGACAAAAACCGAAGCCCTGCAGAACTGGGGACAGCAGGGACGGTGGTCTGAATGGGCCCAGATCCAGGATGGTCTAAGAACTTGGAGGAACTCGCACTTCCTGCATCTCCTGGCCTGAGGGGATGGGCCAGGCTCATGGGTCAGTGGGGCCACAGCAGGGTGGCAGCGCCAGCATTGCAGCAAGGATTGTGTGGCCAGGCCATGCAGAGGGCAGCAGCGCAGGCTCTGGACCAGAAGGCCTGGGCTGGAAGCCCAGCCTCATAAATCACTGGGAGGTGTAGCCTCTCCGGCTCTCTGGGTCTCAGTTTCCCTGTCTACAAAGTAGGAACAATAGTGTCTACCATACGGCGTTGCTGGGAAGCTAGGGTGTGTTTAGCAAAACATGTGGTGCATAGCAGCACTCTTTAAATGTTATTCAGGTACTGGGAGTCACCCTTGACTATGACGGACAGAGTTCTGGATAAATAGCTCAGCCACCATGCTGCTCTGAAGGGCCACGCTCTTCCCCAGAGTTCTCCAGCAAGAGGGAAGCTCCACTCCCCACAGCCACCACAGCCATGGCCTGCCCCTGAGCGCACCCTTGATGACTTCCTCCCTTTCTTGCCTCACTTCCCTCCTCCCCCTCCTCCCACACGCACTCCTCAGCGCAGACTCAGGATCAGCTGAGCCTCATAGATGGCTCAGACCATGCTAACAGTATCAGCCCTCGATGCTGTCGGTCAGATCTCAGTGGGATTCCGCACTCTGCCACTTGTACCGGCAACCTTGGGCAAGCAAGGCAATACCCTGAGCCTCGTTTCTCATCTGCACCATGCGGACTAGAGTGGCAGCCACCCCATAGGGCAGGTGTAAAGACTCGCTGTGTGCTATAGGTCAAGTGTCTAGCACAGATCCTGGCACACAGTAACCACTCCACAAAGATTATCTATTAATATTTCTAGTACAGGAGATTAGACCCAGGGGCCGCTCTATGGGCAAGAGCGCTCTGCAGCCACTCAGGGCTCCATGCTTGGTTTAATGCTCTCCTTTTGCTGTCTTGAAATGCTTAAAGATTTTTTAATTAAAGGCTCTGCATTTCCAGTTTGCACTGGGCCTTGCAAATGATGCAGCTGGTCCTGGTGAGTGCTCTCTGGGCCTCAGTTTCTTTAACTGTAAGATGAGAGTGATAACACAGTCAGCCTACCCTGCAGGAGCATCATGAGGCAGAAGAGTGTGTGCCTATAAAAGTGCTTCACTAATAAAAAGACAAACAACCCAATTAAAACATTGGCAAAGGGTCTGAATAGACATGACTCCAGAGAAGATGTACAAATGGCCCACAGGCACATGAAAAGACACTCAACATGTTTAGTCATTATGGAAATGCAAATCAAAACCACACCAGCTACAATGGCTATGATCAAAATAGCCAGTGTTGGCCAGGATGTGGAGAAACCAGAACCCTTATACAATGCTGGTGGGAATAGAAAATGATGCCAGCCCCTTTGGAAAAGTCTAGCAAGTTCCCAAGAATAGTTACCATCTGATCCAGCAAGTTCATTTCTAGGTACACACCCAAGAGAAATGAAAACATATATCCGCACACAAAAACTCATACACAAATATGTACAACAGCATTATTCATAATAGCCAAAAGTGGGAACAGCTCAAATGTCCATCAACTGATGAGAGGATAAACAAAATATAGTCTTTCCATATGATGGAATATTATTCATCCATAAAAACAAAGTCAGTACTGATGCCTGCTACAACATGGATGAGCCCTGAAAACACGACACTATAGACACAAGACTGCATAAGTTTCCACTTAAATGAAATGTCTAGAATTAGAAAATCTATAGACACAGAAAGTAGATTAGTAGTTGCCAGGAGCTGGGGTAAAGTGGGTAGAAATGGGGAATGTCTTCATCAGTTCGGGCTGCTCTAACAAAATACCGTGGACTGGGTGGCTTGAAAACAACAGAAATTTATTTCTTGCAGTTCTGCAGGCTGGGAAGCCCAAGATCGAGGGCCAGCTGGGTCGAGTTGTGGTGGGGGCCATCTCGCTATATCCTCACGCAAAAGGCCAGGGGTATCTCCCCAGCCTCTTTGATAAGAGCACACTAATCCCATTGAATCACCTCCCAAAGGCCCCACCTCCTAATACCATCACATTGGGAGTTAGGATTTCAACAGATACATTTTAGAGGGACACAAACATTCAGTCATAACACAGAGTGACTGCTAATAGATACAAGGTTTCTTTTGGAGATGATATTCTAAAAGTGAATGTGGTAGTGGTTGCCAACTCTGGATATACTAAAAATATTCAATTGTTCACTTTCAGTGGATGAGTTGTGTGATATGTGAATTATATCTCAACAAAGTGAGAGAGAGCAGCTTTATATGTCTATACATATGCACACACACATATACGCAAATAGAGACATGTATAAGTTTAAAAGTGCTTTGCAAACTCTAAGGTGCAGACACCTATAATAATGCATGATCACAGCACAGTCCCATGCTCACACCATGCAGACACACGTGTGTGTGCACACACACGCACACACACACACAGCACACACACAAACACACATACATCCACATACACACAGACACACACTCATGTGCCCTGACTGCTTGAGTGCCCAACCTGACTGTTCCCCGCTGGGTTCACTGTGTCTAGCCCTCATTCTTGGGAAAACATGTTCACTACCAACTCCTGGGGGGAGAGGCCCCAAATAAATACACCAACAAGGAGGAATCAGGGGCCCTGCTGGGGCATCTTCCCTGCGCCTAGTCCACCCTGCATGAAACAGAGGTCAGAAAGACCCAGTGGGACAACATGTGACGTGGCCCTTCCTCAGGGCAGGAGCAGCTTTCTGACTGTGCCAGAGGCAAATAGTTGTCATGCCTTGGTTCAGAATGTGGATGATAGAGGGCTCAGGATAGCGGTGGCCAGATGGAGGGCTTCCCAGGACAGTCAACAGTCAAATAAATTTGTGGTGACTCCTGTGGTGTGGTCTTCACCTCCCTCTTCACCCCTCACCCCAGTGTTAAGGTGTGTCCCTTTCTGATCTTCTGATTCTCACCTCATAGCTGCAAGATGGCAGCTGTGCCTCCAGACATTACATCCATGTTCCAAACAGGAAAGAAAGGTTGAAGCAACATCAATTCATGCCTCAAAATATCTTTCCAGATATTTGTGACAGGGACAAAAATCTGACAAATGTTTGAACGCTCCTTCTTTTACTTATGCACTCCACAACTACCACATCCAAAGAGGATTTTCTATTTCACCTGCCCAATTTTCTGCTCTCTTCTGTGCTCCATAAACAGCCTGGCCTGATCCTGGGCCTTTGAGAAAGATGAGTGAGAAATGATGGATAGGGACAGAGAGACTGGTGAGGTGAGAGTCACAGGAAATGAGGAACTAACTCAGCTTGCAGAATCTTTGAGGGTGTATCAGTTCTGGTCCTCTGGGCTTCCACCAAACCTGTATTTACTTCTACCACATCAAGTATTTGATTTCTTCTATTCATTCATTCATTTATTCATTCATTCATTCAACATTCCTTCCTTCCTTCATTCATTCATACATTAATTCATACATTCATTCATACATTAATTCATTTATACATTCATTCTACATTCATTTATACATTCATACATTCATTCATTCATTCATACATTTATACATTCATTCATGCATTCATACATACATTTATTCACGCATTCATTCATACATTCATTCACTCACATACATGCTCATTTATTTATTCCCTTTCCGATGTTAACAAAAACCAAGGGGCTTTACCTCATCAGCTGCAGTGTGATTGTCTTATACTTGTCAGTGTCCTCCATGAGACTTGAGCTCCTTGAGTCTCTCAAGGACCAGGCATCTGGTGTGCTGCATGTTTATTAGACAAAGGAACGATGCAGGGACCATGTCATGATGCTTCCCCAGGAAGGACCCTGGCTGAACAAAGCTCAACTAACCAGAAATCTCTGAATCAGAGGAAATGGGAATAGTGAACATTCCAGCCACTTTTCTCCATGATCCCTCGATGGTGGATATCTTGCTGAGATACCTTGACCTGTCTCTCTGCCATGGTCAAGATCCATGAACTTGATTGACTTGATTGGATCTCTCTTTAGCACCTGTGGCTCTTAGAAAGCTTACCACATCACCTTGAGAGTGGAGGCAGATGGAGAGGCTTCTAGGAGACTGGCTGGACTCTGCCCTCTCCCAGGACCTGCTGGCCCTTAGCTTGTTCTCCACGTGTTGTGAAGAGTAGAAGTGTCAGTGCGGAGTGGGGGCAGAGCAGAATCTGTTCAATGGGTAGGCTGATGAATTGAATGCCAGTTAATTGTGGTCTCTGCTATGGTTTGAACATGGTTTGTCCCTGCCAAAACTCAGGTTGAAATTTGGCCGTGTTGGGAGATGGGGCCTAGTGGGAGGTGTTTAGGGCATGGGGATGGATCCCTTGTGAATAAAATAATGCCCTCCCTCAGAGGTGAGTACGTTCTCAATCTCCAGGAATGGATTCACTCCCATGACAGCAGATGGTTAAAAAGAGCCTGGCTTTCTCAGTCTCATTCTCTTGCTTCCTCTCTCATCACGTGGTCTCTTTGCACAACACCTGCTCTCTTCCTCATTCTGCCATGAATGGAAGCGGCATGAGGCCCTCACCAGATGCAGCTGCCCAGTCTTGAACCCTCCAGCCACTAGAATCTTGAGCCAAATAAACCTCTTTTCTTTAGAAATGACCCAGCCTCTTGTATGCTGTAAAAGCAACATATATGGACTAAGATAGTCTTGCTTAGCTGAAGGTTGACTCACAGTCTGCTCTTTCCTGCACCTCCCAGATCAGACAGTGGCCACCTACAGCAGAGCAGGGATAAGTTCCACTGACACAGAATCTATTGTGTTTCTTGAAGAATAACAAAACGAACATGGTAATAATAATAAGAGCAATAGTAATACCAGTCACTGTGGACTTTAATTATGTGCATAGTTTCACAATATGCTCAGCACATGATATTTATTTTTCTTTTAAATCTTCACAACAGCCCTATGAGGTAGGTGCTATAATTACATCCATTTTGTAGATGAGGAAACTGAGGCTCAGGGAGGCCAAATAAGACAGGCAATGAGTGGGTGGATGTGGGAGCTAACCATCAAGGCACACACCAGATGGTCCTCTTTCCCCACCAGCCCCTCCTCTGCCAGGTCACCCTCCTGCCTGCCCTCCAGCAACTGCCTTGCACTGGGCTTTCCTTCATCTCTGTGTAAATTAATTTGTTCTATCGTGTGATGACTGCTAAGCTCAAGTCATCCTAAAGATATTTGCCTTTTTAAGTCCTAATCCAAACGTGTACTTCATTCATAGAATGTGGAAAAGCACTAACCGAACAAAAGGGCATCTCCTGATGCCATCCTCATGGCATGGGGTGGACAGAGGTGCTGAGAAAGGTCAGCTGCCTCTGTCTTCCAGCTACAAACCCCACTGCAGCAGAGACGGTGAGAGCACCACCTCCAGCCCTGCCCTTGGCTGTGAGTAAGTCCTCCCAGGCTTTTCCATGGTGATTGTTAATCTTCAGCCCTAACGACCAGCCTGCTCTCTGCACTTCCAGGTCTTGTTTGGACTGGAACCATTTGAAATGCTGTCTTATAATTACAGAGGTTGCGAGGGCGGGGGCTGCGCTGCCAGGCAGCCGTTGGACTTGCACGTCTCTGCTGCAGCCAGCAATTTCAGTAATGATAGTCATGCACACCGTTTATCTTTGGGGTTTCCAGAAATACAGGGACTTTTCCAGACACTCACGGGTGTCTGACATGAGTGATTTCATCTGCATCGTTCTCTGAGGCCGCGAGGGCGTGCTTCCTGAATGAGCTGGGATGCTGGCAGGGGCTGTTTGGGGAACACTGAACGCGAACAGGTTCAGAAATCCAGGAGCCTCAGACGTCATGGCTGGAGAAAGGGTCTCCCCTGGACTGAGGGGTTTCCTGGGAGGTAAAACTTCCGGTTTTAAAACCAGCGAGTCCTGGGCAAACCCGGACAATGGGTCACCCTGTTCACGGTAAACACAGGGAATGGAACACAGGCATTTTTCTTTGCTCCATCCAGAGACCTTTCTATAAAGGTAACAAACTGTTGAACAAAGGTATAAACCTGACGAGCAATAAACAGGAAAAGAGGAGGCGACAACAGCAGTTGAAGGGCCCTGCCAAATGCGGGAAGGTGGAAGGCAGGTGGGAGGGGACCCCCCATAGCCCCACAGAAAAGCTGACTGTTAAGAAGCCTGGGCTCTGGGACAACAGCAGGGGGCCCAGATAATCAGGCCCCCAGTACTATTGCCTTCCCAGAAGGAGCTGGGAGGACTGCCCCTCAGAGGCATTGAACCTGAGACTCCAAAGCCTGAGATGCCGGCACAGTGAAGGGTGGGGGCGACCCTGCGGTGAAAACAGGACCTGGGGTGTGGGGAGGACTCCAGTCTCCCATCACACGGAACCAGAAGCTGAAACCCACAAGCAGAAAATGATGGAAGGCGCAGGAAGCAACGATGATGCAGGGACAGGAAAAGCTAGAAACATTTGTCAACGAAAAGAGTCAAACTCTGTAAAATATATGAAGAGATTTATTCTGAGTCAAACATGAGTGACCAATTGCCCAAGGCACAGTCTCAAGAGGTGCCGAGAACATGTCTTAGGTGGTGGGGCTACAGCTTGGATTTATCCAATTTAGGAAGACATAAGACATCAATCAATACATGTAAGCTGCACATTGGTTCCGTCTGGAAAGACAGGACAACTCCAAGTAGGGGAGAGGGCCTTCCAGGTCATAGGTGGATTCAAGAATTTTTTAGTTGGCAACTGGTTGAAAGAGTTGAGTTATTGCCTAAAGACCTAGAATCAATAGAAGGGAGGCTCTGGGTTAAAATAAGGGGTTGTGGAGACCAAGGTTCCCATTATGCAGATGGAGCCTCCAGGTAGCAAGATTCAGAATCGATTGTAAATTTTCTTATCAGACTTAAAAAGAAAATGTGCCAGACTCTTAGTTGATTCTCTCCTGCATGAGGAAAAAGGCCTGGAAAGGGAAGGGGATTCTCTACAGAAGGCAGATTTTCCCCACAAGAGACAGCCTTGCAAGGCCATTTCAAGATATGGCAAATAAATGTATTTGGGGTTATAATATTTAGATTTCCTTTTTTATCTGTCATGTGAGGAAGGAAGAAAGAAGAGAGAAAGAGAAAGAGAAAAAGAAAAATATAAAGAGATAAAGGAGTAAAAATAAAAAGAAGTTTCCTCCGGAGGATATGAGTCCAGATTCAAAGATTCCATCAAGTGCCTAGTACAATAAATTGCAAAATGATAGATACCAGTTTGTATCCCCACTGGGAGCAGGAGCCAGTGGTAGAAAGCAGGGTAGGACACAGCATCTTTTTATTATCAACCTTGTATTAAAGTTTGACTTTTTATTTACTGTTGTACACATGTAAATTCAATTTAAAAAGTAACAAAAGGACAGTTTCCTACCGGGGAAAAATGCATCAAAAGGCATTCATTGGGATACACACCCCAAAACCCTGGAGTGGCCTGCTTTCGGGTTCAGCTGGATTCAGCAGCTCAAATGATGTCACCAAGACCTAGGGTGGCCAACTCAACCTCATTTGTCTGGGACTTTCTCAGTTTTAACACTTACATTTCTGCAGCTTGTGAAAACCCATAGCGTATCTATCGTTATGGTCTGAATATTCATGTCCCCTCACCCCCTGCGAATTCATAGGTTGAAATGTTAACCACGAAGGTGATGGTATTAAAAGGTGGGGGGACTTTGGGGAGTGATTAGGGCATGAGGACAGAGTCCCCATGAATGAGATGAGTGCCGTTATTTTAAAAAGACTCAAGCGAGTCCCCTCACCCCATCTACCATGTGAAGAAACACCTAAAAGGTGCTGTCTATGAACCAGTCCCAGGCAAACCACAGTGTCAGTCTCCTCGTCAGGGCCCCGTTTTCCTCTTTCTCTGATCTGCTTTCTCAGCATCAGCAGCATCGTGCTCAGATCCCCCGCAAAGTGGCCCTTCAGCAACATGGTGTGACTCTCCTGTCCCAGATGCTGACCACCACCGACTTCTCTGTTCCCTTTGAAAAGCATCTTACTCCAATTTTATTTTCAACCTCCTGCTTTTCACATTTAAGTTTTTTAGTAAGTTTTCCTCAAAACCATTTTTTGGAAACAGGCCATCTATAAATCCTAAATAAATAAATGCCTCACTCTCCTTCCCACAGCTGTCATGGTGAGAGCAGAGCTCAGGGCGAGCTGGCAGGCTCCCTGATCAGTGGGGACCACCAGAGCACAGTGAATTTTTTAGCCTAAATGATCAGGTTTGCTCATCTAGAGTGGCCAGAGAGCAGGAAAACGGCCAGATCTCCTCCTTAGGCTGCACTCAGTGGATTACCAGTAAAGTCACTTGTTTTTATTTTAATTCATCCACATTCAGGTTTGGGCACGAGGCTCTTTCCCGGGTTCCATTTCAAGTTCTCTGATCATGAGTCCCCACGTTTTTGATGTTCAAGGCCTGGAGCAGAAGCCAAGAGGAGAAAAACAAATTGCTGGTCTGTGGGAGTAGTATCTAGGTTCTCCCTTACCCGGGCAGCGGAACCATTCCAACAGGCAGAATAGTGCAGGAGCTAGCAGCAGGAACTGGGGTGGGACAGATCTGGCCTCAGACCCCTGCTCTGAGCTGTGAGTCCCTGGCAAGTTGCTGTCTCTGGGCCAATCCACTTTTCTCCTGGGCTGTTGATAAGCCCATCCAGTGCCTTTGTGTGGGAGGAGGAAGGGTCCTACCTTTCTGGGTAGATGTGGCCCCACACACAGCCTGCCCCAGGGAACCACAAACATCAGGAAGGGAAAAGACCATTGCCACACAGCATGTAGCTTGTCAGCAGGGCTCAAGAAGAATAAGCAAGAATTGTTGTCATGGGCAGGGATGATGGGGATGAGGAGAAGCACACTGTCAGCTTTCTGTGTAGATGGAAAATTTCAAACGGACAGAGAAGTGAGTTTAACAAACACACCCACATGCCCACCACCAAAAGCAACACAGGTTCACATTTTCACATTTGTTTCCGATTACTATAAAGTGTTGCTAAGTAATAAACACAGCTACAACCCTATGTGATGCATTCATTTTCCAGGCTCAGAGAACACAGCACCAGCCCAAGGTCCATGAGTGAGAGTCCAGTTCTGACCAAACTTCCTCCCACTTGCTGCTTGACCACGGGGCACTTCCTGCCCCTCTCTCAGCCTCAGTTTTCCCATCTGTGGAGTGAGGGGTGTGTGAGTGCTGAACTGGATGCTCTCCCAGGGCCCTGCGCAGCTCAGCTGGGCTGCCCCAAGTTTCCAGCTCTCTATTCAGCAGCCAGAACAGTCTCAGTGGGATGTGGCCAGGCCACCCTCCAGAGTGCGGTCATACTGGCTGCCTGCCGCTCTCAGATGCAGTCCCTTAACTGTGTCAGCCCAGCATGCTTTTGCCTCCCTGCCCAAAAGCCACTTAACAGTTGCACATGTGTAAAGAACAGGAGGCACAGGGAAGATGGTGTGGTGGTAGTGATGATGGTGATAGTGATGGTCGTGATGATAATAGTGGTGGTGGTGATGGTGGTGATAAGTAATGGTGATAATGGTGGTGGTGGTGATGTTGATGGTGGTAATGATGATGATGGTGGTGGTGGTGATGATGACGGTGATAGTGGTGGTGGTGATGGTGGTGGTGATGCTGGTGGTAGTGGTGATGATGGTGATAGTGGTGATGGCGATGGTGGTGGTGGTGGTGACAAGTGATGATAATGGTGATGTGATGGTGGTGGTGGTGGTGATGATGATGGTGATGATGATAGCGGTGGTGGTGCTGATAAGTCATGGTGATGTGATGGCGATAGTGGTGTTGATGATGACGGTGGTGATGTTGATGGTGGTAGTGGTGGTAGTGATGGTGGTGGTGGTGGTGGTGATAATGATGTGGATAGTGGTGGTGATGATGGTGGTGATAATGATGGTGATAGTGGTGGTGATGATGGTGGTGGTGATAATGATGGTGGCAGTGGTGGTGATGGTGGTGGTGATAATGATGGTCGTAGTGGTGGTGATGGTGGTGGTGATGATGGTGATGATGATAGTGGTGGTGATGGCGGTGGTGGTGATAATGATGTTGATAGTTCTGGTGATGATGGTGGTGATGATAATGATGGTGATAGTGGTGGTGATGGTGGTGGTGGTGATGGTAGTGGTGATGGTGGTGGTGATGATGATAGCAGTGATGATGGTGGTGGTGATAATGATGGTGATAGTGGGGTGATGGTGGTGGTGTTGATAATGATGGTGATAGTGGTGTTGATAATGATGGTAATAGTGGTGGTGATGATGATGGTAATAGTGGTGGTGGTGGTGGTGGCGATAACGATGGTGGTGGTGGTGGTGGTGATAATGATGGTGATAATGATGGTGATAGTGGTGGTGAGGATGGTGGTGGTGGTGATAATGATGGTGATAGTGATGGTGATGATGGTGGTGTTGATAATAATGGTGATAGTGGTAGTGATGGTGGTGTTGGTGAGGATGGTGGTGGTGGTGGTGATAATGATGGTGATAGTGGTGGTGATAATGATGATGATAGTGGTGGTGAGGATGGTGGTGGTGGTGATAATGATGGTGATAGTGATGGTGATGATGGTGGTGTTGATAATGATGGTGATAGTGGTAGTGATGGTGGTGGTGGTGATAATGATGGTGATAGTGGTGGTGATAATGATGGTGATAATGATGGTGATAGTGGTGGTGAGGATGGTGGTGGTGGTGATAATGATGGTGATAGTGATGGTGATGATGGTGGTGTTGATAATAATGGTGATAGTGGTAGTGATGGTGGTGTTGGTGAGGATGGTGGTGGTGGTGGTGATAATGATGGTGATAGTGGTGGTGATAATGATGATGATAGTGGTGGTGAGGATGGTGGTGGTGGTGATAATGATGGTGATAGTGATGGTGATGATGGTGGTGTTGATAATGATGGTGATAGTGGTAGTGATGGTGGTGGTGGTGATAATGATGGTGATAGTGGTGGTGATAATGATGGTGATAATGATGGTGATAGTGGTGGTGAGGATGGTGGTGGTGGTGATAATGATGGTGATAGTGGTGGTAGTGGTGGTGGTGGTGATAATGGTGATGGTGGTGGTGGTGGTGATAATGATGGTAATAGCAGTGGCGATGGTGGTGGTGGTGGTATTGATGGTGGTGTGGTGGTGGTGATAATGATGGTGATAGTGGTGGTGGTGGTGATAATGGTGGTGGTGGTGATAATGGTGATGGTGGTGGTGGTGGTGATGATGGTAAGAGCGGTGGCGATGGTGGTGGTGGTGGTGATATTGATGGTGGCGTGGTGGTGGTGGTGATGATGAACTTAACAGTGATGATGGGGACAGTGGTGCTGGTGGTATTGCTGGCAGTACTAATGGTGAGGATGATTTAACAGTACCCATACTCACTGTAAACCAGGTACTCTTTCTTTAAAATTTTTTTAAGGTTACTAATTCTTTCCACTCACTCTTGCTGTCATCTTATGAACCAAATACTCTTCTAAGCACTCCACATATTAACTCACTTAATTCTCACCATACTCCTATGAGGTTAAAAATGATTATAAGCCCGATTTTACATGTGAGAGGACCACAATAGAGAGGTTGTCACTTGCTCAAGGTCATACAGCTAGTTAGAATCAGGACATAAACCCAGGCAGCATGTGTGCATACTCAGTCCAGATGGCAGGCAGGCGGCCATCAAAGACAGGGCTGCAGAGGGGTATGGGGCCCAGGACAACATTTGTGATTCAGTAAGTGAAGAGAGAAGGCTACAAAAATTGAGTATAATCCCTTTTGTATTAAAACAACAACAAAACGATGTAAGTATGGACAGAAAAAAAGTCTAGAAATAAGTATAGCTAATATCCAGTGGAAGCAGAAGGTCGGATTTAAGGACAATTTTTTTTTTGTTTTTTTTTTTACTTTTTCCTGTGTGCTTTTCTTTATTTCCAAATCTAGGACCAAGAATGATAAATGTGAACAAAAGAAGCATTCTGATGATGAGCTGTGGGCAGCCAGAGAAACACTTAAGGCACGATATTGAAGGTGAGCACCCTTCAATATCCCTGTCCCTGAAGCAGGGACAAGGAGGTCACAGCTGGGCAAGGCTGGGAGGAGGAGTTCACAGGGCCCACTCTGGCTGAGGACATGGCGGCAGAGGCAGCAGCAGGTGTCTGTGCACCGTGGCTTTGGTTGGGTGTCACATACCAGGTGTGCCAGGCTCCGCCACTGCTGCCATGCCTGCACAATCAGACGTGGAGCCTCTTGGACTATTTATACCCCTTGGAACATCAGCAGGCCAACCAGGAGGCAAAGACCTTCGCAACACATCCAAGGCCCACAGCTGCTACCCCTCCTCGTCCAGGGCTTCCATGAGGACCTGCTCAGTGTTATCAGCGCACCCACTCCACAGATAAGAAGCCGTGCCTGGCCCCACTAATGGTATTATTTTAGGGACCACTCAAAGGACAGGCCAGGATTGGGGCCTGGGTCATCTGTCATTCCTTCCTTCATCAACACACTAAATAAGGGTCAAACAGAGACCAGCACTTGTTTGCAGGGCTGGAGGGGCTCTGCCAAGCCGGGATATCATCCTCCCCAGAGACTGCTGGGAAAGGCATTTGCTCAGAGCAGCTATTTCTGTCCCACTCACAGCACCTCTCGGTGACCCACCCACAGGTCGGGGTGACCGTGCAAGGTGGAAGGACAAAGACGTTGCTGCCTAACTCTTGGCAAGAGGGAATGTATACGAAGGCTTATGCTCAAATCTCCCAAAATAGAGAGACCACAGATCTGGATTCTGTTAGGAAGGGTCAGAGCTCAAATACGTAATTTCTCTGCTGGCTTTAGCATTCGAAACCATTTTTATTCAGCATTTCTTTTTCTTTTTTTCTTTTCTTTTCTTTTTCTTTTTTTTTTTTTTTTTGAGATGGAGTTTCACTCTAGTTCCCCAGGCTGAAGTGCAATGGCACAATCTTGGCTCACTACAACCGTTCCGCCTCCTGGGTTCAAGCGATTCTCCTGCCTCAGCCTCCTGAGTGGCTGGGATTACAGGCATACGCCACCATGCCTGGCTAATTTTGTATTTTTAGTAGAGATGGGGTTCTCCACGTTGGTCAGGCTGGTCTCGAACTCCCGATCTTGGGTGATCTGACCATCTTGGCCTCCCAAAGTGCTGGGATTACAGGCGTGAGCCACCACGCCAAGCCCAGCATTTCTATAATTTAATTGTGTTAGATATGCACCACCGAGGGTCAAGTACAAGGGTGTGGACCTTGGAGCAAATTGTGGCCAAAGTCACCACCCACCATCCATCTCCACCTTCACCCCCACAGATACCCCCTGCCAACACACACGCATGCGTGCACACACACACACATAAACGTTTCTTGGGAATTATTTAGTCTGTTACTCAGTGACTTGCTTGTGGCATTAAACAATGATGTGAGTTTGAGCAAACATGCATCCAAGGTCAGATTCATCACACGTAATTTCTTTCCTAAAGCCACTTCCTTTTCTAGAACAAAAAAAGAGCACAGGAAAGAGCTACAGGGTCTGGGATGAGGGTCAGCAGGTAAGGCCACTGCTCTGTGGGGGGAAACATGCTCCTGGGCACACCTGAGAACGCTTTTCACTGATGACCGGAAGATGCCGCCCAGCACTACCAAAGGGGCCAATCAGATGAAGCCCACCCACAAGCCCCCGACTGTAACCTTGACCTGAAAGTGGGAGGCCCAGAAGACCAGGGTTAAGGCCCTCCCCAGGGTCACTCAACTGTGAGGGGCAGAGCCCACGTGTCCTGATTTCCAGCTGGTAACAATAATGACATTTATTCATCAAAACATGTCAGATAAGCTCTGCTGTGTGCCAAATCCTGTGCCGGGAGCTGGGGACACACAGTGACCAAAGCAAAGTTGCTGCTCTCCAGCAGTGGAGACAGACAAGCTGTCTTCCGTAAGGCATTCCATCGTTGGATGGCGATCAGCATTAAGGAAAGAAAGCAAGTGACACGGGAAAAGAGACCGCCAGGAGGAGACTCAGGGGTCAACAGGGCTCAGAAGACTCTGGGCGAGGTGACTTTGGACAAAGGCCTCAAGCAGCCAAGGGAGTAGCCCTGCAGCTGTCTGTAGAAACCGTATTCCCGGTCCCAGAACCAACCCTCATTCACCAACCTGGAAGCTCTCAGAACCCCTTTGTTCAGGGAGGGATCCGCGTGACTGATTGAATCTTTAGCCATTGGTGATTAGATCAACCTTCAGCCTCTCTCCCCTCCCCAGGGCCAGGAGGTGGGGCTAAAAGTTCCAACCCTCTAATCGCAGGGTTCATCCCATTGGCCATTCAAGGGTTACCTAATTAGCATAAACTCAGGTATGGTCAGGAGGAGATTGGTCTGAATGACCATCGAGGCTCCCATCACTCCCTCTGGGGGAATTCCAAGGGTTTTAGAAACTCTCTGCCAGGACCAAATATTTATTTTTTATGATATCACACCTTGCACAAAAGACTTTGCAGGTGTGATGGAGTTCAGGATCTTGAGATGAGGAGACCATCCTGAAATATGTGGGTGAGCCCCATGTCATCACAGGGTTCCCGTAAGACAGTCAGAGAGAGAGATGACAAGACTGTGGGGAGCAGAGGTCTGAATGAGGGCGAGTGGGGAATGCTTCAGTGCTGGCTGTGAAGATGGAGGGAGGGGCTGTGAGCCAGAGTGCAGGGCCCCGAAAGGCTGGACAAGGGAAGGTTTCTCGGAGCTTCTGGAAGAAGCCAGCTCTTCTGAGACGTCTGACCTTAAAAGAATAAACATGTGTCATTCTAAGGTACTAAGTCTGTGGTCATGTATTACAGCAGTCATAGAAAATGAAGACTGGGGTGGAGGGGGCAGACATAATGCCAATGGGGAGTGGGGGGTGTCCTGTACGGCCCTTCTGGTGATTTTACCCGAATGAGGCGGGAGCCCTTGGAAGGCTTTGAGCAGAGGACCCTAAGTGTCATTGGATCACGGTAACAGCTTCAATAAGCCAGCTCTGTGATAAAGGTTCTGCTGACATCACCTTAATGAATGACCCCAGCAACCCTAGGAGGTTATTATGGCTGTGCCCATTTTACAGAAGAGGAAACTAAGGCTTCAAGGAGCTACGTGACATGCCCACAGTCACTCAGCTCACAAGAGGCTCTAAATTCTTCTTTTAAAAGGACACACAAGGTCCTTTGTCTGGTGGCCCTATTTGTCATAAAAGTTTCCCTTCAATAAATTCACAGCTCTCCATGCCCCTTCCCAGCCTCCTGCAGATCCCTGCGGCTTTCATAAGGAGGCAGATGCTGGCAGACCACAGGCTCGTGATGGCCAGCCCGGCAGGCTGGATGTCACTGGGGTCTCCAGGAGGCAGCACAGGGCTCAACCCCAGCTCCTTCACTTGTCCACCTGAGGATCCTTGAGTAAGCGGACCCCATCCCTCGGAACCCCCTGCATCGCCCCAGACCCCAGCCTCCAGCCTCATTGTTGACTCCAACTTCTCTGATGCAGTGGTTCTCAAATGGGGGTAATTGTGTCCCCCAGGGGACACGTGGCAATGTCTGGAGGATGTTACTGGTATCTGGTAGGTAGAAGCCAGGGCTGCTGGTAAACACTTTACAATGCACAGGATGTCCCCACACAAACAATGCTTCAAACCCTAACGTCACTAGTGCAAAGGGTGATTTCCGGAACCTCTCCAGCTTCACTGCCTTTCCCCAGAAAGGGTCCCCTCTGGCTTTCCCTTGGGGTCTCCCTCATCCCTTTAGCCTTGGGGACATTTTACATGGATTCCGTGCACTCTGCCTTACACAGCTTTGTACATGTCCCAGCCCCTTCTCTTCCACCTTCCCAGTTGGTCCTAATTTGAGCCAATTTTGTTTCCTACAGGGATTCTTTGTTAATCTTTTTGTTTTGTTTTGTTTTTGTTTTCGTCTTACCCTGTCACCCAGGCTGGAGTGCAGTGGTGCAATCATGGTTCACTGCAGCCTTGAGGACCAATGATCCTTACCTCTCAGCCTCCCAAGTGACTGGGATTACAGATACATACCATCACACTCAGCTAATCTTTGTATTTTTTGTAGAATGGAGACTCACTATGTTGCCCAGGCTACTTTGTTTTTGTTTTTTGAGACGATTTTTCTCTTGTTGCCCAGGCTGGAGTGCAATGGAGCCATCTTGGCTCACTGCAACCTCCACCTCCGGGATTCAAGTGATTCTCGTGCCTCAGCCTCCCAAGTAGCTGGGATTACAGGCGTGCACCACCATGCTTAGCTAATTTTTATATTTTTAGTAGAGATGGGGTTTCACCATGTTGGCCAGGCTGGTTTTGAACTCCTGACCTCAGGTGATCCACCCGCCTCAGCCTCCCAAAGTGCTGGGATTACAGGTGTATGCCACCTCTCCCAGCCTACTTTGTTAATATTCTACCTGACACCCGCCATTGCCTGAGGGCTTCCTTGATGATGTACTCACGAGCCTGTCCAACCAGGGGCCACATCATCCCAGAGCCCAGAGCCCCTCCCTCCTCACCCTAGAGCCCGGGCCCCCTCCCTCCTCACCCTAGAGCCCGGGCCCCCTCCCTCCTCACCCTAGAGCCCGGGCCCCCTCCCTCCTCACCCTAGAGCCCGGGCCCCTCCCTCCTCACCCTAGAGCCCGGGCCCCTCCCTCCTCACCCTAGAGCCCGGGCCCCCTCCCTCCTCACCCTAGAGCCCGGGCCCCTCCCTCCTGACCCCAGCGCATCCCTCTGCCCGGAACACTGCCTGCAGCTCGCAGGTGCTCAAGACCGACTTGTTGAACGATGACCGTGACAGACACCACATTGGATTCTGAGTCCTTGCTCTGTCCATTGGGCACAGGACCAGCTAGAGAATCTGGAGGGCCCAGGGCAAAATGAAAATGTGGGACCCTTGTTCAAAAGGTATGAATAAATTCAAGACAGCAACAAAAAAAGCGTGAAACCAGACTCCAGGCCCTCCTGAGCACAGAACGTGAGGGCCTCTTGGCCGGCCAGTAGTTTGCACCTGTCTTCCAACTCGGGCTGCCAGTGTGGGCTGGTGATCTGTGGACACCCTCAGTCCTCACACCAGCCTCCAAGCCACTCAGAGCTGGGAAAGCTCTGGGCATTGCGTTCTGCGGAGTCACAGGCCTGAGACCGGCCCCGTCTTGTCCACCATGAGAGCCATGTCTGAGAGGGGCTGGGAGAAGCACCGAGATTCAGTCAGGGGACCATGGCTTTTCCAGCCCAGGTGCACGCTGCTTCTGTCCAGATGGCTGCATCCAGTCCAAAGCTTTGGAGAGTTCTGTGTTTTTCCTCTTCTATTTTTATTTCCTCAAATCTGAGACCAAGAGAGATCAGCTCCAGAGTCCTGGAGGGGTCTAAGCCAGGAGGAATTGATCCACAAGCAATGTGAGTGTCCTTGTCAGGGATAGATGGGCGCCAACTCCAGGGTGGGCTGGGCCCTGACAAGAGCTGGGTCCTGTGAGAGAGGGTCCGTCCTGCCATCAGATACCCTGGCCTGGGGCTGGCCAGGGCCCCCTCTGCACTGTCCCACCCTGGAGGAGTTGTTTCCACTGACACTTGTGTGAACAGCGCCCCCTGGGGTTGTGAGGACCCAGCGCAGCAAAAAGTTAAAGGTCCTGTTTGGTCTATAGAGGCAAGGGCAGTTTGTGGCGCAGCTCTCAGGTTTGTGAGCGTTCAGTGAATGAGATCAAGTGTGAAGCACTTGTTATGCCTTGAGCAGGGTCCTTGGCCCAGAGGAAGGGCTCAGAAGCTTGTACTGTGTTTTGCAAAGATTCAGACCGGTCATCCATCCTCCTTCCCAGCCACACGTAGGATAACTGGGGTGACAAGTGACTCTGAAGAATTGGGGGCCTACAGATAATGCCAAGCACATAAAACTCAGGCCTCAAATTGCTCAAATCATCAGATGTGGTGGGGGGATTCTTAGTGGGAGGTCCTCGGATTCCACTGCAGTCCCTGTTGTTTTATTTTGCACCTCCTCTGTACCAGGTACTTTATTCTTAGTGCAACCTGCGGTGTGTAGTGTAGCTTAGGTACTGTGGGAAGCAGAATTCTAAGAGGGCCTCAAAGATTTCTGCCCTCCATATAATCTCCACCCCTTGAGTGAATACAGTGGGTATTGCTCTCCAAAGTAAAGGGATTCTGCCTATGTAATTTAGGTCCCTAATCAATTGACTTGGAGTTAAGCAATGGGAGATGATCCTGGGTGGGTCTGACCTCATCAGGCGAGTCCTTACAAGAAGTAAGAGATATTCTCCCACTGGCTTTGAAGGATTCGCTGCCAAGTTGCAAGAAGGCCACATGGAAGGGAACTGAGAGAAGCCTCAGGAGCTGGAAGTGACTTGGTTGACAGCCAGCATGAAGATGGGGCCTCAGTCCTACAATTTCAAGAGACTGAGTTTGGCCAAAACCTGAATGAACTTGGACAAAGACCCTGAGCTGCAGATAAGAACACAGTGCTGACATCTCACATTTAGCTTTTGTAGGATCCTGAGCAGAGAACCCAGCGAGGCCATACCTGCACTCCTGATCCATGGAAATTGTGAGAATAAATGGGTGTTGCTTTAAACCACTAAGTCCATCGTAACTGTTATAATCATAGGAAATTAATACAGATAGGTAATTGCCAAGTGCCAGAGTCTTTAAAATTCTGCTGGTAATAGGACTTGGACTTCTGAGTTTTGGCTGTGCCTAGTGTCACTCAGAGTAAAAACCTATAGTTACCAGTCTCCCTTGTAGCTACATGTGACTGCATTTGTGCTAAATGAGAGGTAAATGGACTTTTTGTGTCTCATCTTTGGGTTGGCTGCTTAAAGAAAGCACACAAACCTAGAACACAGATGATATGGTCTGGCTGTGTCCCCACCCAAATCTCATCTTCAATTGTAACTGCCACAATTCGCACGTATCGTGGGAGGAACTCGGTTACAAGGTGATTGAATTATGGGGTTGGGTCTTTCCTGCACTGTTTTTTTGGTAGTGAATGAGTCTCATGAAATCCGATGGTTTTAAAAACGGTAGCTTCCCTGCACAAGCTCTCTCTGCTGCCATTCATGTAAGACATGACTTGCTCCTCCTTTCCTCCTGCCACGATTTTGAGGTCTTCCCAGCCACGTGGAGCTGAAAGTTCATTAAGCCTCTTTCTTTTGTAAATTTCCCAGGCTTGGGTATGTCTTTATCAGCAGCATGAGAAAAGACTAATACAACAGATATGACTGGCACTCCAACAGCCATCCTGGACCATGAGGTGGGTTGTGAAGATGAAGCCATGAATTAAGACGGTAGAGCAGAAAAGTAGGAGTCTAGATCCTTAGGGGCAGAGTAAGACAACTACCGTCCTGTCTTTGGATGACTGACCTTCAGACTTCTTTTAGATGAGACAAAAACTTTTATCTTCTTTAAGCCACTATTATTTGGGGTTTTTCTGTTATATGCAACTGCTGTTAAATATCCTAAGTATGGGTAGGCACCACACCCATGTCACAGATGAGGAAACTGAGGCACAGAGAAAGTGATAAGTTGCCCAAGATGGAGGTCCCACAGCTGACTAAGTAACTGGGTCGAGCTCTGAGCTGGAGCCAGCCCTGGCCCCTCTGCCCAGCACGTGCTGCCTCTTGCCTAGTGGCATGAGAATTCTCCTTTGTCCCAGATAAATAAGAAGGTGGCAGATGTCTTCCCCAGAGGAAGTGTGTGTCCTCTCAGCCGCCTCCACATGCAACCTTGACTGGGTACCACTTCCCACTCTAAACGCCGGACAGAGTGGGCTTGTGCGCCCGTCCCACGGCCAGTCTCTAAGAAAGCAACCTCCCAGGACGAGGAGGAGGAAGGGGGAGCAGCTTCATTGGTGCAAAGTGGGATTGGAACGCCGCTTCCTCCCGGTACCCTTAACCCTCCCCACTGTGGCTTCCCCTGGTCTCTGCATTTGCAATGGCCCCCAGTGCACTTTGGATGAAACCCAGGGTCCCTCTGTGGCCCTCAACGCCATGCACAACCAGCCTGCTCTCTCCCTGCTGACGTCCTGCCTGCCTCCCTCTGCCGCAGCCACGTGGCCTTCCTGCTGTTCCTCCCACCTGCCACCCCAGGGCCTTTGCAGACACTCCTCCCTCAGGTGGCTAAGAGCTCTTCCCTGCAGTCCCCCCGGCCCTGGCACAGCCCACTGTGGCCTGCATTCAGGTCTTCGCTGAAAGGGCCTTCCTCACAGTCCGTCCCTGACCACCCTATCCTCCCTGTCACCCCACACGCTGTGGCTTCCCGATACACATCATTCCTTGGCATGAAATGGCTCAGTCAGGTCTGGCTTCTCCACTAAACGTGGTAGACACAGTGCCCAGCCCCATGGGACTTTCAGGGACCCACAAATGCATTTTAATGTCCTTTAAAATCAGAGCAAATGAATATAACTCTGCCTGGTTGATATTCATCTTTGTGCCAACACAGTAAAAAATAACAATTTGTCTTATTTCCAGATGGACAAGGGGCCGCAGTCATCCTGGCATGGGGTTGGGTCCTATTTGCTTGCTATGTCCTCTGATCGGGACCCACTTCCCCGAGCGCAGACACCTGTTACCTGTACCTACTGCCCGCCATGGTGCCTGCTGCACGGTGGACACACAATGAATTAGTGAATGAGCAGATGAAGAATGAACACTTCCAGCCAAAGAGGAAGCTCCTGCTGTCCCCAGAGCCCACCCTGCTCCTAAAAAGGGCATCGCATCACAGTTTGGCTTCCCCAAGCCACTGTGGTCATCCTTATTTATGGCCACCTGCTGCTGGATAGGGGACCCTGGCCTGGAGCGCCCGTCCATCCGCCAGTCCCCTCGCGGAGAGCGCCTCCAGTAGCACACGAGAAGGGTTGGAGCTGGTGGGAAGCTGAGGTTGGGCTCCCGCAGCTCCTCCTCCAGCTGTGGGAGCTCCAGAGTTCACTCTGCCCAGCATGGGCAGCAGTGGTGGCACCAACCAGGAACAGTGAGGACCAACTGAGGCTGGATGGAGAAGCTCTGAGAGGCCCAAGAACCCTGTGGTGGGAAAAGGAGAGGGTCTCGTGATGGATTGAATGGTGGCCTCAAAAAAGATATGCCCGTGTCTGAATCCCCCAACCTGTGAATGTGCCCATACTTGGAGAGAGGCTCTTCACAGATATTATTAAGGATCTAGAGGAGGAGGTCATCCTGGGTTATCTGGGTGGACCCTAAATCCAATGACAGGTGTCCTTATCAAAGGCACACAGAGGGCCAGGCGCTGTGGCTCAAGCCTGTAATCCCACTTTGGGAGGCTGAGGTGGGCAGATCATGAGATCAGGAGTTTGAGACCATCCTGGCTATCATGGTGAAACCCCGTCTCTACTAAAACTACAAAAAAAAAAAAAAAAAAAAAAATTAGCTGGGCGTGGTGGTGGGTGCCTGTAGTCTCAGCTACTCAGGAGGCTGAGGCAGGAGAATGGCGTGAACCCAGGAGGCGGAGCTTGCAGTGAGCCGAGATTGTGCCACTGCACTCCAGCCTGGGTGACAGAGAAAGACTCTGTCTCAAAAGAAAAAGAAAGAAAGAAAGAGAGAGAGAGAGAGAGAGAGAGAAAGGAAGGAAGGAAGGAAGGAAGGAAGGAAGGAAGGAAGGAAGGAAGGAAGGAAGGAAGGAAGGAAGGAAGGAAGGAAGGAAAGAAAGAAAAGAAAGGAGAGAGAGAGAAAGAAAGAAAGAAGGAAAGAAAGAAAGAAAGAAAGAAAGAAAGAAAGAAAGAAAAGAAAGAAAGAAAGAAAAAGAAAGAAAGAAAGAAAGAAAAAGAAAGAAAGAAAGAAAGAAAGAAAGAAAGAAAGAAAGAAAGAAAGAAAGAAAGAAAGAAAGAAAGGAAGAAAGAAAGAAAGAAAGAGAAAGAAAGAAAGAAAGGCATACAGAGGAGCGATGGAGAAGGCCATGTGCCATGTGTAGACAGAGGCAGAAATTGGGATGATGCAGTCACCAGCCCAGGAACACCTGGAGCCACTGGAGGCTGGAAGAGGCTGGGAAGGGTCCTCCCTGAGAGGCTCCAGAGGGAGCACAGCCCTGCTGACACCTGGGTTTTGCATGGCTGCCCTCCAGAGCCACAGGAACAAATCTGTGCTGTTTTAAGCCAGCAGTTGGTAGCGATTTCTTATGGCAGCCCCAGAAAACTCACATGCTCAGTGTCTCCAAAAGATCTGAACAGAGGGCAGGACTCAAAACATGCCAGTGAGAATCCACTCTATAGATGGCCCCGGTGACCACTGCTAACCCTCCCAACCACCCAGCATGGTCCATACACTGTTGTCACCAGGCGATGGAGGAGAAGACAGAGGGAAAGGACTACTCATGTGCAGCGTCCACAGTACAGCAGGCTGGCCACCAGCCCCACCCACCAGGGAAGCTAAAGCTCAGCATCAGTGCACACTGAGGAAGGCCCTCAGGCAATTTGGAAGCAAGAGGGAGGCTGAGCCCTGAGCAATGGTCCAGCGACTCAGTCGTCAGGGCCTGACACACAGGACTGGGGACGCACATTGGGAGGCTCAGAACTGCCAGCCAGTAATGCCCACGTTTCTCCAGCAGCCCCGGGAGATTCCAGCTCAGGAAAGCCTGGGGTTGAGCCCAGGTTTTGAGGTTCAAATTTCAGTTCCAGTAACTATTAGCTGGGGGACTTTGAGTAAATTCCTTCACCTCTCTGTGCCTGACAGTGAGCGGGACTGAGAAGAGAGGCAACAAGAAAATGCTCCAGGGGAGAAATGAGCAAGAGAGGTGGAAACCAGGAGGATGGAAGGTAAAGAAGAAAGGTGAGGCCATTTGTGGTGCTACAGCCACAGACGCACATGCCTGCAGGGCCTGCCCAGGGGGCCAAACAGGAAAGTGGGACAGCGGTGATAAAATAATGTTTGTCCTTTCCAAAGTGCCCGGCTCTCCCAGGCTAGCCTCTAGTTTCCTGCTCTTAATAGGGACATTAGGGACATGGATGCACATAAATCGGCATCTACAATTTTCAAAACAGCAACTGACATTCACCCTTTTGTAAGAGAGGCGATAGGGAGCAGTGGAGACTGGGCACCAGCTGTCCCTCTGCAGCCACCCAGAGCGGCCACGTGTGTGGGGCCCAGAGTGGCCAGGCCTGCCGATTCTCAAGAGAAGCCAGATTTGGGGAGTTTTTCTTCACCAGCTTCTTCTGATACTCAAAAACATGTTGGCGATGAATGCACATTTTAACACATGGATAAACACCATGCCGGGGAGTCAGACCCATGTGGAGGCCACATCTGGACCTCCGGTGTGCGGCTCTGGTCTTCAGCCTGGAAAATAGAACAAACGCTAAACTGCTCATCCGGACAATGGCAGGAGGGTCTGGAAATCACAAGGGTTGGACTTGTGAGGAGCAGCCGTTTTATTTCGGGCAATAAGGGAAGAATGGGCAGCCTGTCCAAGTATCAGGCTGGGATTCCAACAACAGACATCAGGTGACCTGAGTGTGCACTTCAAAGTGGAAAGGCGTCCAAAATGCTGCTCCACGCTACACGGCCAAGTGCTGCTCCATGCTCGGCGAGGCACCTTTGCCAGGCCTGCTGGGAGCCGTGCACATCCACAGCCGCGCTCCAGCAGCTGCTCCCCACTGCCCCAATCATTTGCACTGGACAGTGTCAGCTCCGGGGCCGGCACTGCTTTAAAGTTTTGGGTGTGCACCTCCTGCCCTTTTTCTCTCTGTGCTGCCTCTATTTTATTGGGATGACTAAATCTTTCAACTATGTTAGCAGTAAACACAGCTAATTTACCCCCTGCCTCTTTGAAACAGCTGCTGACAGCTGCACTGTAATTCAATCAAGGACCTTTGTAGTGGAGCCTCTACCAAATTCACATGTGTTGTTTGGTTCCATCTCTCCTGCCCAGAGCCCCACACAGCTGCACCAAATATTGACGAGCGCCCACTTCCCCCCAAGGCCTGAATGCTAAACAGTGTGTTCACGGTGGAGGCGAAGGCAGGGAGCTCTCAGCAGTGTGAGAGAACTTCAGTGTTCAGAAACTGAGAGAAAAACACAACACACACAGACAGACACAGGCCAAAGAACCAGAACCAAACGTCTCCTTTTATTGCAAAGTCAAACCCTTTTTATTTTGTCTATTTATACAGAATTTTCACTAAAGACTGTTCGACGCAACAGCCATGAGTACATTGGTCCAACCATTAATAAATAGTCTTAAATAAGAAAACAAACAGGTTGAAGGAAAGCAAGCTCGCCATCCTGAACGAGGGATTAAGGGGTGGGGGTTCAAAAGAGCTTTGGATGGAAATAAATAATCTCTTTGCTTTGTAACAACTATTTACAGGTTTAAATGTACAAACGATGCTAACCAGAGGCTGGTTGGGTCAGTAAGTGGTGAGAAAACCTGCACCAAGAGAGATCACCCAAAAAGCCCCAGCTCTGCAGGCAAATGAAACCAAACATAACAAAAAATACTCCTCCCCAGTGACTAGAGAGTGGAGGCTGCAGCCCAAGCTACTAAAGAAGAAAAACATCAAGGAAAATAAAAACAGAGCCCCGGTGTTTCCAGGAACCGTCTGAGTCAAGATGGAGAAACAGTCCCCCACAAGACCGGGTTCCACATGGCCACAGTCTCGGATCACCTTGCTTCCTTTACAGATGCGGAAAACGTTTGTAGACAGTGTAGCCCTCCCCCAGGCCTTGTGTTTGTGGCCGTAGGCTGACTGCATACTATTTATGGGACTCACCAGCCAAGGCAAGGCGGGCTTACACCAAGAGCCATGTCAGAAATGCCACCTCCAAATCGGGACACTTGGTTAGGATGTTACCCTCAACAAGGCTTCTGTTTGCAATGTGAGTCCAGCACATCCTGCACCCATCAGACCTCCTATTATGCCATCTCCCCCTTACTTCAAGGAGCAAATTTGTTTGCAGAGACTTCTGATCAGGGTCTGCAAATGAAGAGACAGCCACGGGTACCCTTGCCAGGGCCCAGCCTTGGAATGCCGCTGCAGACAAAGACCAGAGGGTCCACTGGGAGGATGTGCAGTACCCCTGCTCACCCCACTCCCGTGGAGAACTAGGCTTCATTGGTGCTTCCTTTTTTTTTTCTTTTGAGATGGAGTCTCGCTTTGTCACCCAAGCTGGAGTGCAGTGGGGTGATCTCGGCTCACTGCAACCTCCGCCTCCTGGGTTCAAGTGATTCTCCTGCCTCAGCCTCCAGAGTAGCTGGGATTACAGGCGCGTGCCACCATGCCCAGCTAATTTTTGTATTTTTAGTAGAGATGGGGTTTCACCATGTTGGCCAGGCTGGTCTCAAACTCCTGACCTCAAATGATCCGCCCATCTCAGCCTCCCAAAGTGCTGGGATTACAGGCGTGAGCCATCGCGCCTGGCCCATTGGTGCTTTTTAACAACAGGGTCGAGTTGCAAGTTCCATCCTACTTGCTGTCCTTGTACCCTCTGCAATTTCACATGGATTTACTACCACTGGGGCGAGCTGAAAAGCCAATTCCAAATGTCTGCGGGTGTTTCACACACCTAGTTTCATTTCTGCCACTGCAAATCCAGCTGAACAACAGAACATATTTTACCTCCAAAGGTCAACACACAACCCTCCTCCGAGCAGACATTTGCTCTTTCCCCTCCCACTAGATCTTGGATTTGGGCAAACCTTGGTAAACACTGGAACTCTGCAAGCCTCAGAATGAAACCTGTAGGGAATGGAGAGGGACCTCCCCGCCCTCCACATGACACAGCTTCTGTTTATGCATCAGGATAAACGGAGAAATGGGGATAAATTGTTTAGGAAAATATATTTGTAACATCCTAACCATTTTCATTCATTCGTTTTATTGTGACATTTATTACAGGAACTTCCGGGTCAATTTTCCTTTCGCACAGACACCAATGTGCCCACCCCTTGCCACGCCCCCTTCCTCCCACGGCTGGGTGGCCTGGCTGGCGGGCCCTCATAATTACCTCTGGAAACATGTCCGTGCATGGCTGAGACTTCCCAGCCAATGACCTGGCCCGGCCATTTTTCTTTATGCGTGTTTTTTTTTTCCCTGCTAGGTTTTGCCTGTACAGCTTGTAGGATCTTGTTCATTGGATGAAAAATTGATCAAAAGCCATATGCTGCTCACGTTTCCTAATACTCTTGCACCTTTAAAGTTGGGGATAGGGAAGGAAAGGTCTCACAAAAGGCAGTTGATCTGCTGGTTCCTGGCCAAGGCGAGCAATGGAGGATCCAGAAAAACTTGGCCCCAAAGGGTCTGAATTCCCGGAGGGGCTAGTGGCAGCCACAGGCCCGAACCACCATGTTTCTGTATTTCTTCAGGATGACGTTGGAGCTGTCATCGAAGTAGAGGACAGAGATGGCATTGAGCTGTGTGGGCGCACAGCAGGGCTTGGGCACCGTTTCCGGGTTGATGAAGTGGACCTGAAACACACACCAAAACATGGGCAATGGTGAGAAGCGGTGAGTCCTTCTAACTGGCCTCCACGTTTCTATAAAGAAACATCCTGTCTGGGCATAATAAATGACTGCAGGTGACACTCCCCAAGCCAAGCACTCCCTGTTCTAAGCACTTTACCTGGACAAGTCAGTTCTGGGATTACCCCTGTTTTGCAGACAAGCGAACCAAAGCATAGAGGTTTTCACACTATGCAGTTGAGAAGGAAGGGACCAGATCCGACATTCAGGACCAGGTAATTCTCTGTTGGGGAACTGCCCTGTGCACTGCAGAATGCTGAATAGTGTCCCTGACTTGGAGCCACCAGAAGTGCTCCATCTTGCTCATGGGCTTCTCTGTACCTTACAGAGGATGTGGGCCAGGGACACACAAACTCAAATGCCTATGGGTGCCACATGAGTGCCACTGATGAGCAAAGTAGACCAAGGGTAAGACAATAGGGAATAGTGGGGACTAAGGCAAACTAAGGGAAGAGGCCGCCACTCAACCTAAGCTGACGGCAGCCGACCGAGCTCAGTAAATTAGCAGATCTGCCACGTGTCCAAGATAGGCCAGAGATTCCACTCTCCTGTTGTTTTTAATGTGAAACTTCTGGGTTTCCAGCAACTGCAGGTGCCAGGCAAGAGCATCAATGACTGGCACTCTGTTCCCAGCGTCCAGGCTGTGACCGCTGACACAGGCTAGCATGCTTTTTACACATTTTATGATGGACAATTTCAAACTCTTACACATCCATACCCTTCCCTACCTGCTCCACCTTGAATGATTTTAAAGTAAATTCCAGCCATCAGCTCATTTCCTCTGGAAGCATTTCATCAGAACTCTCTAGAAGACAGTTGTCCCCTTTTAAAAATGACCACAATTGCATCATTTCACAGTCCCTGGAGAATTCACTTTGATCCTGCAGATCTCTGGTGAAATACTGATGGAAGTAGGTGCACACAGGACGATGGCACTCCTGTTCCATGGGCCATGAAGGCAGCGGTTGGAGAAGGATAGAGATGTGTCCCCTGGCGGCTGGGGAGACATGCCTGGCACCTTCCAGGGGATACTGGCACAGCATAGCACATCCAGACCAAGGAACACGTTGGGGAGGACTCTTCCCTTTCCAGCCTAAGGACCTTCAATCCCAAGTAGGGCTTTGGAGTTTACAATTGAGGAGGGGAGAGAGGGCTTTGGAAAATCAATGCTTAAAAAAGCAAACAAAGAAACAAAAACCCTTACCCTCAAAGAGCAGAACCAAATGAAAGGGATAGATGAGATTTTTATCCAGGATTTAACACACAGGACAGGGGCAAGAAAAGGAGGCAGATTACTAAATGAAAGGAGGGAGTAGTCCCAGTAGTGAGCTCTCTGTCACTAGAAGCATTCAAGGCAGGGTGGATGATCAGTTGGCGGGAAAGGTTCAGATGATGTTCATGGCAGGGAGCTACATAACCAAGGTCCTTGAACCTTGGATTCTAAGCAAAAGAACACAATCCCCATAGCTCTTATCACTATGGTTGGCGTTGGCAGAGCAGGAATAACATCTACTGAGTGTCGCCATGTGCTGGGCACGTTCATCTCATTATCACACAGAATCTTCCCAGTGACCCCACTGAAATTTTACTTGAAATGGCCCCGTGGGTCCCCACTCATCTCTCCATCCCATTATTCTGCTGGCCAGCTTCTGATCAGTCTGCCCCTCGCTGAAATTTCTCATCTGTTTACCTATTTCCTCTACAGGAAAATGAAGCAGGGCCCAGTGCCCTGTTAGGCACAGTAACCAGCACCCACAATACTACAAGCATCCTCAAAGGAGCCCATAAAACTTTCAGTTACTTTTAAAATAAGGAGAAATAAATGTACTTCAGGGTCAAAGATTATACTCCTCTTTATACCAAACCAGTCATAAAATACAACTTTTGCTTTTTTTTTTTTTAATGGGGCAAGGAGCCCCTGAAGGTCATGACATGGCAATGGGCTGACATCTACTCAGGCCCCAGCTTGGAGGCAGCAGGATCTGGGGGCCCCACAGCCTGCCCAGCCCAGGTAACCACACCCCAAGACAGTGTGACACCCACCAGTGTCTGCACGATGGCGTGGTTGGTGGCGTTCATGTAGGAGTTCAGAGGGAAGGCACACTCCCCCTCACAGTAGTAGGCAGCGTAGCCTTCAGGCGCGATGATCCAGTCCTGAAGAGGAGAAGAGAGTGTGGGAAACCATGCGGAAGGCCTGAGCCACATCATCCCAACCCCCATGCTGGCCAGAAGCCACCACGCCAGGCTCACGACCTGAGGATGAAGGCTCAGACCATGCCTTCTGAGCAGCAGGGGGCCCGGCAGCAGCAGGAAACATGGGTGGCCTCTCATGGTCCCACAAGAATGGAAAGGAGGACCATTCTATAGTCTTGGCCTACAGTCCAAGCTACTTGGGAGACTGAGTGGGAAGACAGCTCAAAGCTGCAGTAAGCTATGATCACACCACTGCACCCCAGCCTGGGTGACAGGGCAAGACCCCATTTCTAAAAAAAAAAAAAAACCATAAAATAAACATGAAGGAAAGCCCCACAGAGCTTGGCTGATCGTAAAATGGACACCCATGGCTGTGTCTTCTGGACAGAAGGTGGCACAGCAAGGAGCCTCTGGTGTGAGGCAATCATCCGCTTCTAGGTGGTCATACACTGGCAGCTCACCTTAAACCAACCTCCATGCCTCGGTGTGCCCACCTGCCAGAGAGGCTAATAACTCCTCATGGCGTCACCCATGCTGGCTCAGGATGAGAATTCAGTGACAGTGTAGACAGGTCTGTACACTGGTCAGGAAGGGAACCATGTGCCATACCTGCCTCTAGGGTCTGGGTGGTGCAGAAACGTTGCCCAATAATCAATACACTCCTTGTGAGGCTTAAGCGCATGGAATCTTCCAGCAGGGGCCCCTGGAGTTTGGGTTCTGTCCCAGCAGCGGGTGGATGTGGTCATCAGTCCCGAGGGCAGGCTCACAGGAGGGCTCAGAGCTGGCTATGTGTGTGCACGCCCCGAGTGTGTCTGGGCATAATCCCCAGGGAAGATTCTGGACTCTCCCACTGAACTACAAGCTCCCTGAGGGTAGAATACCACCAGTTGCCCTGATGACCTCATGACAATACCCTCTCCAGGGATATTTGAGCCCCACGGGGCAGATACATTGCAATGTTCAATGCTGCATCTGCAATCCGGTACCAGAACAGGGCCCAGAATGCTGCAGACGCTGCACGACTGCTGAATGAGAATCACACCAGAGCTCACAGCAGACACATGGTGGATCAGATGACCTTCACTCCTCTCCTAGGATTCATCCCCTGCCTTTTGCCTCACTCCATGCAGATGGCTCCAGAGGGGGCAGCCATGTGCCAGTAACATGACCACGTCCCTAAAACAGTTGACTGGTCCAGGAACAATGGCCTGAACCAAGTTGGGCAGATCTGTCCCTCCCGTGGGAATGGGAATGGGATGAGGACAGAGGGCAGAGGGGGAGATGGCTCCCCAGGTATCTGGATTCAAACACACAGCCCGGCATCATCTTGAGAAGCAGCCAGCCGACAGATGGGAATGATGTGCATGCAGAGAATGGGGTTCAGAGTTCAAAGTGTTTGGGTTCCTGGTTCGAGTTCAAGTCTCAAACACATTTCTGCTCTTGGACTTCATGAGGCCTCCCTGTATCCTTAGCCCAAGTCCCCTTCTGCAGCGAGGCCACTTGATACTGGAGTCTTAACTGGCAGAGATGAGAAACAGGACCGAACACAGACCCGCTGCCTCGTGGGAGCCCACGCCAGAGGCCCCATGCCCAAGACAGACCCAGCCAGTCCCTTACCTGCCAGCCCAGGTCTCGGAAGCTGACATACAGCTCGTGCTTCTTACAGGCCTGCCTCTGGTCACTGCTGCTGTTCTCTGCGTTGACAACAAAGTGAAGAAGCAGAGCCCAGTGAGGAGAAAGAAACACACACACATCAAAAGTTCCCTCCATCTTAGGTGGTGATGTGAACAGCAACCAAGCACAGATGGCTGAGGGGTAAATTTCCTGATTCAAAAGCCAGTTCAAGGGTCTAACTGCCTTAATACTCACTTCTACCCCCAGCAAATGCCCTACTAAGGGAGGTGCCAATGCCCCCATTCCTCTCTCACGCAGTCTTATCCCATAATACTTTCTGGATCCTTCTGCGGACACTGGTTTCTTTTATACACGTGTGTTGTTTAAATGCTGACATCTGCCTGGATTCCATAAGGGACT
Organism: Macaca nemestrina; assembly: GCF_043159975.1. Classification (NCBI taxonomy): domain Eukaryota; kingdom Metazoa; phylum Chordata; class Mammalia; order Primates; family Cercopithecidae; genus Macaca; species Macaca nemestrina. Next base: position 7,617,659 of record NC_092139.1, on the reverse strand, counting down.
CAAACCCCATCCACCTCCCACAGTGCCACTGCAGGGGCCCTGCTCAAAGAGATCTGCTTATGAACGACCTCAACGTGTGAGGCCCCAACACACTCATCCCTCTGCAGGGGCAAGAGGATGCGGGGACAAGGCCTGGGACAAGCCCCCATCACCACCACCAGCAATAAGCAATGAGACAGCAAAGAGTCAAAACCTGATGACCTTTCAGAGAAAAACACTCCTGAGGTTTCTTTGAGCAGTGAAAATTACACACTGGGATTTTCCAGAACTATGTAAGTTTGTAAGCATTTGGGTCAGGGCCTGAGCACTTGTAAACACTGCAGAAGTTTCTGTCTGTCTGTCTCTCTCTCTTACACACACTGCAACCTTCCTTCCACCCCACGGCAGAGGGATTGCTTTTTTCTTAGTCATGACCTGTCTTTCCTTCACCTACAACTTCCCAGGGGCCCTCTGTCCTACTCAGAGCAGGGCCCAGTGTGCTCTGACAACTGATTGATCAAACACCAAGCTCACTCCCACCACAGGGCCTTTGCATGTGCCGTTTCCTCGACCTGCAATGCCCCTTCCTGCAGTCTTTGTTGTGTCTGGCTCAAGCCTTGGTTCCAATGTCACCTCCTCAAAGAGGTTTTGTAAAGTCACTATTGGATCCCCAAAGCTAAGCTCATCAGTGCACATCCTGTCCAGGAGTCAGGAAGTGGTTCAGGGAAGGGCAAGTGACCCGGCACAAACTAAAAGAGATCGAGACTTCCGGAAACAGTTCCCCCGTTCCTAAGAAAGACCCATGGGGAGACATTCATTCTCTTCCTCCTACTGCCAGGGAGCAAAAAATAATGAAGCTCCCCTGGCTGTCCCCATGGTCAGCTGCAGCTGTGGCCTTGAGAGGAAGCAGCACTGAAGATGGTGGGGTGGGGGCAGAAGGAGCTGGGGCTCGGAGGACACTGTTAAGCTCCTGGATCCACCAACCCTAATGTCCACCCAACCTCGGCTCTGTGGGCTGATGAATTTTGTACTGGTTGAAGCACATTTGACTTGGGTTTCTGATATCTGCAGCCAACCCTCAACCCATCCCAACTGGCCGCCCTGTGAAGGCTCATCCCACATAGAAAATGGTGGTCAGTTTGAGCTCAGGTGTCACCCTTAGAGGTGTAGACCCTGGAGCACAGTCAGCCTCTGAGTGGAGTCTAACCTGTGAGTCAAGACCAGGCCCTGGAGACTGCTCCAGCTATGGAGTCCAACCCCAGCTCTCCTAGATCTTGGACTCCTGGTTTGCAAAATGAAGAGAGCTCCTATACCTCCTGGGGTAACCTTGAGTGTTCATGTCAGTTTCATATTTTATTCTTCTTCTAGCCCACTTGTTAGGGAAATTTAAAACTACACACATTCTCCATTCACACACACACACCTGTTAACTATTTGAATGCATGGCTGTTTCCTCCACACCCACAACATGCCCAACATGCCATTAGGGTATATATCAAAGAGTGGAACATCACCCAATTTTTGACTTTTCTCTGATTCACGAGAATTCTATCTGCATGATTTCTAGGATAATGAGAAATAGTAAGATAAGAAGGGCATCGCTGAACTCCCTTCCCTGAGCCTCACTTTCCTCATCTGTAAAATGGGTGGGACAGGAGTGGTGCAGTAAGCTAGCCTCCCATGGACCACATACTGCAAATTAGGACACCTCCTCAGGCACAGACTGGACATTCTGTTGGTCCTGGAAACCTTCAGTATGCAGCCGCCTTAGCTACCCCATGACTGAGAACAATTCTGGAATGAAATGGGCTAGAGACAGCGAGCGAGAGTGGAAAGCAGAAAGAAGGAGAAAGAAGAGTGTTGAGGAGGAAGGAGGCAGGAGAAGGGAGAACAGCATGGAGAGTACAGGAGTCGGGAACCTGCCTCCAAGGCTCAGGCTGAGACAGGAGCACCATGCTCCCTGCTGGGGACTGAAAAGCAGGTTGCTTTTGTTTTCATCAGCAATTTTTTTTTTTTTTTTTTTTTTTTTGAGACAGAGTCTTGCTCTATTGACCAGGCTGGAGTACAGTGGTGCAATCTTGGCTCACTGCAACCTCTGCCTCCTGGGTTCAAGTGATTCTCCTGCCTCAGCCTCCCAAGTAGCTGGAACTATAGGCACTCATCACCATGCCCGGCTAATTTTTGTATATTTATTAGAGATGGGGGTTTCACCATGTTGGCCAGGCTGGTCACAAACTCCTGACCTCAGGTGATCCGCCCGCCTTGGCCTCCAAAATGCCATTTTTGAATGTATCTATTTATATAGATATAAAATTTATCTATAGTTCAGAAAAGCAATGTGGAAAGATATGCACACCAATGAGGAAATTACATTTAATTGATTATAACCGAATCACGTGTGTTTAGACCTGTTCCTGAGGAGACACTCGAGACTCTCTGCGAAGTGACCTCTGTGAAGGCTGGGGCGGGGCAGGGGGCCTCCAGGCTGTGGGGTGGGAGCACTTGCCCTGGGTGCCCTGCCCTCACGGCCTGCATGCCTGGTGGAGTCATTCATTCAGCCATTGCTAGGGGCTGCTTCCTAGTGTACAGGCATGAGATGAGTCCCGGGTGTAAGACAGCAAAGGCCTGCCACTCAGGGGCTTTTCCAGAATGAGAGGCGGGTCATAGGTAAGTGAGTGCACATGACTTACACGGAGATGAGGGCTACAGAGGAAGACAAGGTAGGAGAGCTGCAGCGAGTGGGCATGCTGCAGGGGGTGCCGGCAGGCACTCTTCTGAGGAGGTGACGTGTGGATAAGGACCAAAAGGAAGTGAGATAGGAGGGTGGGGAGGCATCCAAGGGCGAGGCATTCCTGGATGAGGATGCCGAGCAGCGGGGACGAGGCGCCCTCCATGCCTGAGGCTGCTGGAGCAGCATCGGACAGAGGATCGGAAGCAGGCACTGAGCCCCACAAGGAATGAGAAAGCTGGGGCCTGGGTCAGCAGACTGCGTGGGCAGAGGGAAGATCAGCGTGGCTGGAACCAGCCCCCAAGGCTCAATGCTGCAAGGGGGTGCTCAGAGTGGATGGAGGCAGCCAGGGGTAGCCCGGAGGCCCCTAGTCCCCACCCTCAGTGGGGGAGTAGCAGGGCTGGGAGAGAGAGAACCAGCTCTGGGGCAGCAGGGACCTCCCCAGGGCCAGGGTGTCCTCAACATGAGAAGGTCAAGGTCAAGGAACCATCAGGGAAGAGCCCAAACAGCTGGACTCTACAGCCTGCCCTCGAGAACACACAGACGCCAAGCAGAAACCTAAGATGGCCTTTGTGGCTGCAGCAATGCCCAGGGCCACAGGTAGCCACGCCCCTCCACGACTCTCCTCCCTCTTCCCTATGGAGAGGCAGAAGGCAGGGCGGAGGAGAAGGAACATCCCCTCAGCTCAAGGAAGTGTTGGGTGAAGCTGCTAGCTGGAGCCAGGGACATTGCTGACTCCTTGGTGTCCTGAGTCAAGGAGGATTCTGAAGCTGCGTGCAGGCTCCCTCAGAAGGAAGTCCCATGATCTATTAGCAATGTCTGTCATGAGCACAGGAGGGGCCATGATCTATTAGCAATGTCTGTCATGAGCACAGGAGGGGCCATGATCTATTAGCAATGTCTGTCATGAGCACAGGAGGGGCAAGGAGTGGCCTGAGTGCTACTTTCCCCAACCCTGTCTTAAAACAAAGCCACGACATTTGGCATAACTTAGTTCAAACCCAAGGCCAAACAGACCAAGGCTGAGCACAGCTCATGAAGCTAGTTGTGGTGTGCGAGTGAGGCGTGGGCACTGGCCCTGCCACCAAGAATCCCAGACCCTGCTCTGTACTTCCAGGGCTCTTTGATGATGGCTGTCCCAGCAGAAAGTGGCCGGAGCTCCGGTGTATCCTTAGGACTTATTAGCAGGAAAGCAAGGAAAGGAAACAAAAGAGAGACTCCCAGCTCCCCTGTCCCTCCAAGCCTGCCCCACCCACCCCAAAGCAACAGAACGTGAGCAGGAGACAGCCCAGATGCCAGCACCGTGGATTCATCCACCTCCTCAACCCCCTGCCTGGGCCGCAGACAAGTCTGGACTGGTGCTCAGGCTCAGCTCCCGCCCCCACGGGTCACCTGGTAAAGGCGGCTGCTTACCAGGGAGCTGGGTCCAAACGTGGGTGGGGAGAAGGAAGTGCAGGGACCCAGTTTCTCAACCCCAAACTGCACCATCTGAAGAGCACGTGAAGCCCCAGGGAAGGGGGCTGGTGGGCAGGAAAGCAAGCTCCGCGTGGGGTAGCGTGCCAGAGCATGTGCCCCCGCTCCGGCACACACAAGGCTGCCGAGATTCAACTTGTGTGGCCCCACGGCAGGGCTCCAGCCCATCACAGGGGTGGGGGGGCAGAGGGGAACGAGCGATTCAAAGGGGCAGGCACACAGGCACACATACTCACACTCACACTCAGGGACTCTGGCCTAAGCCTAGGGTGGGGCCGGGCCTCGGTATTTTTTATTTTTACTTTTTTCTTAACTTCCAGGCAGGTTTTAGAAGAACTTCAAACAGGGCCACGAGCGATCCGCGGGAAGGAGGCAGGTTCCCAGCAATGAATTTCTGCCACGGGAAACAGTGAGAGCCCCGTCCTGGGAGCTGTGTAAATGGAGACTTGGTGGGGCTTTGATGAGGAGGTGGTGGGGAAAATCAGATTGAATTCTAAACCTGCCAGGCCTAGTTCCTCTCCCCCTCGTTACCCAGGTGCGTGCACCCGATGGAGCTCCAAGACACGGAAGTCTTCCCCGGGATGGAGTTTGCCGCACTTCCTGCCTGGATGATCTGTAAAAATCCTCTAGGGAGTCTCCAGGCTCCGAGCACCCCCTCGGCACCTACCCTGTTCCTCACCTTTCTTAGAGCAGCCAGAATGATCTTATCACCTGCACCGCACACCCCAGCTTGAATCTCTGCAAAGACTTCTGAACATGCTTGGCATGAAGTTCAAATTCAAGGCTCTCAAGAGAAGTCCTGACTCACCACCCTCGCTCCCCTCCCCTGCTTCAGCCCCCACAGCCTCCTGCCCCCTCCCCAAAGCTTCCAGGAAACCCCACAGCACAGGCCTCTGCCCCTGCAGGTCTCACAGCCCAGAGCAACCTCTCCGGACCAGCCTGGCCTCATGGGCACCCACTGGGCCCAGAGCTCTCAGCTCACTCACCACAAAATCTTGTCTGCATCCCTCGGGATGGGCTGGGTTCCCTGGGCACCACCCTGACTCTGGGCTTGTTACTATGTATGGATGTGAATGGCAACCCCCTCCTTCCTGTCCTAAATTAACACCCCTAAGGGCAGCCTTTGTGTGGGTGTTCAGCATTGAACCCCGGCCTTCAAGAGTCCAGCATAAAAGAGGCTTTAAATACAAATGAAGAAATTCAGTTGGTTTTTGATTTGGGAGACCACAGACCCCTCTGAGACACCTGGAAAAATGGATCCACCTGCCAGAAAAGAAAATACACAGAATCCCTACACACACTCTGGGCCACACAGACGCACTGAGGTCCATCTGGGGGCCCCAGGACATCTGCCAGGGGTCAGGAAGCCTTGTCTGAAAAAGGCCACCAACCCTGCTGACCTGCCTTCTCCCTTGAAAAGCAAAATGAACATAAATTTCAAGCTAGGCTAGGTGAGGAGGAAGAAGCTTTTGGCACTAGAGGGTTAGTTTGGGGGTGGGGCTGCTGCTGTCCTCTCGCCAGGACCTTTCTCGATAGCCCCTTGCTGCCCTTAGGTGCTTCCTGGGACCAACCGCAGGCCCCAGAGCTGATAAGCAGATAATAGCTTCCCACATAGCGGCAGGGCAGGTTTGCACCTCAGACCTTTTTCTGCCTTGTGATCAACCTGGAGCCAAGAAGGCTGCAACTCCTCCTGAGCCGGCCCCCAGACGGCTGTGTCCCAGCTCCTTAGCAGGATGAGAGAAGCACTCTGGGGAGGCTGGGAGCACTAACTTGCCTGTAATCTCAGTACTTTGGGAGGCAAAAGTGGGAGGACAGCTTGAGCCTAAGAGCTCCAGACCAGCCTAGGCAATAGAGGGAGGCCCCGTCTCTACAAAAAATAGCCAGCTGTGGTGGCATCCATCTATAGTCCCAACCACCCGGGAGGCTCAGGGGGGAGGATTGCTCGAGCCCAGGAGGTCAAGACTGCAGTAAGTCATGCTCACACCACTGCCCTCCAGCCTGGGCAACGACGCAAGACCCTGTCTCTAAAAAAAAAAAAAAGAAAAGAAAGAAAGAGAAAGAGAATCACTTTGCCAACAAAGATGTATTCTTTCTTATTACTGCTTTAACAAATTACCAAACAAATTATCAAAACAATACAAACGGATGATAGCTCTGTGGCTCTGAAGTCCAACACCAGTCTCAGCAGGTAAATGCAAGTGTGGGCAAGATGGGTTCCTTCTGGGGGCTCTAGGGGAGGATCCCTTCCTTGCCTTGTGCAGCTTCTCCAGGCCACCCGCATCACAGGGCTGGTGGCCCCGCTCATCTCCACCCCTCTGTCCTCTGTGCTCACATGGCTCCAACCACAGCTCGCAAAGGCTCTCTCCTATAAGGACTGATAGGGCCACCCTGCTACACAGAGCCCGCGTATTGGAAGGCCAGCTGATTAGCACCTGTGATTCCAAGGGCAGCCTTAACTCCCCTTCGCCCTGGAGGGTGACACGTTCACGGGTTCCAGAGATTAAGACACTGGCATCTTGGAGAGGCTGTTGCCCTGCTCATTGCAAATGGCTTCCTGAAGAGCCAGAGAAACAGCACCCCCAGGCAGCAGCTCCCCTGGCCGGCGGGATGGGACTGGGGATAGGGAGCAAACTGGGTTCCTTGGATCTGGGGGCGGGTGTCACCCCTCCAGTCCACTGGAAAATGGTTTGTTGTGAGGTTCATTGATTCGAAGCTTTGGTTTTGGTCTGGGACGAGTCCAGATGCATCTTCTGGCAGACTTGACACTGCATGTGGTGGGGCGTGAGCCAGGCAAGGGGTGTGGGAGGGCTGTCCACAGACGCCCACAGTGCCAGCAGGGCTGGTCCAGGCCAGCCCGCCCCCAAAGCCCAAAACCAGAATGCACCTTCTTGGGACCCCAGCACCCGCAGGCCACCACAGGCTGTCAATGTCGGTTCCCCAATCAGCCTATGGGGAAAGGGATTGCACCCCAGCCACAGCCCCAGTGCCCGGGACAAAGCCAGGCTCCTGTGGGGGCCCCACAAATGCCTGGTGACTTGTCAGAAAGCACTCAGTGGGATTGTTGGGGACACTGAAGCTCATCCAGGCCAGGCAGATGGCCCTGGCAACATCCAACAGGAAAGAGGGCCTGGGGCAAGGGACAACCCAGACCCCAGAGACCCAATCCCAGGGCTGCCACTTACCTACACCATGCCCTTAGACAAACCACTTACCCTCTTCGAGCCTCAGTTTTCCTCTCTGTGAAGTGGGAGGCCATCTACCTCAGAGCCTCAAGAACCACACAACATGATGGGCTAAAAGCTGTCTGCTCTAGAGGACCTGCAGAGTGCGACCCCCTGGAAGTCTCCTTCGCACAATGCGTTAACTTTACTTATATTTACTGTTAATGTTTGATTTGCTTGCAATGAAAATATTAGCTTTAATTTTTTAAAAATTTATTGTAAAGATACATTTCAAACAAACTGAAAAGTATTGCAAATCATATATTCTTTTTTTTTGAGACAGAGTCTCGCTCTGTCGCCCAGGCTGGAGTGCAGTGGCACAGTCTTGGCTCACTGCACGCTCCGCCTCCCAGGTTCATGCCATTCTCCTGCCTCAGACTCCTGAGTAGCACAAATCATATATTCTTTAAACACCTACCACCTGGCCGGGTGCAGTGGCTCACGCCTGTAATCCCAGCACTTTGGGAGGCCAAGGCAGGTGGATCACTTGAGGTCAGGAGTTTGAGACCAGCCTGGTCAACATGGTGAAACCCTATCTCTACTAAAAAAATACAAAAATTAGCTGGACACAGTGGCGCACACCCGTAGTCCCAGCTACTCGGGAGGCTGAGACTGGAGAATCACTTGAACCTGGGAGGCAGAAGTTGCAGTAAGCTGAGATCGCACGACTGCACTCCAGCCTGGGTGACAGAGTAAGACTTTGTCTCAAAAAACAAAAAACCATATATATATATACACACACACACATACAAATATACATATATACATATATATTTATCAAGTATTAAAGTTTGCCATGAATTTAAAATATGTTTCATTTTATGAAATAAAGAAACAGCAAATTCTACCTCCCCATTTCTTCCTCCCCCTCCTTCCATGGGGTAAGCTCCCCGGGGGTCTTCCCATCCATGTTTCAGAGTCTTCCTTCATCTCTGTGTAGCTGCAAGCGCTGCCATTGTTCTGTCTATTTAAATATCTACACGCTTGGCATTGTATTATACTAATGTTTTGCAACTTGCATTTTTAAGCTAGTTTATTACTTTTACAGAATTAAGATGCTCTGTGTAGGGAAGGATTTGGGGGTTTTCTTCCTGAGCCATCTGGCGAGCACCTGAATGGATTTTGAGTCAGTCCCCTGCTGGGTCCCGCTGGGGCCCTGCTGGGTTCCCGTGGTGAGTCTGTGATCCCCCCTACCTGGGCGTACCTGCCACATTGGCCATCCGCAGGGCTTCCTGGTTCTTGGGCGTCTTGGAGCGGTTCTGGCTGCGCTGTTTGCTCCCCGTGGACCGGATGCTGCGGAAGTGGACCTCCGTGGCCTTGAAGAAAGCCACCATGAAGGGCTGCTTATTCTGGGGCCCGTGCCGCCCAATCAGGCCCGCCAACTTGGGGTTGATGCTCTGCCCTGGACAGGAAGCAGCCAAGTGCACAGAAGAGTAGTTACAGGAGGGCCACGAGCGGGACAGGGCTGCAGAGACGCTACGCCTCCCAGTTCATTCATGAACTCTTTATTCCTCCATCCAGCAAGTATTTATTGAGTACTCACTCTAGGCCAGGTACTGTTTAAGGAACTTGGAACACAACTGCGAGAGCAGCCAAGAAAACGTCCTGTTCTCTGGGTTTCCATGCAAGTGGGGAAGGCAGGCAGGAAATATAAGGGGTGGGGAACCAGGCTGAGGGCTGCGGAAGGTGGCAAGCTAGCGAACCCCATAAGTGCCACTCACATTCCATTGGCCAAAGCAGGTCATGGTATCTGCCTAATATCAGGGAGTTGGGGGGCAATCTTGCTCTGTGCCAGGGAAGGTGGGAGCAACTACAAACAACCCTAATGACTACAGGGGCCATCTCAGTAGAGATCTGGGTAACAGTGAGTGAGGGGGCTCAGTAGATGTTTGGGAAGAGTGTATTCCAGGCAGAGGGAACTGCAGAGGTGAATGTATGGAGGCAGGAGCGAGGAGGGTGTGTTCAAGGGGCAGGGGCAAGTAGCAGGGACAACTGGGAGGGGCAGAACGGGCATGAGTCAGGTTGGGTCCTATTGGCAACACGAGCACCTGCCTCAGCCCAGTGGCCTGCATTGCTGGTGTCCCCTAAAATTCACACCCACAAGCACCTGCCTCAGCCCAGTGTCCTGTGTGGCTGGTGTCCCCTAAAATTCACAGCCACGAGCACCTGCCTCAGCCCACTGTCCTGCATTGCTGGTGTCCCCTAAAATTCACACCCACAAGCACCTGCCTCAGCCCAGTGTCCTGGGTGGCTGGTGTCCCCTAAAATTCACACCCACACAGAACCTCAGGATGTGACCTCATTTGGAAGCACGGTCTTTGCAGATGTGCTGTCGTCAGTTAAAATAAGCTCATACTGGATTAGGATGAGCGTTAATCCAGTGACTAGTGTCCCCTTAAGAAGGCCACATAAAGACACAGATGCAAACAGCCCGGGGCAGACAGAGGCCATGAAGCACCAAAGATGACCAGGAGCCACTGAAGCTGGAAGAGGCAAGGAGGGATTCCTCCCTGGAGCCTTTGTAAGAGGACAACCCTGTGGGGCACCTTGACTTTGGACTTCTAGCCTCCAGACTGTGAGAGAATAAAGCCCTGTTGTTTCAAGCCACCCAGTGAGTGGAACTTCACATCCAGGGCCCTGGTTAGGACACCAAGGCACTCTGCAAGAAGTGAGAACCACTAGGGTGGGACTTTCAGTGGTTTTTATAAGGTCACTCAGGCTGCCCCTGGAGACCCGACTGCAGGGGTCAACCTGGAAGCAGGGAGACCAGGTGGAGGCAACAGAATGGTTCAGGTCAGAGGTGACGTGAGACTGGACCCAGGGTGGTGGGGAGGGAGGCTGGTGAGAAATGGCCAGATCCTCAAGAGTTCATTTTTAAAATCCACCTTTAGAATTTATTTTGGTTTTAACTTTTTGCTGTGAAATGATTACAGATTCACAGGAAGTTGAAAGACAATGTACAGGGAGGTCCCAGGTGCCCTTCATCCAGTTTCCCCCAAAGGTGACATCTCAAATAACGAGAACACAGCCTCCAAACCAGGAAAGTGGCAGATTTAGGACTGAATTTGGGGAGGGATTATAAAAGGTGTGAGATAAAGGGGAGTCTCATGAGACTGGCATGCTCTTGGCTCAAGCCCCTGGAAGAAGAGAGGGGCTATTTACCAAGGTAGGGAAACTGAGGCAATGGAGCATAAGCTGGGAAATAGAGGGTAGAAGACAAAATGCAGTTTGGTTTAGCAGATATTATCTGAAATCCCTACTTGACACCAAAAGGAAGGTGTCAGGTGGGCAGCAGAGGTCTGGCCTAGGCTTGATCAATTGATCAATTGGAAGAGATGAGCTCTGGGCTAGTAAGGGAGGCAGCCGGGCCCAGGCCAGACCGCCTGGGTTCAAAGCCCTGCCTCTGTCACTTAATGCACAGCTGGGGCTCAGGGCAGAGCTTTGTGCACCCTAAGTGCTCAATAAATGCTAGCTCAAGGCAGAGCTTTGCACACCCTAAGTACTCAATAAATGCTAGCTCAGGGCAGTGGTCCAGATAGTAATGTAAGCTTGGGCATCCCCAGCATAGAGATGGGATTTAAAGCCAGAAGACTGGATGAGCTCACCTGGGGAAAATGTGCAGCCTGAGAAGCAATGTGAAGACTGAGCCTAGGTGGCCTCTGTCTTCCACTGAGAGGTCAGGAGAATGCAGTGGAGACTGTGCAGGAGTACCCAGTAAGGAAGGATCTGAAAGAAGCTTGGGCAGGAAGAATGGGGACACCAGCAGGGTATGGGGTCCCGGAAAACAGGGGAGGAAAGTGGAGGGAGCAAACTCCATGTCCTGTGCTCTGCAGATGGACCCAAGAACACACTACCTCTCCATTGGCCGATGATGATGAGGTCATTGGCAATATATATGTAACACCATGCCTGGGGGTGATGAGTATTTCAAAGCCAAAAAACAAAAAAAGCATCCACTGGAAACAAAGCCTATTTCACACATGACAGCACAAGCTCAGAGACGCTGAATAACCCACCCAGGGATACCCGGCTTGGAAGCCACAAATCAGAATCTGAACCCAGATGAGGACAACAGGGAGTTGGGGGGACTGAGCCTCTGCAGATACAGTGCCCCCAAGTTGGGTGGGAGGGGTCAGAGGCCAGCAAGTGATGGGCCCGTTCACATCTGGAATTAACTTCACCTGGAGTCCCCCAGACGGGCCAGAAGTCCAGAAACCCAGCCTCCCAGGACCAGATCGGCACCAGGGGGTTCACTTTGGTTTTTTAACAACTAATGTTTAAAAGAACACATTTCCCCCAACCCGCCACTATTTTACCTTAACCCCCTTTAACGTTCGGCTTCCCTGCATTCTTGAGCGGGGTTTCCCCGAGTTCACCCATCTATAATTTGAATGGTTCTATAAAAGAAACCATTAAAGCTGAGCCCCTAGGAATTGTGTTTCCCCCCAGAAGGCTTTTAGGGCAAAATAAAAATGCCTGGCCTGAAAAGCTGATGCTGTTCCAGATACCTTAAATCCACGCGCTGCAAAAACTCTCTGCGCCTCTGAGCAGAGGCGTCTGACTTGCTTTGGGCAGCTGTCAGGACAGCCACATCCAGGGAGCCACAGCCTCAGCTGAGAAGTGTCAGGACAGAGGGGCAAGAAGTGGGTCTCAAGGGTGTTTAAACCCACGTCTGCCACTAAACAGCCTATGCGGGCTGAGAGAGGCAAGTTGTATGCTGGGGCCTGAATTTCCTCATCTGTAAAATGGGGATGATGCCATGAGACACATCTGCCCCCCCTTTCCTTGGTAGCCAATCGGATTTTCATTGAGGCAGTTGTGGCTTACACAGCCTCCACGCTGGCCTTAGAGGAGGGGCCTGTGGTTTAATAAAAGGCAGCTAATCCTCTGGCTACAGTGATTAGTTCAGGGATGAGCACATGACCCATTGTGGCCAATAAATGAAGGAGAGGTATCCTGGAGGTTTCTGGAAAAGAAGCCTCCCACTCCGGTGTCCAGAAGGAAGCCCCCCGCCCCCTCTCCCTGCCCTCTCTCTCTCTCTCAACAGGATTGAGGGAGGACGGATGGACGCAGCCACAGAAACGGCCACCATCTGGCAATCACAGGTGACCATGTTTCCAAAGAGGCCACGCTGGTAGAAGGCAGAGCAGAGAGACCGGATCTCTGCCGACATTGCTAAGTCACTGGATCAAGTCAGCCCTGAAGCCCGCATTCTCACCCCAGCCACTAAGATGAAAAACCCTTTGACTGCTTAGTCTGAACTGGTATTTTGGGTTATTCTTGTCCCTTTCCTAGAGACTTGGGGACAGGGAGCATGGTGCCAGCCATCTGGGACCTGACATGGAACAGGTGCTCTGAGGGCAGGTATGGAATCTTCCCCTCTGTCACCGAGTTTGGGAAAAGGTTCAGGATTTTAACCTAAAGGCTGAACAACACCACGGCAGACACTTATTCACCTTCAACAACAACAACAGAGGGATACAGAAAATACACTGGCAATTCCTAAAATGGGTTTAATATGTAGTCTTCACGTGACCCAACAATTCCACTCCTAGGTGTGTACCCACGAGAACTGAAAACACAGGTTCACACGAAAAACTTGTACACGAGAGTTGGCGGCAGCATTATTTATGGTGGCCAAAAAGTGGAAACAACTCGATGTCCATTAACTAATGAAGGGATAAACAAAATACGGTGTATCCATACAGTGGAATATTGTTTGCCATAAAAAGGAGTCATTTTCTGATCCATGCTACAACACGGACAAACCTTAAACTCGTTACACCAAACGGAAGAAGCCAGATGCAAAAGCCACACATTGAATGATCGCATTTCTGTGATATGTCTGGAACGGGTAAATCCATAGAAGTAGAAAGTAGCTGACTGGTTGCCTAGAGCTAGGGGTTGGGGTAGCAGGGAGTGGCTGTTAAGGGATATTTCGGCGGGAGTGATGGAAACGTACTAGAATTAGACAACGAGATGGCTGCACAACAATGAGAATATACTAAAAATAAACAACTGAATTGTACACTTTGAAATGGTGAGTTTTATGTTAGGAAAATTAGATCTCACATTTTTAAAAAGCCGAAAAGCAAAACAGGGGTGGGAATGACCCACTCACTGTGCCTTAGAGGGACAGTTTTTATGAATAACTGTAAGGATGCCTACCGCACAGTCTGGCTATATACTCAATGAATAAATGCCTGCCTCACCAACAGCAGACTGGGAGCTCACGGCCCACCCCATCCTCAACACAGCCCCAGGGCAGATGCCGCAAGCTCACTTTGCAAAGGAGGAGCAAGACTGAGTGAGGAAGGCCTTTGAGCTGGTCCATGGCAAGGCCAAGATTCGAACCCTGGTCTGTCAAAACCAAAGCCTGCATTCTCTGCCACGACGGCTACAAGCCCTCGTGCTGCAAACACACCCAAGGCCTCCCTTCCGTCTGGGTATACAGTTGGTACTCAACTAGGATCAAGGCTCCCCAGAAGGGCATGGGGTCTACACATGAGCTTGGAGGTCAACACCCCAGGGGTAGGGAGGGGACAACTTCTCCCAACAGCTAGGTCTTTTTGTCTCTGGTATTCCTTGAAATGTCAAATGCCTGACTATAGTCATTTGGAAGAAATTGGACTGAAATACTCTAAACTCAGTTATCTGACTTTTTCTTGGGGTACAGGGGGCTCTGAAAACAATACCTGATGACTGCAAACAGAGGAAATCACAGAGAACGTAGGCCCTGGAACGTCTTGCTCAGAGCCCATGTGCGGGCAGCGACCTCCCATCCATCTCCAGGCGCCAGCACCAGCTATACAATTTGCCAGGCCCAGTGCAAAATGAAAACACAGGACTTCTTGCTCAAAAGTGATTCATCATTTCAACGTAGGGACAGCAGAAGCAAACCCAGCACAGGGCCCTTCTAAGTTCACCCGCACCCGTGAGGCTTGCCCCGTCACACACGCGTGACGCAGACACAGGGTGCGATTCCACGTGATTGGGATTGCACCGTCAATCCTGTTTTATATAACTCTGCCCTTTACGTAATATATTGCAGACATATTTCCACGTCAATGAAACACGCACTGACCTCCTCCCTGGAGGCCACAGAGGAGCTTCGCATCTGGAAACGCTGAGACAGAAGCATCCTTTGCCTCGTCCTCTTCTCCTAATGTAGGTTCTGTGTCCCAGGCTTGAACAACTAACTTGTTTTTTCATTGATTCATTCAGCAACTATTTCTTGAGCACCTACTATGTGCCAGGGGCTGGGGCACATCAGTGAATGAGAACGCAACCACCCAGGGAGCTGACTGGAGAGGGAGATCGGCTCAGGGGTGTAGAGTGCTGTGTCTGATGGTGGCAAGCACTAGGAAGGACCCAGGACAGGGTAGCAGGGACACGACAGTGGGGCACAGTGGGGAAGGTGTCTGGGAGGCACCTGGAGCACAGGGCGGAGTGAGCCATGGGAGGCCTGGGGAGGGAATATTCCTGGCAGAGGGAATGGCACATGCCAGGTTCATGAGAAATACAGTGTGTTTCAGCACAGTGAGGAGGCCAGCGAGGCCGGAGAGAGTGAGCCAGGATCCAGAGGGGGTGAGGCTGGAGAGAGTGAGTGAGGAGCCCGAGGGGGTGAGGCTGGAGACAGTGAGCAAGGAACCAGAGAGGGAGAGGCTGGAGAGAGTGAGTGAGGAGCCTGAGGGGGTGAGGCCGGAGAGAGTGACCAAGGAGGCCGAAGGGGTGAGGCCGGAGAGAAGGAGCAAGGAGCCCAAGGGGGTGAGGCCGAGGTGGGTAGGGGCTGGGTCATGCAGGGTGTCCCAACCCAGCGAGGGATTTGGGCAGGGGGCGATGTGGCCAGGGTTCTGTGGTGGGAGACCCATTCTGAATGCCATGTGGGGAACCAACAGGGCTGGCAGAGAGAGTGGTGGTCCAGAAGCACGTCCCCTCCTGCCCGCCCCTCCTCCAGGCCCCACCATGCTCAGGGCCGGCTTCCCTGGGACCCTCACACATACTACCCTCCTCCTCCTCCAAGCTCAACACCTCAGGGAAAGGATGGTCTCCTTCACCCAATGCTCCTGCACAGAAGCCAGCTTTAATGCTGGCTCCAAAGCTTGCTCACCAGACAGGCCACAGCCAGCATGGTGGGCCTGCCCACTCGGGCACGGTGGGCATCGGGGCTGCCTCATGCATGGTGGGATGTTTAGCAGCACCCTTGGCCTCTTCTCACTAATGTCATCGGCACCTCTCCATTTCATGACAACCAAAAATGTCTCCAGACATTGCTACATGTCCCCTGGGAGGAAAACCGTCCCTGGTCAAGAGCCGTGGCTGTACAAACACACTCCCTAAACAAGCCAAGAAAGGAAGGTGTGTAAAGGTGAGTCATCGCAGCGGAGTCCGACCTACAAAACCCGAGAGAGAATGTAGTGCTTTATCAAGATGAGATTAATGAACGTAGAAGGTGCATCATGAAGCAGCAACCAGTGCCTGAAGATTCATTTACCGAACACGTGTTCATGCCTCGGGTACTGAGCCCAGCACTACCCTGTGCTCTGGGGTGCTCCAGCGGCAAGACAGGCCCAGGCTCTGGTGGGGCCAAAAGAAGGAAAGTTCCCTCCCATGGGGAGCTGCACGTAAATTAGCCTGATTACACCTAGGAAGAAAGAAATGTAGGCCGGGTGTAGTGGCTCACGCCTGTAATCCCAGCACTTTGGGAGGCTGAGGCAGGTGGATCACTTGAGGTCAGGAGTTTGAGACCAGCCTGGCCAACATGGAGAAATCCCATCTCTGCTAAAAATACAAAAAAAAAATTAGCCAGGCATCATGGTGCATGCCTGTAATCCCAGCTACTTAGGAGGCTGAGGCACAAGAATCGCTTGAACCTGGGAGGCAGAGGTTGCAGTGAGCTGGAGATCGTGCCACTGCGCTCCAGCCTGGGTGACACAGCGAGACTCCACCTAAAAAATATATACATATAAAATATACTATGATATAAAAATGTATATTATATATAGTATATATATCATGGTATATAACAGTATATACCATATATAATATGGTACATATGGTATATTATATATAATATATATTTATAATATTTATAAATTTATATATTTATATATATTATATTTTATATTATAAAGTTATATTTATATATATTTATATATATTTTATATTAGTGTTATAGTAATATATATTATATATGCTATAATATGTATTATATATTATATATAATATATACTTATATAATATATACTATTATACATAATATATTATAGAAGACATATTAATATATTTTATATATATAAAGCACATACTAACATAGGTGTTTGCATATGTAACATCTATTTTGTTCTAATACCCCAGGAAGGGCTGAGAAAGGTTATTTTGCAGGAGAACAATTCCTTTTCATTTTATATTATAAAATATCAGATTTAGTCAGTGCGTGTAACTATTTACTTTGATTATTTGTATTTAAATGTCCTGGACAAGTCACACTGGCTAGGAAGCCAGCCCGCATCTGTAAGGCATAGGGGTGAGGTGGGTGAACAAACTGATGTAGGCAGGGAGGCAGGACGTGCATCATATTTTAACCATAAAATCTGTATGTTTGAGAAAGTTGGAAAACATATTTTAGCAGAGGTTTGAGAGGTTTTTTTTTAAAGCCTGCAGATTTGCCCAAGAATAGCAGATATTGCAAAAAAACAAAAAACAAACAAAAAAAACCACACAGGGTGCCTGATTGAATTTGAATTTCAGATAAACACATAATGTTTGCAACATGGGGGACATGCTGAACTAAGTGATTCTTCGTTGTTCATCTGAAATTCAAGTTTAACTGGGCATCTTCTATTCTATCTGCCAAGATATTCTCCTTAAGGCTGGGACAGAAAGGCTTTCCTGCAGGGTAATGGCATCTGAGCCCTCTGCAGCCTGCAGCAGCCGGGTGGGAAAGAGGTCTGGCCTACCTGAGAGGCAGGTAGAGGGGCCCAGAGGCCAAGGCTTGGCTGGTTTCTTCACTGGGACTCAGTGCTTGTCTCTCTGTGGTGTGTTTTGTTGCTTTTTGAAGTCTCAGTTTTTAAGTTACCGTACAGTAAAATCGACCCCTTTTGGTATGCCCATCTGTAAGTGCTAGCACGTGTATAGATGCCAGTACCCAGCTTCAATGGGGATACAGAACAGCTCCACGCCACAAAGAACTCTCCAAGCTGCCTTTTAGCTCAGTGGCTCCCAACTGGGGTGATGCTGCTCCCCAAGGGACATGTGGCAATGTTTGAGACATTTTTGGTAGTTGTAACTGAGTAGTTGCTACTGGCATTAAGTGGGTGGAGGCCAGGGAAGCTGTTAACATCCTAAGATGCACAGGACGGCCCCACAACTGAGAATTACCTAGTAGTGCCAAGGCTGAGAAACTCCGCTTTGTAGTCACATGGCCCCCACCACCGGCCTCTGGCAAACACGGACCCACTCACATCCCCATGACTGCATTTTCTAGATATTTTATACCAATGCCACTCTTTGGCACTGGCTTATTCCAACCTGTACAATGCCTTTGAGATCATCCACGTAGCTGCGTGTTTCAACAGTTCATTCTTTTTTTTTGCTGTATGTAAGTAGCACAATTTTTATCCATCCATCTGGTGGTTCCAGCTTTGGTGATTATGCATATAATGAGAGACACAGTGTACAGGTTTTGGGGTGAACTTACCTTGGCATTTTTCCAACATAAAGCAGAAACTGAGTCCTTCACATTGCCAAAACTTCAGCCCTTTGCACACTGTAGGCGCCATCTGTTCACAAAGCATCACAGCTACTATTGTCTGAAGAGGCCAGGAAAGCTGTCTGACCACACCTTTGCTCCAATGGTCCAGAGCAGAATGGAGGAGGCCCAAACCATTCTCACCCAACCCTCACCAGGCAGGTGAGGCAGAAGTGGCTGGTGTGGACCCCACAGTCATGCGCGGCCCCCTCGTGCCTGGCCTTCCTCCATCCATGAAGGTTGCACATTAGACCCTTTCCAGCCTCCCCTGCAGCTCCTGCTGGGGATGGATACTGCAGGCTTCTCAGAAGTGTCTTCTTCCCAAAAAAGGCAGGCACATGATGAGATAAACATTCTTCCTTCTTGCCCACTGCATTTTCCTTCCATGCTTGGGGACATGGAGGCAGCCACGTTGCCAACCATGATGAGAGAGCCTCAGGACAAAATGTCAACGCTGTCAAGGTGAGGAGGCCGGAAGGAAAAAAACCTTGAGCCTATTGATACTCTAGCCCAGGGGTCAACAAACTACAGCCTGCAGGCCATATCCAGCCCACTGCCTGTTCTTGCAAATAAAGTTTTATTGGAACACAGTCGATGCACAGTCAGGAACACATGACCTGTGGCTACTGTCACACTAAACAGCAGGCAAAAACAAACATCTGACTCTCAAAGCCTAAAATATCTACTCTCTGGTACTTTACTGAAAACCTTGGCTGACCATGACTCTAACCAACCCTAGATCCAATTACTTCCAGACTTGTAGGGAAAACCATCAATATCCTCATGAGATAAGACATCATTATCTTCAATTATTCGCTAGTATAAGTATTCTGGGTACAGCTGATTCCATCGTTGCTTCTCAACAAAAATGAAAGCCCACCAATGTGTGCCAAGCACCGTGCTGAGCCCGTTCCATGCATCGCTACTCACTGGAACCTCTCAAGGTAGAATCGTAACCCCACATTTACAAAGGAGGAAAGCAAGGTCACAGGCGCAAAGTCACCCACCAGGGATCCAATGCTAGGGAGTGCAGAGATGGAGTCCACACCCTGGCCCAGCCAACTGGAGCCTGCGAGCTTGACCCCTGCACCATCTGCCAATCAGTCCAGGTGATGGCAGGGAAAAGGATCCCCCAAAACTCAAGAGAGCCTGCCCAGGCATGGACATAGGTGACCTACGGGGACTCCAAAGGTAGGAGGGATTCGCTGAGGAATAGAGGGAAAGGCCTTCCAAGAGGAGCCGGGCGGAGGCAGGACTCAGAGTGAGCTGAGGACAGGGCCCAGCCAGTGCATCCCAGCACCACTGGCAAACCCCAGGCGACCTGAGCAAAATCGGCGTGGCCAGCCCGAGGAACCCAGCGAGCTCTGCAGAAAGACCCTGAAGAGCAGGCAGGGAGCACAGTGGGGCCCCTTGGTAAAGGAGGGGATGCAGCCCACCCACACTGCACAGGGGTGGCATCTGGGTTTCCTTGTGGCTTCTTTGTTTTCCAGGCCCAGGGCTATAGGCTACCCCTCCAAGGCCCACACCACAAGAATGTTTCTCATTAATTGTGAAAAACACATTCACTCCAGTCACTTCTCTCGATGGACCAAGGCCCAAGTGACAAGTGAGAACTTAGTTTAACACTTGTGACATCTGCCTGGCCCCAGTTACCCAAATCCGCCCTCCCCATCCCTGCCGTCCCAGCCCTGGAAGGACCGATCCCAGCCACTGGGTCATCAGGCCTTTTCTTTCCTCTCCCTCTCCGGCTTCTGGACAAACAGGATGTGAAGCAATCGCATGGAGCGAAGGCACCTTGGAGCCAGCTGCACTGTGGGCGGCGTCGCTCACCAGCCTTGGCTTTGTGGGGCTTAGTTTCTGCAGCCGCCTCAGGCGAGTGGCTCACCTCCTGGCTCCTTCCTCAGCTGCCACAGCTGAGCGTCACACTTGGACAGCACATGCCCTTCAATCCTTTAAATGCTCTGCAATCCCATCCAATTCAATCTGGAATGAGCATGAAGCGAGACACGTGCTCTCGTGTCACAGGAGAGACGCTCGGGGTTCTCTGCATGCAGATAGCCAAAATGCACATGCTCCTGACCCCCAGGCGACTGCAGGAAGCAAAGATGGGGTGCAGGAGGGAGAGAAGGTGCCCTATGGCCTTGGAGCTCAGGGGATGGAGAGCCAGCGCTCGCAGGAGCTGGAGAAATGGGTCCCCAACGAGGGAGTATGATATGAGGCAGACAAGGCCTCCCTGGTCATCTTCTTGGAGCTGAGAGGCAGGGCTGATTGACGTGGCCCTCCTGAGTCCCGAGTGATTTCTTCTGCAAACAAGGAAGAGAAGGGGTACACCATGAACCAGGACAAAAGGGTGCAGTCCCTTTCTTGGGACAAATGACCTGCTGCTTCCATGTCTGCAAGGATGAGAGTCTCCCCAGCCCAAATCAGTCTTCATCTCTCTGCAGCAGGCTTTGCGGGTGGAAGACAGCACAAGGAAAATGGGCGTGTTGGTTTGTAGAGCAGCAGGAAGCCCTTCTGAACCATACTCAGAGCCTCAGACCTTATCTGCATGGCTTCACCCCTGCCCTTCAGTACATGGTCTCTCGTTACTGGTGGGCCTCCTCCTAGAAGAATGTGAGCAACACAACAGCCAAATCTTCCTTTTGTTCAGGCTGTACCCCTGGTGCCTAGAACAGTCCTTGGCTCGCTATAGGGGCATGCAAATGTTTGTTGAGTGAATAACTGTACTTCCAACATAAGTGGAGAGGCTGTTTGCTGTAGGAAACTTGTTCTAACAGTGGGGGCGGGGGAAGACCATCATTCATCATTCACTCCCCATGCTGGGATGCAGGGCCCATGAAAATGCAATAATGTCTCTTATAATCGGAAGATAAAACATGAACTTTTAGTATCTGAGAATGTTTTGGGTTTTAATTCAAAGCTGGGCACCTGCGATTCCAGCTACTCAGGAGGCTGAGGCCAGAGGATCACTTGAGCCTGGCCAGCCTGGGCAACATAACAAGACCCCATCTCAAAAATAATCTTTAATTTTTAATTCACCAAGAATTATAATATTCATCTTGATACCAACATGACCATAAAACATACTTTAATTTAAATTTTTTTTTTTTTTTTTTGAGACAGAGTCTCACTCTGTTGCCCAGGCTGGAGTGCCGTAGTATGATCTTGGTTCACTGCAACCTCCACCACCTCCTGGGTTCAAGTGATTCTCCTGCCTCAGCCGGGACTACAGGTGTGTACCACCACACCTGGCTAATTGTATTTTCAGTAAAGACGGGGTTTCACCATGTTGCCCAGGCTGGTCTCAAACTCCCGACCTTGTGATCTGCCTGCCTCGGTCTCCCAAAGTGTTGGGATTACAGGCATGAGCCACCGTGCCCGGCTCTAATTTTTTTTTTTTTTTTTTTTGGTAATGGAGGGAGGAGCCCATGGAAGTCAAGTGCAGCCCTGGCCACTTCTGCAAAGGGGGCTCCTACAGTGGTTCCTACAAGAAGACTACTGTCTTCTGAGTTCTTTCTAGAAACACTTTCCTTCCCGGGTGAGAAGCCAGGCAAGACCTAACATGGTAGAGGGTCCTGACATCTCTACCTCTGGACGGCCAGGCTGGGTCCCCTGCAGGTGCTCATCTACCTTCCAAACCCCATCCTGAGGCTGCAGCCTGGTGAACACACTCATTGGAAGATTTTCCAGCAAAGAGGAAGGGGGCTGGAGTCACAGTCCTCTGGTCAGAGCCCAGGTCTACACCTGGGAGTCACGAGCAAGTTTCCCCACCTTCTCAGTTTCTATTTCCTCATCTATAAAATGCTGGTGATATCAATTGTGTTACCTGGGCAGGATTATTGTGAGAACTAAATAAATCAACAATTAGAACATCTAACATTCATGAGCGCAGACAGGGAGCTGGGCCCAGGATTCAGCATGTTCTGTGAACTCACTTCCTTCTTCCAGCTGCCTACAGAATCCGTGATGTTATTATGTTCATGGAGCAGACAAAGGAACAAGACCCCAAGAGGTTGGAGCAGCTGCTGAGACTACACAGAGGTGACTGAGGAGCTGTGCTATGACAGGGCCATGGGTGCCAGAGTATGTATGTGCAGGGGCTGCTCGTCGATCCTGCTTCTAAAAGCTGCATGGACACTGGCAGCTCAGGGCCTGGCCTGCAGGGAGGGCTCCTCTGCCTTAAGGCCACAAGGTGGGAGGAGCCCCGAGCTGCAGGATTCCCTCCACTCAAGGGTGCCTGGCCTCTCCTCTCCTCTCCCTCTCCTCTCCCTCTCCTCTCCTCTCTATCCTCTCCTCTCGCTCTTCCCTCTCCCCTCCCCTCTCCTCCCATCCTCTCCTCTCCTCTCCTCTCCTCTCCTCTCCCTCTCCTCTCCTCTCTCTCTCCTCTCTTCTCTCTCTCCTCTCCCTCTCCTCTCGCTCTCCTCTCTTCTCTCTCTCCTCTCCCTCTCCTCTCCTCTCCTCTCCCTCCCCTCTCCTCTCCCTCCCCTCTCCCTCTCCCTCTCCTCTCCTCTTCTCTCCTCTCCCTCTCCTCTCCTCTCCCTCTCCTCTCCTCTCTCTCCTCTCCCTCCCCTCTCTTCTCACTCTCCTCTCCTCTCTCTCCTCCTCTCCTCTCCCTCCCCTCTCCTCTCACTCTCCTCTCCTCTCCTCTCTCTCTCCTCTCCTCTCTCTCTCCTCTCCTCTCTCTCTCCTCTCCCTCTCCTCTCCTCTCTCTCTCCTCTCCCTCTCCTCTCGCTCTCCTCTCTCTCCTCTCCTCTCACTCTCCTCTCCTCTCCCCTCCTCCTCTCGCTCTTCCCTCTCCCCTCCCCTCCCATCCTCTCCTCTCCTCTCCTCTCCCTCTCCTCTCTATCCTCTCCTCTCCTCTCCTCTCGCTCTCCTCTCTATCCTCTCCTTTCTCACAGGGCTCTGGGAAGTGCTAGATTCACCCCGGGTCCCTGACACCAGCATCCAGTGTGGGGTGTAGGACACAGCCAGTCCATGGGTGGGAAGCACAGCCTGGGGGCTGCAACAAGTGGAGAGGCTGCCTCTCCTCTCTTCTGTACTAAGGGAAAGACAAACAGACTCCAGCCCTCATTCCTGCAGCGCCAGCCCATCCCCAGGGAGATGAGACCGGGCTCCCAGCTCGGCCCCTCCTGACGAGCTGCAGGTGCCTGGGAGTTATAGGCTTCTCCCCACGAGGGCACGCTGGCCCGGAGCGGAGCCCCAGCTGCGGCTGCTCCGCGTGGTGACTCACAGGAGGGCCCAGCTGGGAGGAAGAGGAAACAGACGCATGCTTCCTGGGTGGTCTCAGAAGGGCACCTCTGCACTTTGACCTCAAGACCCCCCACCCGTGGCCAGCTGGGAGGGAAGGAGGGCGCCATCTGGGCTTTGGAGTTTTGGAGACCACTGGCAGGCAGGGGCTCACGTCGGGTCAAACACCAGGCTTCCGCAATAAGGTCTTTGATGGCTGCGCCCCACTAGAATGGAAGCACACTGGCCCAAATTACTCTCCTCCACATGCCCATTGTGTGCATGAGAAAAGTAAGGCCCCAGGAGGTGTACAGACTCCAAATTCCAGCAGCTGCCAGGGCGCCTTCTACATCCAGGCACAGTGTAACTGCCTAGTGGTTGCAAGGTTCAGGCGACCCTGTCTCTACCCCTTCTGGATGGTGACATGGGCATGGGCACTGCTGCCTGGGCCCCTGTCTTCTCTGGATGCTGGTGCAGGCAGATTATTCTCTGAGTTAAGGTCAGTAAGAAGTTCCCAGGGTAGGGACCAGGGCCTCTGCAGCCAGCTCGGGGCCAGGCACAAAGCAGGTGTGCACTGATTTGTCGGATGCACACCACCTCCCACAGGCCCTGCTGCCCTTCCCCGTGCAGGATCCGGCAGGGGAGGGTTGAGACCCAGAACCCAAGGGGCACCTGTCAGCCCAGGCACCATCTTGTAAACAGGCTGCCCCAGGCACTGTACACGACTTTGCCAGAGTGTTGTCACTGGCCAGGCCTCAAGTTACCCAAGTCTTATTTTAAAAGGTGACTAAGGAATAAAAAACTACATATTGGGTGCAGTGTATACTACTTGACTGACAGGAGCACTAGAATCTCAGACTTCACCACTATATGATTTGTCCAGGGAACCAAAACCACGTGTACCCCTAAAGTTACTAGGGAAAAAGGGCATATTCCTGGGCGCATCATCAGAGATCCCCCACTGTGGGTCTGAAATGGAGCCCAGGCACCCGCACGTGCAGTTTGCCCTGCAGGGTGACCCTGATGGACACCAGGCTTGAGATCCTCCACAGTAGGGAAAACAAAGCATTTTCACAGCCATGATGTCTCGAAAATCCTGGACTCACTTGCTCCTTAGCTCATCCCCAAAAGGTCCAAAACTCCACACAGCCAACTGGCCATTATATACTTTGCCCCTCCCTGACAATCTGAGTGGGTGATCCTCCCCTGACTTGGGCAACCACACCAAACTCACTGCTTGGGCGCGCACAGCACCTGGACAAGCCAAGTCCCTGGGCGGTGGCACCACACCCGGCCCCCAGCGCCCTGCCCAGGAGGGGCAAAGAAGGTGTCACGGAGCCAGAGGGGGTCACGGACGCAGCATCTAATCCTTGATCTGACTCTAGATAGCAACTTGCAGCCTACGGAGAGGGTCTTGGGTGGGCTGCTGAAATACGGAGCCCCGGCAGGTTCTCAGGAGCCTCCATTTCCTGCCTGCACCACGGGGATGTGAACCATAGCATCTACCTTGCTGGGTAATTGTGATGATCACAAGACACAGCGGTGCTCCGTAGCAACCACACACTGAGCAATTACACTCTTCACTCACATGAGCTCATCTAATCCCTCACAACCACCCTTGGGGATGGAAACTATTATTAACCCCATTTTCCAGATGAGACACATTACGTGACTCACCCTGGGTCACAAGGCCGGAAACAAGAGGGCTGGGATTTGAACCAGGGGAGCCTGGCTCGGGAGCCTGAGCTCTAACCATTGGGCGGCACTGCCTCCGCCAATGCTGAGCCTTTCCCCATAACCTGGACAATGGGGGGAGTAGGTACTGGAGGCAAAAAGGGCAAAAGGACTCTGAATGTGTCTGGGGGGAATGGTGAAGGCAGGAGCGGTACTAGGAGGAGCTGGCCACAGGGCTGGCATCAAATAAGAGAAAAATCACCTGAACCAGCCGGGCAGGCAAGACAGAGAAGCACAGAACCCACTGGGGCCCAGTTGGAAGGTCTCCCCAACATCTACAAGTCCACAGAAACGGTTACTGTGAAGAAGGGAATTAAGTCCACCTTAGCCATATTACTTCATTTTTATCTTATCCCTAGAATGTTCCACAGGGGCTTCTAGGGAAAAAGAAGAGTCAAATGATTCTGTTGCTAGATGAGTTTGGAATTCCTTGAGGCAATATTTCCTATCCAGAGATTCATAATGGACACTGGCAAAATAAATGCTCTGATAAGTCCTGCAGAGAAATCTGTTTCATTTATTCAGCCTAGCATTCGTCATATTTAAACTTTTTCTGTTAGTATTTCTGAAAATAATACATATTTTCAGCTTAGCGGGCCACAGGGTCTCTGTTACAATTACTCGACTTTGCTGTGAAAGCATAAAAGCAGCCCCAGACACAATATAAACAAATGAGTATGGCTGTGTCAATAAAACATTAGGTATGGACACCAAAATGTACATTTCATGTAATTTTATATGATATTAAATATTATTCTTCTTTCAATTTTCCTCAATCATTTAAAAATGTGAAACTATTCTTAGATCACAGGCCACACACACACACACAAATCAGGCTGCAGGCTGACTTTGGTCAGCAGGCTAGAGTTTGCCAACCCCTAAGATAGCAATGGAAAGCTCCAGTGTCTTCTAGGACCACTTTTAACTCTCAGGGGCATGGAAAGGGGAAGAAGAACAAGTTGCAGGGTGGGGGGGAAGTGGGGGGACAAGCAGTAGAAAGAAGACTGATCTGGGATTCAGGGGACAAGAGTGTGTGCTAAACTCTTCAGTCCGCTCACATGGCCTGTGACTTTACGTGAGTAATTCTACAACTCAGGCAGAGCGCATGTTCTGGAGGGTCTGGGGTGAGGAGGGTCTCTATTTTCTCACTCAGACCTCCCGCAGGCCTATCAAATGCTGGAATTGTTCCTGCTACCCACATCCTACTGCCAGGCACCTAAGCTGGAGAAAGAGATAGGGCCCCTAAACTACACTTTGATAAATTATCCCCAAGATGCTGGCCAGGATGTGCCTCCAGCTCCAGACTAAGGCAGTGGCCTTTGATAAGAATTGAAAAAGAGACAAAGTCCAGGATCAATCAAGGAAAAGGTTATTACATTCAGCTCTATTGTCTTTTTTTTTCTTTTCTTTTTTGAGATGGATTCTCTCTCTGTTACCCAGGCTGGAGTGCAATGGTGCCATCTGGGCTCACTGCAACCCCCGCCTCCCGCGTTCAAGTGGTTCTTCTCCCTCAGCCTCCTGAATAGCTGGGATTATGGGTACGCACCACCATGCCTGGCTATTTTTTGTTTGTTTGTTTGTTTTGCATTTTTAGTAGAGACAGGGTTTCACCATGTTGGCCAGGCTGGTTTCAAACTCCTGACCTCAAGTGATCCACCTGCCTCGGCCTTCCAAAGTGCTGGGATTACAGGCGTGAGCCACTGTGCCTGGCCAAGCTCCACTGTCTTAATCCACGTGGCAAAATCCAGCATACGCAAAGTAAAAATTAAACTAAAAAACTGGGGAAATGTTTGCTGCTCAAACTGCAAAGAACCAAAATCATATAGAAAAAGACCAAAACTTACCAGAACAATGGGCAGAGGATATGAACATACCATGTGCAGGAAGAAACTGCAAATGGCACACATGAACAAAATGCCCCACCTCACACAGAATAAGAAAAAAAGCAAAGTCAGGCTACAAGATACCATTTGTTATCTGTTGGATTAGCAAAAATCTATGTTTGAGAACTTGAACTGGCAACAATGGGAAAACAGGCACCCTCACGCATTGCTGGTGGAGACGCAAGTGGAATGGCCTCTAAAGAAGCCAAACTGACATTATCTATCAAAACTACAAATAGGCCAGGCACGGCAGCTCATGCCTGTAATCCTAGCACTTCAGGAAGCCAAGGCGGGTAGATCACCTGAGGTCAGGAGTTCGAGACCAGCCTGACCAACACGGTAAAACACTGTCTCTACTAAAAATAGAAAAAGTAGCCAGGTGTGGCGGCAGGCGCCTGTAGTCTCAGCTACTCAAGCAGCTGAAGCAGGAGAGTCGCTTGAACCCAGGAGGCAGAGGTTATAGTGAGCCGAGATCGTGCCATTGCACTCCAACCTGGGTGACACAGTGAGACTCCATCTCAAAAACAAAAACAAAACAAAACAAACAAACAAACAAAAACTACAAATAAACAACACCACCTTCAGGAACTGGTCCTAGAGTTACACTCAAATGAAAAATGACCTACACACCGAGGTTTCCCACTGAAGCCCTGTTTGTGAGACCAAAAGACTAGAAAACACCTAAGCATCCATCCCAGGAGAGCTGGGTAAGTCAGTTATGATGATGATGGTGGTGGTGATGATGATGATGATGATGACTGCTCTCCTTTACATATGTATGACAATTAGGTCCTGTTCTAAGCCTCATTACTCAAAGCATGGTCCAGGGACCAGCAGCTTCTGTTACCTGGTGGCTGTCTGAAAACACAGACTCCTCTGCCCCAGGCCAGCTGAATCAGAATCTGCATTTTACCAAGATGCCTGGGAAAATCCCATGCACATTAAGGCACTATTTTAAAAAACTCTTCCCATAATAACCCATTACATCTTGTAACAACCCAATAGCCCAAACCCTCTCATCACCTGCATGCTGGAGATGAGAAAGCCCAGGCTCTGACAGGTTAGGGAAATTGTCCAACGCCACAGTGTGTGTGGGTGGCAGAGCTACATGAACACAAAACACATGGAACAAGGAAGCTCTTTAATGGCTGACAGGACCAATCTCTGAGATAAGTCATCAGTTGGAGAACACTGTATATGCCAGGCCACCATTTATGGGAGGGGGAAAAACTGAAAGCTGAATCTCCATGTAATTTCTGAAACACCCAGAGAGCATCTCTGAAAAGAAGGAAACAGCAATTGTCCCTGGGAAGTGGAACTCAGCAGCTGGAGAAGAAAGTGGGAGGGAAACTATTTCGTGTTACACATGTATTGCTCATAGCTCCAAAGGCAAACATTGTGAAGGTGTTTATTCAAAAATAAATGAAAAAAAATTGTTGTTCATAAAACTGGTGGAAGGAAGAAGTTACACAGCTGGAAACCATCACCACTGAATTTTAAGCAAAGTCAAGCTACAAGATACCATTTGTTATCTGTTTGGGGTGGGGGAAAATTAGCATAGAGAAGCCCATTCCCACTTCCCCACTCACCATCCTTCCTTCTTCCCTTCTCAAAGGAGGCAGAATTGTGGTGGGAATGAGAGGTGTGGGGGAGGGCAGACTCACAATGGATTCTCCAGGAACTGGGGACTCAGACCCACATTCAGGTTCTAATGTGGAAGGGACTAATGTCTTGCATGAGGGCAACTTTGTCCCACAGGGGACAATCTGGCGATGTCTGGAGACATTTTTGGGTGTCACAACTGGGAGATGCTACTAGCATCTACTGAGTAAGAGACCAGGGATGCTGCTAAACACCCTGCAGTTCACGGACAGTCCAGAATGTCCTGTGTCCTGTGGTGTCACCTTGGAGCTCTAGTTAAAGTGCAGGTTCTGATGCTGCAGGTCTGGGGAGGGCCCGGGATTCTGCATTTCTCATAAGAGGGCTGCCCTCCCCCCTGCTGATGTGGGACCACCCTTTGTGTAATTAAGCCTTACCCAATTCTGCTATGGCCAAACATGTAATCTTCTCATAGAAAGGGGAAGGGGCTGCTTCCGGTTTGGATCAAAAGGCTGAACATGGAGTACTGGTTGGGAGGGGTGGGGAAGCCTGTTTGTAGTGAGGCAAGCATGAGCACTACTGAGACCCTCCTGAAGTCCAGGAGCACAGGCTGCATTAGGACTGGTGGTGGCAGTGGCCGGGGGACTCACCATCCAGTGTCTCCACCGAGAGCTGCAGGCCCAGGTTGTGCCGCGGATTGACCACCCAGTGGTTGCTGGTGGCTGTGATGTCGAACACCAGCCAGCCCTCCTCCGAGGCCCAGAGGGTGCGGCTGTCGAGCAGGAAGAGATCCGATTCCCTGCGAGAGAGGAGGAGAGACACAGGCTTTGCGTCAGCCAGGTCACAGCTCAGCTTCCCCAACAGATGGGAAGCAGAGCCTCATGGAAAGAGTCCACTGGTCCCCCACAAGTGGGAACATCAGACCAAGATCCAGGCACAAAGACCCCTCAGTAGTTGTGGTGAGGAAAGAGAGTGCAGAAGAGCTACAAAGAGACACATGTAGGGAACAGGCAGCTGTTACAAGGCAGTATCACCCCACAAATTGTTAGGGGCATCCCAGAGGGACAGAGTACAGGAAGACAGGGATTATGCAGCCTCCGTGTTGCTGGAAGAGTCTCAGAGAGCAGAAGTTGATAGTGACTGCACTATTCACCATGTGCCAGATACTGTCCCACAGGCTCAACACTACACTGTCTCATTCAATTCCCACAACCCTAAGTTCATTTCCAGGACGTGCACCATCTTCCTCAGCCCACCAAGGGGCAGGAGGTGAATCTCTGGACTGAACAGTATTAATAGTGAAAATCCTTTCATTCTCTCTTCCTCACTTTTTACAGTAGCAAAATGGGTACAATCATAATTAACTCGATAGGGGAGGGAGGGTGGATGGATGGGTAGATGGATAGGTGGGTGGATGGATGGGTACGTGGGTGAATGAGTGAATGGACGGATAGGTGGGTGGATGGATGGGTACATGGGCGAATGAGTGGATGGATGGATGGATGGATGGATGGGTAAGTGAATGGATGGGTAGATGAGTGGGTGGCTGGGTGGGTGGGTGGATGGATGGATGAGTAGATGGGTGGGCAGGTAGGTGAATGAGTGGATGGGTAGATGGGTGGATGGATGGATGAATGGGTAGATGAGTAGATGAGTAAGTGGGTAGATAAGTGGATTGTTATGTTTCTGGATAGTAGAAATTTAGTATGAAAAATCTTCATAACATTTCTTGCACACCTTTAATAAGGATTCAAAGTTTCAATACTTTAAGTCCTTTAATAGTCAACTAGAATGTTTATACCGCTGTGTTGTACCAGAAACCAAGGCATAATGATGAACAACGTGACATTGGTCCCTGCCCCAGGGCAACAACAGTCTCTATCATACTTGGAGTTATCTAATCTTCCTGGGGATTACAGTGAATCTTCTCTGCTCACACATAAAGATGTCAGACATACCCTTTATGGAGCACTTACCATGTGCCAGGCTCTAGGTTGAAACGCCTGACCAGTCTCATGTCACTTAGTTCTTACAATACTATGTGGGGTAGATAATACTCCCCATGCCATTGTGCAGAACTCAAAACTGAGGCTCCAAAAGGTCGAGTTATTTGCCCAGGGTTATGCCACTAGGACAGTCCAGGCAGGACTGGAAACCAACCAGGCTACCTGCAAGCCCAAGCTTGCAACCATACACAAAGACAGTTCTTCTGGACACTGCCTTTTCAGAGCCTTTCACCAGTCAACCTCATTGGAATGTAACCCACTAAACCACGGGCAGGAGCCGAGCCACCGATGTCCCTTTGATGAGGCACACATCTCCAGTTGGCTCCAGCCCCCAGCTCTCCCTACTAACACTGTGGAAAACCACCCTTATTTATCTTCCTGTCTGACCTGGACAACTCTAGGTTTGTGAGGTCTGCTAGATCACCCTTCTGCTGCATGCCATAATCTGTCAGACATTCATCAGGCACATCAATGTGAACAAGGCTCAGAGAAAGCATACGGGAAACAGATCTGTAATGTTAGTGAGTGCTGGGAGATTAACAGACCCAGAGAAGCATACACAGGGAAGAAGAACCAGAGTCAGAAACCGACAGGAACCAAGGCAGGCACGAGGGCACAGGGCAATTTTCTCAGGCACAAGCACAGAAGGAACAAATCGGAGCTGCTTTTCCCTCTGGGCCTCTCTCCATCCAAAACTCTGGGGGAGAGAATCCAGTTGGCCCAGTCAAGTCATGTGCCCACTCCTAGCCATAGAAGGGTGGGCACTCCACAGCAATGGACAGCATCACCAGGACCAAAGATGGGGGCAGGAGTCACCTCACCCCATGCCCCCCCAAACTCTCCTTTTTAACAACCCCAGAACCTGATTCAAAAAATGCTTAATTCTGTTATTGCTATGGTTTCAATGTTTTGTCCTTCCCAAGACTCATGTTGAAAATCCCCAATGCATCATTATTAAGAGGTGGGCCCTTTAGGAGGTGATTAGGCCATTGGGGATGGATTGATGTATTTATGAATGAGTTTGGAAAAGTCTGGTCCCTTTTTGTTTTTCCACCTTTGACCATGTGAGGACACGGCAACAAGGTGTCATCTTGAAGCAGAGGGCAGCCTTCACCAGACACTGACCCTGCTGGCACCTAGATCTTGGACTTCTCAGTCTCCAGGACTATGAGGAATGAGGTTTTTTGTTTTTGTTTTTGTTTTTTTTTAAAGATTGTAAAGGACTCATTTCTCTCTCAAGCACAGAGAGATGACAGAAGCAAGGAAGTCTTTTTAGAGCCACACAGGACTTTGAAGACCCTAAGTTTGCCTTTCACATCCAAACTGAATTAAAATAATGAGATGATTTTTCATGACTCATTAACTTCTTCCCCATGCTCTTTTAGAGATAGTTTCAGGCTGGCTTTGGGGATGTCTACACAGATTTTAAACTTATAAACAAGAATTTCCTGCTGTCTTATCTCCAGTTTGCCTGGATGACTTTCCTGGCTTTGAAAAGCTACCAAGGTTGTCAATGAACCATTAGCTATTCTCAACAATTAACAGATGAGACAAGAAGCACCACTCCAAGTTGAAACAACTTCTCCTACTGAATCAGGCTCCCAAGGCCCCTGTAGGAAATATCCACACCCCAGCACAGAAGTCACAAACCCAGGTGGTGATTTTGCTGGAAAATTGTTATTAGCAGGAAAATGTGACCAGATAATCTGGACAGGCCCTCCAAGACAGTGAAACAATGAATGGTAACCAGGGGAACAGAGTGAGATCTTTAAACAGAGAACGCCTCGCCAAACGATACTGAGCATTCTCTTATTGCAGGCTATGACACTGAGGGCAGATGCTACAGGCCAGCGCTGACTCATTCATGAATCAACGTGAACGCGTCGACTCCCCTCCTTCAAGTCATAGTTTGCAATGTGTCCCAGGCACGTTTAGGAGAGCCAAATCTTCATCGGAAGGCACCGGGAGACAGGAGCCTTGCTGAGATGGGTCAAGTGTGAGATGTTAATACGGGCTTTGCTTTCAGACGGAGAGCCCAGGTGTGAGGTTGGACCTCATGGAAAGGACAAGGAAGGAATTACTCAGAAGCCAGGTCCAGTCTGACAGCTGGGAGAGGGGGAATTTCTAGCTGCCACCTCGAGCATCATAAAAGAACACTGGTTCTTACAACCAGGAGAGCACTGAAGGAGCCCTTTGTGACGTTTTTATTTACCTTGAACACATTGGCCTCCCTGGCCCAGCCCAGGTGAGAGAAGAGGTAGGGAATGCTCAGGGTGAAAGGCCTTGAGGAACCTAAATGTGTTCTTTCACCTTCGCCACTGCTGAGAATCTCGGTGCTTTCCACACTTTGGTTCTCCAAATCTCCCCACCAGCCCTATGAAATGGTCAAAGTCCTGTTACCATTTTACAGATGAGAAAAGTCGGGGTCAGTGAAATGAAGCCAATTGTTTGCAGTGACACACCTGATAAGTGGCAGAACCAGGTGACAGCGCAGGAAACCTGACTCAAGAACCTGAGTGCTTAAACCCTGCCACCTCCTTCACTCACCTGGGGACAAGAGACACATAGGAATATGTTGAATCCTGTATGATACGTGATGTCATCACAGACAGAGAAAATACTAGAGAGGGATGAAACCCGGGTGATGGAGAAGGGATAAGGCAAGGTTATGCCAGATAATTCCTGTGTCTTGGTTTCCTCTTATGTAAAATGAGAATAATGCCATCTTTTTCAATGATTAGGAAGAGCCAAGTTAAGACCAGCCTGGCAGCAAACTCCCAGATGCTCCTGGAATATAGTTATTATAAGGTATGTCAGTTTTGGTGTCTATTCTCTGCTAAACTTCAGGAAATCCTAGGATGGGGACTTTACATGTCTTGGCCCCAGAGGTTACGTGACTTGCCCACAGTTCTCCAGTCAACAGACTACATGTCCATTCCAAGCATGTTTACCTTGGACTCCAAAATTTGTCAGAAAAGTGTACTGTGTTCACAGTAGTGTTAGATTTTCTGCAAATATGGCCACCAATAATTCCTTGTCTCCGTACGCAGATGCTGCTGTCCCATAAACTTGTGGAGTCTGTTCCCCACCTCTGAAGTCTGGACTGACCATGTAATCTGCTGTGACCAGTAGGACCCAGTGGAACTGAGGCCCTGCCAGGCTCAGGACTAGGATTTAAGAAGCCTATCATTTCTATGTTTGCCCTCTGGGAAGCAAGCCACTGAATCGAGAAATCTGACTACACTGCTAAAGGAAGAGACCACATGGAGGGGAAGGAGGCACAGGCTACGGAGGATAAGGATCTATAAACCAGAGAGAGAGAGAGAGAGAGAAACCAAGTCAGTGAGGCACCATCTCAGGCCTTCCAGACCTAGTCAAGCTCCTAGCTCCATCAGTGACCCCAGAAGACACCAGAAAGAGTAGAAGAACCACCCGGCTAAGCCCTGCCTAAATTCCTGAGCAATAAAACAATGTTGTTTTAAGCCACTACATGTGAGTGGTTAGTTTCAGAGATACATAACCCAAACAACAGTCACATTGTTTATAACAGAAAAACTGAAAACTAACCATCCAGTGAGAGAGACTGGTAAAAACATTATGGCACGTCTAAGGCAACAGAGCCCTGCACAGTCACTTCAAAGGACCATATAAAGCTACACTTGTTGACAAGGTGGAAATATGATAGGAAAGTACTTAAGAAACAGAATTTGTAGGATGTAAACTTCTGGGAAAATGCAAAATGCAAAAATTGGTGCAAAAAGAAATGAAAATTTTGATTTGCCCAAAAGAAATTGAAATAGGAAGGTCTTTCCCACCCCCATACCCCAGTTGGTTTTATAACCACAAATTTTGCAAATTATCAACAGATAATTCTTTCTTATATAATTTGATCAAGAACATGGAAGAGGGAGAGTTTAAAACCCATATTGTAAAGCTAGCATGCCACTGACTCCCAAAATAGAGAAGGCTAATTTGAACAGATGTTTTCCTAAAGAAGACGTGCAAATGGCCAGTGAGCCATGAAAAGATGCTAAACATCATCAACCATTAGGGAAACACAAATTGAAACCACAGTGAGACAGCACTTCACACCCACCAGGATGACCAGAGCCAAAACCACAGATGATAACTAGTGTTACTGGCAAGGACGTGGAGAAAGTAGAACTCTCATACATTAATGGTAGGATTGGAAAATGGGGCAACCACTCTGGAAAACAGTATGGTGGTGTCTCAGAATGTCAGATGTAGAATTACCATGTGACCCAGCAATTCGACTACCCACAGAAGCAATTAAAATACATGTGCACCCAAAATCTTACACATCAATGTTCATAGCAGGATTATTCACAGCCAAAAAGGTAGAAATAGCGAAGTGTCCATCAACTCACGAACAGATAAACAAAATACAGTACATTGATACAACATAATATTATTTGCCATTAAAAACTGAAGCTCTGATAAAGGCTACAACACAGATGAATCTTGAAATCATTATGCTAAGAAAAAGGAGTCAGACTCAAAAGATTGCATAGTGTATGAGTCCATTTCTATGAAATGTCCCAAATAGGCAAATCCATAAAGACAGAAAGTAGGGCCAGGTATGGTGGCTCACACCTGTAATCCCAGCACTTTGGGAGGTAAAGGTGGGCAGATTGCTTGAGCCCAGGAGTTCAAGACCAGACTGGGCAAGATGGCAAAATCCCATCTCTACAAAAAATACAAATATTGGCCAGGCATGGTGACTCATGCCTATAATCCCAGCACTTTGGGAGGCCAAGGCGGGTGGATCACCTGAGGTCGGGAGTTCAAGACCAGCCTGACCAACATGGAGAAACTCCATCTCTACTAAATTGCGTCATTGTACTCCAGCCTGGGAAACAAGAGCAAAACTCCATCTCATAAATAAATAAATAAATAATATATATATATATAAAAATTAACCAGGCATGGTGGTACATGCCTGTAGTCCCAGCTACTCGAGAGGCTGAGGCAGGAGAATCGATTGAGCCCAGGAGGCGGAGGCTGCAGTGAGCTATGATCACGCTACTGCACTCCAGCTTGAGTGACGGAGCGAGACACCATCTCAAAAAAAAAAAAATAGAAAAAAAGAAAGATGAGTGGTTGCCAACAGCTAGAGAGGTAGGGAAAATGGGGGTAACTGTTAGTGGGTATGGAGTTTCCTTTCGGGGTGATGAAAACATTCTAACATTAGACAGTGGTGTTGGTTGCACAACTCGGAATGTACCAAAAACCACTGAATTATACACTTTATATCTTAATAAAGCTATTTTTTGAAAATGGATAAGACCAATCTAAGCCCCAAATAGAGCGCCCCAAATATAGGTGCCATTATGCTAATAATTGTTTAAAGTATACACACATCGGCATGAAACATTTATATGCATACAGACCAGAGGGGCAGCAGCAATTCACTGTGAAATATTTTGCTTCCCTTTACAAGTTAACACATGTACATCAATATTGTCTCAGTTTAGTAAGCACGTCCTATTTCTGGAAAAAGCTAGATCTGTATGGGGCAACATATTTCCATGTTATACTTGATCAGCAGAACGAACCTAGGTAAGGTGGCAAGCCTGGCTCTCACCTCGTTTCCTGGGTTCGGACAGATTTTCCCCCTCCTCTAATCTCACAGAAAGACAGCAGAGCCAGGGGACAGGCCACACGTCTTTTGTCTATAAACTTGATGATCCTTCCACTTTCTCAGGCTGTTTCTGATTAAAGAAATAGCAAGACCCCAAAAGTCATCTTCTCTTCTCTTCTGAAATTGGGTTCTCCCATGGCCCTGCTCTGCAAGGCATGAGCCACTGGTGACCCCGATGCCGCAGCACTGAGAGACGTTAATATTTAACCACCAGCCTGAGAACAGTGCGTTGCTGGGCTTTCGGGTGCCTCCTCCCAGGGACACCCAGGTGAACCGGCTGAAATCTAATTCTAGAGGGAGCAGGAGGAGGAACCGCACGTCCCCAGGCTCATTTCCAGTGTCTCTCAGCCCACCTTCCCCTGGAAAGTCCTACCACAATGGAAAAGGGGATATTTTAAAATCTCAAACGTGGGAAGGCAGGAAGTCCTTTTTTTGGCCTCTGGTTACCTTCCTAGAGGCTATTTACAGACTGATCCTTATGGGCCTTCACCCACCACCCCACTCCCAGGGGAGTAAGACTCCCATGTGCGATGCAGGACCAGGGCCTCAGCAGAAAAACAGATCCAGGGAAGCTGGCCCTGAAACTCCCCCAGGGCAAAACACAGCGGAGTTGGGAGTCTGAGGATCTCTCTGGCCCTGAGGCACCCAGGCAGGCGTTGGAGCCACAGGAAACACAAATTCCAACATGGCCACGCAGTGCACACTGCCTCGTTGCCTGGAACAGTCGGTGTCCTGTCTGTGCCCACCATCAGGGCTCCTTCAGCCTTCTGCCCCTGGGCCCAGCCATCCAGGGTCTTAGGAGCAGAACAGGCCCTTGGAAATCCATTCTGGTCATTTTAATTTTCAGCTTGGAAGATCAGAGAGCTTGTCTCACACATGGGCAGCTGGTGGCTGAACAAGGATTAGACACCAGTTCTGGGCCATAATTTAGGGCAGTGTAATGAAAAATCTTCTCACCATCACAGCCTGAGAGCCAGCCTGATCTCCCCCTCTGCTACCTTCAGACACAGCCCCCCACCACCTTCAGGGAGCTGGTGCAAGCCAGGGTTGGAAGGGCCGCATTTGGAATCACCTGGCTGGTGGATGGGGGCCCTCAGCACCCTGACACCTTGTCCTGGGCACCTAC
Organism: Macaca nemestrina; assembly: GCF_043159975.1. Lineage (NCBI taxonomy): Eukaryota > Metazoa > Chordata > Mammalia > Primates > Cercopithecidae > Macaca > Macaca nemestrina. The sequence continues at coordinate 7,580,272 of NC_092139.1, read as the reverse complement.
TGCACACTAGTCTCTTAAGGGACACTCTCCCACCTCCTCCTTCCTCCTCCAACGAGGTCAGTACAATCTGTAACCCCACTTAATATCACCTTAATACCACCTATTACATGGGGATGGGGATTGTACCAAAAACTGAGGGGCAGGGAGGCTCAGGACAGGCCTCCGCTGGGAGCAGCAGGTCCCAGGCCAGAGGTTACTCGAAGCACAGAAAGCTGTCTCCAGGGGCCCCACCCAAGTTAGAGGAGGCAGGGCAGGATAGCACAGGGCTGGCCCAGGCCCACCATCAAAAAAAGGAAAACACACTTCAGATGATACGGTAGGCAGAATAACACCCCCTCAGACACGTCCAGGTCCTGATCCCGGAAGCTGTGGGTATGCCACCTTCCAGGTCCGATTCCGGAAGCTGTGGGTATGCCACCTTCCAGGTCCAATCCCAGAAGCTGTGGGTATGCCACCTCCCAGGTCCTGATCCCGGAAGCTGTGGGTATGCCACCTTCCAGGTCCGATTCCGGAAGCTGTGGGTATGCCACCTTCCACGTCCTGATCCCGGAAGCTGTGGGTATGCCACCTTCCAGGTCCTGATCCCAGAAGCTGTGAGTATGCCACCTTCCAGGTCCCGATCCCGGAAGCTGTGGGTATGCTACCTTCCACGTCCTGATCCCGGAAGCTGTGGGTATGCCACCTTCCTGGAAGCTGTGGGTATGCCACCTCCCAGGTCCTGATCCCGGAAGCTGTGGGTATGCCACCTCCCAGGTCCTGATCCCGGAAGCTGTGGGTATGCCACCTTCCAGGTCCGATCCCGGAAGCTGTGGGTATGCCACCTCCCAGGTCCTGATCCCGGAAGCTGTGGGTATGCCACCTCCCAGGTCCTGATCCCGGAAGCTGTGGGTATGCCACCTTCCATGTCCTGATTCCGGAAGCTATCGGTATGCCACCTTCCAGGTCCTGATTCCGGAAGCTATCGGTATGCCACCTTCCAGGTCCCGATCCCGGAAGCTGTGGGTATGCCACCTTCCCGGAAGCTGTGGGTATGCCACCTCCCAGGTCCTGATCCCGGAAGCTGTGGGTATGCCACCTTCCAGGTCCGATCCCGGAAGCTGTGGGTATGCCACCTCCCAGGTCCTGATCCCGGAAGCTGTGGGTATGCCACCTTCCATGTCCTGATTCCGGAAGCTATCGGTATGCCACCTTCCAGGTCCTGATCCTGGAAGCTGTGGGTATGCCACCTCCCAGGTCCTGATCCCGGAAGCTGTGGGTATGCCACTCCCAGGTCCTGATTCCGGAAGCTATCGGTATGCCACCTTCCAGGTCCTGATCCCGGAAGCTGTGGGTATGCCACCTTCCATGTCCTGATTCCGGAAGCTATCGGTATGCCACCTTCCAGGTCCTGATTCCGGAAGCTGTGGGTATGCCACCTTCCATGGCAGCAGGGACTGTGCAGATGTGGTGAAAGATTTTTGAGTTGGGAGATTATCCTGGATTATCCTCATGGGCCCAAAAGAATCATAAGGGTCCTGATAACGGGGAAGGCAGGAGGCCAGAGAATAAGATGTGACAGCGAAAGCAGGGAACAGTGTGGTGTGACTGCGGCTGGGGACCTCTGTCTCCTAGAAGCCAGAAAAGGCAAGGAAACAGATCCTCCCCTAGGCCCCCCAGAAAAGATGCAGCCCTCTGGACCCCCTGATTTGGGCCTAGTAAAACCCATTTCAGACTTTAGACCTCCCAAACTCTAAGAGAATAAATGTGTGTTGTCTTAAGCCACTAAGTTGGCGGTCACTTGCTACAGCAGCTAGAGGAACGAACAGTTTCTCTCCTGAGATCCACACTGAAACGCCTCCTCTCCACAGGTGCTCTGCTAGGAGCAAGAGACACAACGGCAGCCAGAGATGGAGCTCCGGGTCCAGAGGCTGGGCGTGCGTAGCACAAAAGAGGGTCATTCAAACCCGAATTAAGTGGTGTGAAGGAGGGAAGAGTCCTCTGGGTGAGCAAGACAAAAGAAAAGGACTAGATGTGAGGTGTGAGGGTGTGCGGGAAGGACGTTCCACAGAAACATCTCCTGTCGGGGGTCAGAGGATGAGTAGAGCTAACACAGCTAAAAGGGCAGGGAAAAGCGTTCCTGGCAGAGAGAACTGAATATGGAAGTCACGATGAGAAAGTAGCGAGGAGAGGACACAGGTACATGATGTCCCCTGCAGGGCCTCTGGCCGGGGGAGGTCAGGTCTTGCTGAGCGCTGGGAAGCCGGGAAGAGTTCTAAGCAGGGGTGAAGATCACAGGTTTTACCACTCGAAGACCCAGCTGACTCTCCCCGACCCCTAGGTCTGACTCTCACCCTCGCCTCACCCTGCTGCTCTTTGGAAAACTGCAGGCCGGACATTCTGAAGGCCTGTGTGTTGTGAATGGTTGCTGGGCCGCAAGGATATTCCTCAGAAGAAAAGGAGCAAGAGAGCGAGCCAGCGAGCACAGCCAGAGCATTCCCAGGCTAGCATGATGTCATGGAGGGAGCACAGGCTTGTGGCTGTGGTGTCAGGCCGGGAAACTGCAGCCCGCCACGCACCTGGAGTCAGCCCAGCAGCAACCCCGGCCTGCAGGGAAGCCTGGGAAGGAGATCAAAGGAGCCCAGGAGGAAGCCGGCTCCACCCTGGCAGCCAGCTCCCGGGTCCAAGGGGTGCCCCTCCTGAGCTGTAGGCTGGGGAGGACCCAGCCCGGGCCCCAGGCTCCCCCACCTCAGCTTCAGGGAATGCCCTACTTTCCTGCCAAATCATAGAACAGTCCCTGGCATCCCCCAGACGGGAAGATGAAGTCAGGGAGGTCCAAGGCTTTTTTAAAACACACTTCCTTGAAGACGGTGCCTATCCAGGAAGACTAAAATTAAAGCTCTGGGGAGTAAGGTGGAAAAATACACAAAGAGGCACAATATCCTCCTGCCCCAGACAGAGCTCAGGTGGCCACCCACGGCCCTCTCACCCACCCCACGGCTGTCTGTCTCCCTCTGGGCAGGGCCAGCTGACTGCGGACAGCACCCGCCCAGCCACTCATGGGAAGGTCAGGAAGGCGCCCGTCCGGCGCCCGGAGGCCAGTGTTGTCACAGTCAGAAAGCGAGTCAGTGGCCCTTATGTTCTAGCCCTCGGTTTCTCCACCCACAAGACAAAGGGTTTGGAGTTTTTCAAGATCTCAAAAACTGCAACTTATTAATAGGATAGCTAAGAGAGGAAAATGGGAGGGTCAAAAATCCAAAATGCGCTGTGGTGAAATAAGGTTGGGAAGCGCCGCACGACACATTGTTCCTTAGAGATGTCGTCACGCACCTTAGCTCTTTAAAGGCTCTGAGAAGTCTGCTGCAAAGAAATGTCTGCTCCGGCAATGGAGCACAGTAATGAGTCGTTCAAACTTGTGTCTAGGTGCGGATCACAGAGGCAGGGGGTCAAGAGGGACGAGGATCATGGCGACAAATGGAAGGCTCTCCCTCATTTGAGACACAGCCATCAGCAGAGACAATCAGGAGGTCAGGGGCCCGGAGTCCTCTCTGTGATGAAATCCCCAGAGGGGTCCTCTGGTCCCACAGTGGGTGTTCAGGGATGTGGGCTGTAGGGCTCCAGGCTCTGGGTTGCGGAAAATTGGAATTAAATCTCAGTGGAGTAACCCTGAGCAAGTCAGCCTCTGCCCATCAGGTTCTTTTGTTTATAAAATGGAGGTAGCCATGAGGATTGTTCTGAGAATGAGTTAAATGGAAAGATATGCTCAAGACGCCAGCTCAGAGCCAGATACTCAAGGCTCTCAGCTGGTTGGAGCAAACCTCAATGTCAGTGTGAATCTTCCACCATGGGATTCAAGCTGCCTCGGCTTTTAAAGCAAGATCACAACTGCAGCAAGCTGACCCCAACTCAGGATGGAACCATCTCAGAATAAGGCCCTGAGCGAGCCCACTGAACCCTATGGCACCTGAGAGGCAGGCACCGTTGTCCCCTCTCACAGGTGGGAGACTGAGGCTCAGGGAAATGCAGGTAGTGAATGGAGCCAGCCCAGAGCCCCGTTCCAGCAAAGTGCCAGCCCTGCACGGTGATGGTTTGATGGCGGAGGGAGAGCTGCCGCCCAGCGAACCCCAGGGGTTCCACTTCCACTCTTCTTACCCCGCACTCCCCCTGCCCCAGCAGCCTGCAGGGGCTGAGCAATTCACTTCCCTGCTTCAAACCCTTTAGCAGCTCTTAGGATAAAAAGCCAAAGCTCTCGAATGTGTTCTGTGACAAAGAAGACTATGGTACTGACAGTCCAAACCGAGAAACTGGGGAGAGAGAGGAAGCATTATCATCAACTCCAGGTCACCCAACCTGTAAGGCCCTGGATGGTCTGGCCCCTGTCTCCACAGTCTCCTCCCACCCAGCCGTCCTCATCTGTGCCAGTCTCCAGCCCACCACAACCCTTCACACATGCTGTTCCCACTGCCTGCAACACTGTTCCCTGCCTTTTCACCTCCCTCACACCTGCCCATTCTTGAGCTCCCCAGGGAAGCGTCCACTGATGCCCTCCTACTGGCGCATCCACGTCGGACACCCTCCAAGCCCAAGTCCTCTCCCCTGCGCCATCTGGGCTGGAGTTTCCGTTTGTTTGTATAGTTTTTTGGGTTTTCCTCTTTCCTCGCCAGGTCTAAAGCTTTCTGTCAGCAAGAACCAGCCCTATTTTGTTCAGCCCTGGAGCAGCCTCTGCGCCGGTGCTCTGCACCAAGCACACAGCTCAGCACAAAGCAGGCCTTGGATGCACACTGGACAAACGTGCTGGCATCCTCTGCATCCTTACAGCCAGTGAAGTTTTCTGGTTTCACTTCTAATAGTTTATATTATTAAAAGAGAAATGGTAAATACTTTTTCAGATTATTCCAGTAGCTCCAGAAATGGCTCTGACTCACAGTTCACTGGGGCCTTAGCCCACCCTATGCCCCACTAGGTGCCCACTCCCAGGCCACGGGCACCCAGCTGCACACGCTAGTTGAAGGGAGACCCTCGTCAGCCCCTGGGCACCTCCATACCCTCCACCTTCACAGGCCTGGCTGTGGAACCAGGGGGCGGTCAAATTACCTCAAACTGACCCCCCGCTGGAAACTGCCAGGTTGCATGGCCTTCCGGTTTAGTGCCCCCATTTCCTGTCCCCGTCACCTCTTCAGAGCCACCTTCTTTCCCCACATCAGGAAAAAATCAAGAGGACTCAGGCAGGCAGAGAGCAACAGCTGGGAAGAAAGCATGTCTCACATTTCCTTTTGGACCCGACTCTTGTCACTCTTTGCTTAAGATACCAGGGTTTCAGCCCCAGAGTTTCTGGAAAACTGGAGGCTCTACCATTCCATTCAACCCAGGCGTGATCCATCCGGAAACCCAGTGGAACTGAGCCGCGAGCTGGCTTCCGGCCCACAGAACACATCAAGAACTCTGGTGAAACGTCAAGAACTCTGGGGGGTCCCCCCAGAAAAACTTGGGGGGCACTGCAGAGCTTCTGACGCGGCTCTGGGGGAAATCCCACACGGATGGGCAGCTCCCTGCGTCTGGCACTGTGGAGGTGGGCGGGCAGCCATGGAGGATGGGGAGACTCATCTTTCTAGACTTCCCCTGGGGGCCGCATTTCCTCCAGCCTCCAGGTCCAGACCAAAATAGAATGAGGTAAATTCAGCCCCTTTCATGCAGCACACTCAAGGAATAAACAAGCACCACAAATACAGTCTTCGAGTTGGGTCATCTTTCCAACCTGTTTTTTTTTTTTTTTTTTTTTTTTAAGAGAACCACAGGCTCTTTTAAGATTCCAAAGCCAGAGACAGAAAAAGTGCAGCAAAGCAGGGAGACAAGGGGAGAGAAACTTGACAGTGCTTTGCAGACAGAAACAAGTAATGCAATTTCCAAATTCAAGAGTCTCAAAAACAGAGGCTGGGTTGGAACCTCCAGAAAAGGCCAGAGCGGGGTGTCTAAGACTTATTCTCATGGTAGCATCCTTAAGCCAGGGGGTTCAGGAAGGGGGCAGGCTGAGGATGTCGGCTTGCACTTAGTAGACCCTCACCGGGTCCCAGGAGCTGTGCTGGTGCCAAAGCTGCCCCTTGCCAGGGAGCCCTCCCAGCTGCCCTGTATGGTTGACACTTGGCCTCTGTCATGCTTCAGTGACCCCAGAGGCAGATCCTGAGTCAAGGACTTGAATGCAAGTAGTTTGTCTGAGAGGTGACCCCAGGAACCACCTGGAGGGGGCGGGGAAGTGAGGCAGGCTTGGAGATCGTCAAAACAGAACACTGTGGGCCTGGGACTCAAGCCGGTCAGAACCTCCTGGAGACTATGCTCCTGAGGGGTGCACCTGAGGGTGAGGGGCCGTCTCCTGAGGGCAAGGGGCCGTCTCCTGAGGGCGAGGGGGCCGTCTCCTGAGGGCGAGGGGGCCATCTCCTGAGGGCGAGGGGCCGTCTCCTGAGGGCGAGGGGGCGTCTCCTGAGGGCGAGGGGGCCGTCTCCTGAGGGCGAGGGGCCGTCTCCTGAGGGTGAGGGGCCTGTCTCCTGAGGGTGAGGGGCCGTCTCGTGAGGGTGACGGGCTGGGGAATTCTCCATGGGCCTTGACTCTGACTCCTCAGTGGGTCAGAGAAAGCTCCCAGCAGAGCTCCGCATAGGGAAAGGTGTGTGGGGAGGGGAAACCTAGAGGTCTGCGGCTCAGCCGGTCCATTTCTCCGAGGAGAGGTGGAGACCCTGTCCAAGGTCGCAGCTGGTGAGGCTGACGTGGCGGGAGTCACCGCCTGAGGAGCCAGACATGGGCTGGAGGAGAAATGCAGTTTACACGCATGGCAAGGACCCCTGCCAGGACAACCTGTGGTGGCATCTGCAGAGAAAAGGCTCAAACACCAGCGATGCAGGGGAAGCTGGAGGATCCCTCTTATGTCAAGGAGCAAGACGAGGGCTTTAGAGATGCTTTTCCTACTGCACCGTGGGCCCCTGCACGTGGAACCCCCAAGGGGAAAGGGATGGAGGCAGGGCTCAGCTGGAGAAAGCTTTCCAAGGAGAATGACCATGACAGGTTTCTTGGGAGGCTCCTGGTTCCAGCCCTCAATTCCACTTGCAAACCTGACCCCCAAACCACCCCCACCCACCCTCTCCCACTTCTGGAACCTGTGGGTTCAACCCCAGAGCAGGAGGCTGAGCCCACTCCCTAAGCCCACAGCACGGAGGGGAAAGAGCCTGCTGAGGATACCTCAAGTGCCACCTTTAAGCACCCCTACCTAGGCCCTGGGGAAGAGTTAGGAGACAAAGAACCCTTACCCCAAAAAGGCTCTTATAATCTAGTTTCCACTCAAGAAGCAAAGCCACGTGGAGTGCTCTGTGCCAGGCACTGGGGTCACCATAGCTGAAAGCCCAGGGGTTACAAGGACTCCCGTCTGGGGACCCCATGTGGCTGTGACCCAGGTCACCCAAGCTCAGAAGACAGCGAGCCACAGCCAGAGCGTAAGGATTCGGGTTGAATTTTAAAATAGGTGGGGCTGAGATAGACCGAACACTAGTGGGAGAGGATTCTGCATCAACTCCCTAGCAAACGCCGGGTGACTGTCACCTTCAGAAACAAGCAAAGCCAGAGAAACACACAGGCAGGAGGAGCCCCAGGAGATGTGGCCACTGAAGGGTAGGTGGCGTCCTGGACAGGACAGAAGGACAAGAAGTAAAAGCAAAGGGGTCCAGAATAAATGACTGACTTTCATTAATAAAAATGCAGATGCTGGGTCCTTAATTATGAAAACTGTACCCTATTTGATGTAAGGTGTTAAAACAGGGAAACCAGGCGTGTCTGCGCGTCCGTGGGCTGTATCTGTGTTTCCAAGGATCTGTCTGTGTTTCCACATGTTTACGTGTACAGGAGACAGCCGGAAATGAGGCTGGGGCTGAAAGGTATCTGTATAAAGATATCTATCAACACAGATATCAACAGACATCTATATCCAGGGAGATGGCAAGGCCAGGGCTGACTGCATGGGCGTGTGACCCATGCAGTCACACGGGGCCCAACACACAGAAGTACTCCGAGCTTGGTTTCATGCTGTGCTGTTGCTGTCTTGAAATCCTTTATACATTTTTGACAAGGGGCCCAACATTTTCATTTTGCAGTGGGCCCCAAAAGGGACACAGCCAGTCCTGGGAGCTTGTTTTCAAACGTTAATGATGAAAACTCCATGCCCTACATCTGACTAGTTGGGGTTAAACATGGGAACCTGTATTTTTCTCTTCCGATGTATTTCCAGGAGGTTCTGACAACAGCCGGGTTTGAGCACCACCCCAGACAGATGTGTGTGAGGGGCTGCACAGCTGGTGTTTGGTGGTAGGTAGCAGTGAGCAAGGTGAATGGGAAGGTGGGAAAAAGACAGGGCGGTCGAAGGACTTCCCACTTAAGTATGTTCAGCTTCGGTTGTGTCACCCAGAGGCACCTGACATCCCTCCCTCCACCCTGTGCTTCTCAGTCAAGGCCATTCTGCACTGTCTCCTAACTCTTCCCCAGGGCCTAGTTAGAGACCCGTTAAAGATGGGACCCTGACAATGTCTGCTGACATTTTTGGTTTCACAACTGAGTGTGAGGATGTGTCACTGGCATCTGGTGGGCAGAAGCCAGGGCTGCTACTGAATGCCCTACAATGCCCAGGATGGCCCTTACCCCAGAGAATGAGCCTCCCCCAAAGGTCACTACTGTGGAGGATGGAAAATAGAAACCCTGCCTCAAATGACAGGGTATAAACACTTCAGCTCTCTTGATGGGACTAGGGTGAGGGTGCACCTTTGTCTCCAGAACCTCTAGCAGGAAGAGTGAGCCAAAGTCACCCTACAGGGTGCTCTGCAGCAGCACCGCTCCCTCACCTCGCCTCCCCACCTCCCCACCGTCCGATGCTCTAAAGGCCTTTCTTGGAAACATTTTCTAATCCTTCACTCTCACAGCCACACAATCCTCAGCTAAGGGTCAGCTTCTGAGAAACCTGACCTGAAACCAGTTTCACTTGATGGCAGCTTCACTCAATTGGCAGTGGCTGCCTCATTTAGAGATCTTTACCAAGGATCCAGGGAAAGGGAGTGCTGGGATCCATTAGCAATGCCTGCCTTGGTCACGGGAGGAGAAGGGTGGCTTGTGTGCTGGAATGCAAAGCCAGGTGTCAGCTTTCCTTCTTCCTTTCTTGGGGTGGCAAAATGGAAAGCCATGGGCATTATTGAGGAAAAAGAAGAATATTGCACTGACAGAGGTGGCAATAGGAAGACAAAGGAAGAAGCAGGGTTTGGAAGAACCTTGAGTATTTACCCACATGCCTACTTCCAATCTGAACTTGAACTAGCTTCATTAATTGTGGTTGTCTCCTTTAAAACATCATTTTCCTGGTAAGCCTGTATTCCTCATCCTTAGAGTTAATATTTGAGCAGACACTTTTCTTCCCAGCTACAGATGACTGCTTATGACCAAATTGAAAAATATTAATTCTCTTTGTCTCCTGCCAAAAAGGCTAAAGCGATTACAGATCCTGATTCGAAACACAGATGTTAATACATTTGGAAAAATGAGCTTCTATAGGCAAGCAGAGGCCCAGGGCCAAGCATGAAGTGCTTTTGGAATCAAAGTGCCAAATCAAGTTATCCAGAGAGCTGCCTCCACGAAAGCCTATTCTCCCCAAATGCATTCCAGTGTAAAGAACCCCAGGCTGCCGCACACATGCTGATGTCTCCCCTATTTGCAAACAAGAACTGACCTACCCTTGGGTACCCACTGGCACACAGCTCTAAATAACGTAATTATAATCATCACAGGGAAACATCCATAGGATCAAAAAGTATCATAATTACAAGCAATTTTCACTTTTCGGAAATTGGGCTCAGATGCTGAAGGAAAAAGGCATTCTCGAGTTTCAGTTCTGGAAGAGAAAGCATGTTGGAGTGTTTGCTAGGACGGACTAGCCCCAGGGCAAAGATACTGTGGCCAGCACCTGCTCATCCAGCAGGCATCTGCTGTGCGTGTGCTCGGGCACACAGGACCAGACCATGCGGTGTGTGAATTCAGGAAGCCCACATCCTCAAAGGAGAGGCCGGGTCATGCTTTCATCCTTTCATGCATTCAGTGTCTTACTGAGCACCTATTATGTGCCAGGCTCTAGGAAAAATGGATACTACAGTGAGCAAAACGAACGAAACTCCTGCCCTTGTGGAGCCTCCGTCACTGTCTCTGCTGGGCCCCACTCAGATCCCGCTCAGATCTTCACTGTGCAGCCCACGCTGGCTCAGCAAGGGTCCACATGCTGTCCAAGTCCATGCAACTTCCAAGGGGTGGAATAAGAGGCAGCTCCAGGTGCATCTGCAAAGCCTCACTACACACTGCTGGGACAGGCTGGGCAGGTCACTGGTCTCTGCCTCAATTTCCTTGTGTGGAAAATACAAATTGCCCCACCATTTCCCAATTTACAGGACTGGACTGCCATGAGGAGAAAGAAAAAAGTGTATCCACCAGCCAAGGAAGAAAAACATATGTGACTGGGGAAAGATGTAAGCTTCTCATCCTTAATCCCCAACCCAGAATTGTGCCTACATTTCCTTGTCTGTGAAAAAGGGTGTGGGAGCAGGCACGGTGGCTCATGCCCGTAATCACAACACTCTGGGAGGCCAAGGCAGGAGAATAACTTGAGGCCGAGTTCGAGATCAGCCTGGACGACATAGTGAGACCTCATCTCTACAAAAGTAAAAAACTAGCCAGACAGTGGTGTGTGCCTGTGGTCCTAGCTACTTGAGAGGCTCAGGTAGGAGAATCGCTCCAACCCAGGAGGTCGAGGCTGCAGCGAGCTGTGATCACTCCACTGCACTCCAGCAGAGCAACAGAGCAAGACCCTGTCTATCTCTAAAAAAAAAAAAAAAAAAAAAAAAAAAAGAGGGCTGGGCAGGGATAAGGGTGCCTCCATGGAGGGTTGTTGTGGGAAGCAGTAAAGAGTCCCTGTTGCATACAATTAGCTTTTGTCATCATGACTGTTTCCAAAGGCAGACATCACTTCTCCCAGTATAGACAAGCATCATGGGAGAGAGGAGGCTCCAGGATTGCATTGTGGACCCGGCTAAATCGATGGAAACATAAAGGGAGCAGACCTTTCCCACAGATGGTCTACAAGAGGGCGGGACTGACCACCTTGTGGGGACACCTGCTCAGCTTCACCGCACATGATATAACACCTATAGGGAACCAGGGAAAATGCGGGCAACCTGCTGAGTCCCCGCCCGCCATAAACACTCAGCGAACAGAATCTGTTGCCGTTGATTCCCAGCCACCACCTGTATGCTCCCTGTGAAGCCAGGCTTGGGATGAATTATGGGAAGAAATAACAGGGACAGAGATCAAAAAGAGCCACCAAGGCCCACCAGATGGCCTCAGACCACAGGACAGGAAGCCAATGGGCATTTGGCCCCCAGATGCTGAATAGGAGATGCTGGCCATGTCTCCAGCATTAACTGGATTGAACACAGTGGTTTGCTGTCTCTGCCCAGCTGGGTGGTTTTTTCCAGAGGGATCCCTGCAGATCCATGAGAGGACCCCAAGTGGAACCAAAAACATTAAGGCCTGCCACTCCCACTCAGGCAGCTTCAGCCTGGGTTCTGGAGTGGGGCCCAGAGAAAGGGGCTGCGAGGAAAAATGCCAAGGCCCCTTGGTGAGGACTGCTTTCCTCTCACCTTCTAGGATATCCTGGAAGTTCCCAGTAGCCAGAAGGAATCCTGCTTGTCTTCTGAAAAGGCTACTCACGAAGCTGAACTGGCACATCCTGAGAAGGCAGCTCAAAACCAGAGCTCATGCCCTGGGGCTGAGGTGTAGTGGCAAGAGGTTGAAGTCAGGAGATGAGGAAACAGGCACACAGCCTTCAGGAGCAGCAAGAAGCTCCAGAGGCTTCCAGAAGCTTCCAGAAGCCTCTGGAGCCAGAGTCCAAAGGGATCTTCACCCTTAGCCAGTCCCTTTCCTGTGCCATTGAGACTGACAATTGTGTTCTGGAATATACTTTGGGCTCACTCTTACAGCAAGAAAAACAGTCTTCTCTGAGACACCAAGCTGAAGGGAACATGGAATGTGTCAGAGAAGGCCAACATGGTGAAACCCCACCTCTATTAAAACTAAAAAAATTAGCCAGGCGTGGTGGTACACACCTGGAATCCCAGCTACGTGGGAGGCTGAGGCAGGAGAATCACTTGAACCTGGGAGGTGGAGGTTCCAGTGAGCTGAGATGGTGCCATTGCACTCCAGCCTGGGCGACAGAGTGCAACTCCATCTCTCTCTCTTAAAAAAAAAAAAAAAAAAAAAAAAACTATTTCCTTCCTCTTGGGCATGTAAGACAGCTCATGGGTGAGAAATCAGAGAGATCTTACCCACCTGTTCATACCCTAGCACACAGGGAGCTTTTAAACCACACCAATGACAGTTCAACCCCTACAGATCAGGACTTTTAAAAGGCTCTGTAACTCTAATGCACAGCCAAGGCTGAAAACCAACTCAGGACTCATCAATGGACCCATGTGAGCCCCAGGTGAGGAAACCAGCACTATGGGAATCACTGAGGCACGGCCGTGGCTAAGACGGTGAGTGCTGGAATCTAAGAGCCTGGGTTCGAGTCCCACCTCTGCCACTTTGCAGCTGTGTGCTCGCCGGGCAAGCTACTTCCCACCTCTGAGCCAGGCTCTGCACCTGTAAAATGGGGATGATATGTCTTCATAGGAAACTTTGCAAGGCGTGAAACAAAGCTGAAATGTCCAGCACAGTCATAAACCGTAAGCACCACGCAACGAGAAGCCTCAACCACAGGGTGGAGACGTGCTCTGGAACGTGACCATGGCTCTCTGCCCAAACACACTCATGGGGGCTAACGGCAGGGCAAAACCCACCCAGAGTCTTGCTACCAAGTCATGAATCTGCACATCACAAGTTGCCGCCACCCCAGCATCCCCAGGAGAGGACTGGGCAAGGAGCCCTGGCCCACTGCCCAAGGGCTGTCCTGTGAGGGGGCTGCAGCATTCCTCCTACCACATCCAGCCCCATCTACCTTCTCAGGTTCAGGGACCAAAATCATCAGGGCGTCCCCAGGGAGCTTGTCAGAAAGGCAGAAACTCAGGGCCCCCATCCCAGGTCTGGTTGAGGGCAAGAGCCTCTGCCTAGGCTGAACGTACCCAGGAAGCCGAGCCCAGGCCTCCTCTGCCAATCCATCCTGTGCGGTGGGGACAGGCAGGGGGCAGCTCCCTCTTCCTCAGAGTGACTCAGACTGCAGCTGATCCAAATCTTGGCCCTGGAGACCACACTGAGGTCACCCTCCTGGCAGCCAAAGTTGCTGAGATGAACCAGAGGACATTTTCATCCAGCTGCCGACATCATCTCGACCTTGGTGGCAGCTGACTCCCTTGGAGCAGATTCTGCTGCCCTGACTGGCCTTGGCCTCCCAGGGAGGTTCTCATAGGCCAGCTCCCAAAGCAGAGTGTGTCGCCTACATGTGGGGCAGTGCTGCGGAGCAGGGCAAGCCTGGGACATGCTCAGGGAGAGACGGGGAAGGCTGGGATGGAAGATGCCAGGTCCCAGTTCCACAGTAGAAATAGGGCAAACAGCATGACCCCTACCCCAAACATCCTCACCTTCACCTGGAACCAAAGTCTGCACCAACGGGGAGAGTAGCAAGTCCAGCTCCTGGAATTCAGGCCCCAGCTGGCCTGGCCTCAGGCCTGGGGTTCAGAAAATGAGGATAAGACTCCGATCCTTTGGCAGCCCCCTCTCGCCCCGGCGAGGCCTCTGGAGCCAAGGCCACTGTCCCCAGACCTGCCTCTTAGCCCCCACTCGCTCCACAGCCCGCCAAGGGCGGATCCAACTTGTCTTTCCAGCTGTCTGGGGCCGCGCTTTAAACAGAGCCACAGGGCTGTGGAAGGCCTCCAGCTCAGCTCATTATCGGAATTTAATCTGGATTCCAAGAGATCAAGAGGACTCAGTGGAAAGTGACTCCCACAAGGGGAGAGACGCTGAGGCCGACCCAAAGCCAGCTAATCCCCGGCACCCCCGGGGCTTTCCTGGAGCTCAGGCACAACTTGTCAGATGTCCCAGCCCTGCACAGCTGGACGGCTGGCGGCACAGAGACCGAGGCAGCCACACGGCGGGGGCAGCAGGGCAGGGTCTGGGCTCCCCTGGGCTGAGATCTGCAGGAGGCCTTCAGCTGGAAGAAGCCGTGCGGGCCCAGGTTGGGGACACGCAAAGAATAGCCCCATCTCTGAACAGGCGAGCTGGCAGAAGCGTACGGGATTCAAAGAGCATTTTCCAGCTCAGGGCTTTGTTCCCACCGGGAGACTGCAGAATTAGGGGAACTGGCTCAGTGGACATACACAGGAAGGCAGTGCCACAGCCACCACCCAGGGCTCTTATCTTCCCAGGGAGGTCTTGCTCCACTTCCTGCCACGATGACGATGATACTAACGCAGGTGACCATTTATTGAGCACTTCCTGTGTGTGAGACACTGTTGTAAGTATGTCACCCCCTTCCATCCACAGCACAACTCTGGAAGGGAGATCCAGTTATTATCCCCATTTTACAAAGGAAAAAACTGAGGCTGTGAGAGGTGACTCTTTCCCAAGGTCACACGGGCACCTGGTGGCAGGATTTGAATCCACGCTCTCAATAGCTGGGGAACTACATAATAGGGGTATCTTGGTTCTAGATTCAAAAACAAAACCACCTGTCCAAAAAAATGAATACATAATATTTTTTTAATTTAACCATTTAACGTCTGAAGAATGGAGGCTTTGCTGCAGGAGGCACAGGAAGAACATGTAGAAACCTAAAGAAAGCAGCTCGGTCTTTCCCTCCACTGCTTCTCACCCTGCTCCCTTCCCTGCTCAATGCTCCCACCTGCCATGTCCTCTCCTCTGCTGGAACGTGAGCTTCCAGAGGGCAGGGACTCATGTCTAGTTCGTTCTGGTCGATGCCCTCAGGCATGGCATGCAGCAGGTACCTGTGCTGAGCGGGGACTCAGCCACCCAGCAGCCCAGAAGCCCCCAGGAGCAGGACCCCAGCACCAGAATGGGCATCCCCAGCCCAAGTTGCTTGTTGCCAGCAGCCTGGCAGGGAGGACGCCTGGAACGCCCATCCCTGCTCCAAACACACTGCTCAGGCCTGCTGCCCAACCCTGCAGCCCTCAGGATCCACCCCGTGGATCTCAGGCAAGACAGCAGAGACACCTCAGACCATGATGGCACCAGGTACCCATGAAGCCAGCAGGAAGGACCAAGAGCTGCCAGAGCTGAGTGGAGAATCCAGATAACAGCCTGGACGCAGAGGCTGTGGTTTCACCCTAAGAAAGAAGCTCCCTGGCTGCTGGGAGTAGATGCCGATGTCACCTCCCAGGAGAGCTGCTCAGCAGTGTCTACCAAAGCCACCCACGTGTGGGCTCTCTGACCCCACAATTCTACCTCTAGAACTTTATCGGACTGATAGACATGAACAGGTGTGTCAGCGAGGGTACCTGCCCTGCGGCACCATCCATCATAGAACAGAGGGGCCAGCGTGCATACATGAAAGACAGCACACCCCACGCTGTGGAACAGTGAGGTGACTCAGAGGATGAGGGCACCCCACGTGAACCACTGGAAAGGGCTGCCAAGGTTCATCATCCAACGATGAAAGCCAGGGGCAGGAGTGAATGCACTGTGGGGTGCCACAGGTGAAAACAGCAACACAGATCCCTTCGCTGATTTCAGGAGACTCAAGTAACTGGCAGCAGGAGCTGCCTCAGCAGGAGCTGGGAGCCTTCATTTTCACTGTGGTTCCTTCTCTTTCCTTTTGATTTTATACCATGAGCATGTCTTGCTTACTCAAAAACTCTTTTTTTTTTTTTTTTTTTTTTTTTTTTGAGACAGAGTCTCGCTCTGTCACCCAGGCTGGAGTGCAGTGGCACCATCTCGGCTCACTGCAACCTTCTCCTCCTGGGTTCAAGCAATTCTCCTACCTCAGCCTCCCAAGTAGTTGGGATTACAGGCACGTGCCACTATACCTGGCTAATTTTTATATTTTTAGTAGAGACGGGGTTTCACCATCTCTACTGGGGTTGGCCAGGCTGGTCTTGAACTCCTGACCTCAAATGATCCACCCACCTTGGCCTTCCAAAGTGCTGGGATTACAGGCGTGAGCTACCACACCCAGCCTAAAAACAAATTTTTGAAAGAAATATCGTTCATAAGCGTGGGCTCCAGCTTTGCAAACCTGGGCTCATGTCCTAACGTGGCCACGTTCTCTCTGGGTGGCCTCATTCTTTGGCTTCGGGCCACTTTAGTTCTCCCCATTTTACAGATGAGCCACCACTTCTGAAGGCTACTGTGAATGTGAAACAAGATATCTCAAGTGCAACACACTGGAAACGCTCAAGACAGTTTTGTTTTCTTGGTACTTAGATGACCATCCCCCCACCCCCGCCAAATAGCAGTGCTTGGCAAACGTGGCTGTGATGGTTCTTCTGTCCCTGTCTATGGTAACAAGTCCCCTTTCTAGCTGAAGATGCTAGGCCTGCACATCACAAGGAGGTGCCCACAACACCTTTCTTCCATTAATTTCCCTGCCCAGTGTGGACGGTAGACGTCTGACAGCCTGAGGGGTCCAGTAACCCAGCCACTAAGTAATAGGACCTTGGTCATTTCCGCCTCCGGACTGTCTGAATAGAATGCACCTGCTAAATGTCCCAGCCCTTTTTCTTAGCCTCCTTACCTCTCACAAGACCTTGAAATTAATGCATCTCGATAAATTAAAGACTTTCAACACACACGTTTGGTTTCTGAGCTAGTGATTCTTGGAAGCTAAGAGTTCTCTGTTTATTTTTGGTTTGGGCTTTTTTCTTCCCCTAACATTTTATTTTAGATGGCCACCTTAATTGGTTGCCTGACATTGTGCACTGGGTTTCAGAGTAAGGAATGGGAGAAAGGTAGCCCTTCAAAAATGTTTCTTCCCCTTCCCCTTTTCTTCTATGTCCCTTAGCACCCAGCCAGATCCAGACTGCCTATATATACCCATATGGCACCATGCATCCTCGGGCTCCCTGGCCTTCTACTATTCCTGAATTCGTTGTTGGTCATGGTTTTAAGAAAGTGACATACACCATACACCTTCTTTAGAAGGGATAATCTGGTACAGGACCTGGAACGTGGCTGCACCAATCTGTCCCATCCTCTGGCCATCACCCCCTTTTTCCTCTGCCCCCAAAGGAAACTCAGCACCTCTCCCAGATACTCATACAGCACCCACCTGCCCAAGTGCTCCTGGAGCACCTGATAAACGCTGATCCGGAACGTCTCATTGTCGAAGCGTTCCCGGATGTAGTCCTTGTAGATCCGGAATTCGGCTGCTGTGACAGCTTCCCCTTCTGGGATCTTGGAAAGATCAAACCGGAACTCTCGATGGTGGTAGCGTGGGTGGAAGAATTCCTTGTCATGTTCCACTGGAAGAGGAAGAGAACACACACCAACACCGACAGCTTATTAGTGTCTGGGTTTCACTCTCAGGCTCTGAGTTCAAGCATCTTGCCTAAGCTAGAGGGAGGCATTCCTGTTGCCAGTGACCCCAGTGACAACTGCTCCTTCCGCACTGACACACTGCAGACTGGAGGGTCACGGGCTCAGACCCCACGGCCCCCATGGTCATCCTGAACGACAAGAGCATGATTTTGCGTCCAACCTGCTGGGAAAAGTAGAGCACTAACCACAGCCATCCAAGAGGTCCTGGCCAGACTCAGGTCCCAGGGGCTCAGGCCTGGGTTGGAATCTGGCCTTAGCTGATAACCAATAGAGTGGCCCTAGATAAGGTAACAAAAAACCTCTATGGAACCCAATTTCATCATCTAAAAAATGGGGATCATAATCCTCCTTCATGGGTTGTGGTCTGGGTTGAATGATCTCATTCACACAAATAGTTTAACATCTGCTAGGGCTGGGTAACTGTTAGCTATTGTTGGTAAGCAGAAACCTTACTGTGCCTACTACAGGACATCTCTAGGACCAGGGGTTCTCAGCCCTGAATGCACATGAAAATCATTGTGGAAACTTTTAGGAAATATCGATGTCCTGGCCCAGGTGTGGGCTGGTAAACATTTAACAACCGGCTCTCTGGGACCTGATCTGAAGCGCCTGCTGACTCCACAGTGTAAATACCACCGTCTTGGCAGATTCCAAGATACCAATGTGAGGTTGCTGGACATGGATGGGAAGAGAAGCACACAGCGAGCTCCAGCACACAGCTACTCCTACCCCCTCCTGAACCAAGGGAATCAATATCTTTTTAAAGCACCCCCAGATATTTCTAATGAGGTGCCAAGGTTTACAGCCACAGCAGTAGACTAACAGCAGTAAAAGAAGTGAATGGCAGAGTGGGGGTGGGGGTTGAAAATGACTTCAAGACAAAATAAGGCAAAAGACCTCCACCCTTCTGCCTTCTCCTGGCAGCAATATTAGACTAAGATGTCATTTCCATTTCATGAATGATAAGCACCAGGATGAACGCCCAGGAATGGTGTTTCTGGGTTGAGAGCTGTGGCTCCTGTGGATCATGCCCCCTCTGGACCAACACAGAGCAGGAATGACACTGGGAGCCACAGAGTGCTGGAAGGGACAGGATGACCACACTCGGGCCAGTGGGCAGAACCTCCAGACACCTTTCATCTGCTGAAAAATACAAGCCCATCTCCACTTCCTGTCTGGGGGTGGGGAACTGGAGAGAGAAGGAGAAAGAGTAGAACCAGTTTGGCCAACAGATTGGTCAGAAGAAAGGAGAAATACGATCAGCAAGCTCCAGCTCTCAGGCTGGGTTATGGCTGCCTGGTTCCCGGTGGGACAGCAGGATGGGAACACCAATGAGGAAGAAGTTCACAGCACTGGCAGCCCCAAGACCCCGGCTGCACTGCTCCATTAAAAATAATCTCGTTTAAACCTTAACAATAGTCCAAAAAGAGAGCAGGGTGAGAGCAGGGAGCGTGGGGGAATGATCCACTCAGGCTGTTTCCATCAGGAAGAAGGGGCAGATGAAGTCCCTGAGGCTGGGGGCTCTGGCTGGGCACAGGAGCATCCCTGTCTTTGGAGACACCTCAGGAAGACGACCTTTGAACCACAGGTGCTAGAATCCTGGGCCATATATGGAGAGCTGGCAGGAGGGAAGGACTCTCCAGAAACTGTTCCAGGGTTCCTCCAGATGACAGTTCTCCTTGTCACAACACGCCCCTCATGCCCACAAGGAACCCTTCTCTCCTGACTAATCTATGGGACAGGCCATGACTCCACAGTGTAAACACTGCCATCCTGGCAGATTTCAAGCTACCAACGTGAGGTCGCTGGACACGGATGGCAAGAGAAGCACACAGCGGGCTCCAGCACACAGCTACTCCTACCCCCTCCTGAACCAAGGGAATCAATATCTTTTTAAAGCACCCCCAGATATTTCTAATGAGGTACCAAGGTTTACAGTCACAGCAGTAGACTAACAGCAGTAAAAGAAGTGAATGGCAGAGTGGGGGTGGGGGTTGAAAGAGAGAAGAAGGCCATGGGGATGTCACCAATCCCCCCCTTTGATTTACAGAGAAGGCAGGAGTTTCTGTAAAGGGCAGCCACTTGGAAACCAAGTGAACCTCCGGAGGTGACCCCAGGTGGGAAGGCAGGGCAAAGGGTCTGACTATGTACCGTGGGACTGCCCAGGGCCAGTCCTCTGTCACCTTTCCAGTTCAGTCGACCCTCATGCCAGCCCTAAAAGGTGAGCAGCCCGAGGAGGTGAGTACAATCCCACATAGGTAGGTGGAGCATGCAGCTGAGACCCAGGAGGTGTCCAGTGACCTCCCCAGGGTCAAAGACCTGGGATTCAAGCCCAGGTCCTGCCCAAACCAGAGGCCTGAACCACCATGCATCTCTGTGGCTGCATGAACAGCTCAGCAAGGGGCGTTCCTTTGCTTGCTTGCTGGAACTTTTTAACTGCACTGCTGCATACATGTAGCGTGTGTGTAAACCAAAGTAAACCCAGTCATGGAGAATCCTCTGGGTCAAGAGACAGAACACCCATTTCCCTTCCTGGACTTCTCAAACTATAGGTTAGTTTCGCCTGGTTTTGAACAGTCCCTGCAGGGCCTCATACGCTATACTCTCTTTTGTATCTAGCTTCTTTCATTTAGCAGTGCTGGTGTAATTCATCCACGTCACCGTGCATGCTCGTTCATCCTCACTGTCGTATGATAGGCCATCGTTGTATTAGACCACAATTCATGTATCCATTCTACAGTTCATAGGCATTCAGGGAGTTTCCAAATTGGGGCTCTGAAAGCAGTGCTGCTATGAACATCATAGGGCATGTGTTTCATGCCTAGAAGTGGAATTGTGTATGTACAGCTTTAGTTACCCTGGAAGCTGTTCTCCCAAAGCATTGCATCTAAGAGGTTTTGAAGAGTGTGCTAGGAAAGAGGTGGAAGAGGCCAGGTCTGTCCATGAAGGAGGTGACACAGTCTTGGGACAACTCATGGCTTCTCAAGTGCTTTTCTCCAGGGGACCAGGAGAGGTGAAGCACAGATGAAATCTTGTTCCAACCATCTCTGTTCTCCACCGGAGCACGGCCAGGCCTCCAAAGGCCAGGAGGAGACTTTGAGGTGTGCCGTGATTCAACTTTCAGCAGAGAGGGTTGCTCCTGCAATCATGCACAGGAGCAAAGTGCAATGCCTTGAACACAGTGGGTCCCCAGCAAACCTCAGTTCCCTGCTCCCAGCGCTGGATGAACCCAGCTTCAGAACAGCCCCACTGGGAGATACACAATCAGACTGAGCAGAGAAAGGGGCTGGGGAACATCCGCTTCACAACTGAGGACGGCTGAAGAGCCCAGAAGTACAAAGCGCATGTTTCCTGAGTGCTTACTCTGTGAGCCCCACACTGAGCACTCTTTGCCAGCATCTGATGGAACCCCACGAGGCAGGATTGATCCCCATTTTACAGATGAAGAAACTGAGGCTCAGGGAGGCCAGGTAACTTTCAAAGGTCACAAGCCAGGTGAGCGGCTGAACTCCAAAGCTCACCCTCTTGACCTTCACTCTCTAGAGCCAGGTGGCCTGAGTTTGATCTTGGCTGTGCCACTTACCAGCTGTGTGACCTTCCCCAAGCTACTTAATCCCTGTGTGTTCCCCTCTCCCTAGAGATAGTAACAATGGCCCTTTCTCACGGAGTTGTTGGGAAGATCACAGAAGCCATTTGCTCACAGGAGAAAGCCACAGGTGAGCCATTTGAGTCTGCCATTGTTACAGGTCCTCCAAAACAATGAGCCAGAAGAATGACAATCAATGCAGAAGAAGCAACGTGTGCTGTGGGCATTTACACAGTGCACTTATGATTACATTTGAAAATAAAAAGTGCAATAGACCGAACAATAAAGATATGTTTGAATAAGCATGACATAAATACAGGTACAATCATTAGAGTCATGCCCAATGAAGAAAGAAAACACTGATACATAATCACAAACACAAGGTTTGTTGCAACAGCTGCAGGTACAACTGTTTTTAATATGTAAGATAAACTGTATCTTAACTGTTAAGGTATCGGGGTTACAAGGTTTCTCTTCTAAAAAGCAACTCAGGGATAAAGTGAGGAACTATATTTCTTGCAAACATTTGTGGGCTCCTTGGTATGGCTTTCTGAGAGGATTTCCTTCATTAATTAATTGGAGACTATGAGAAGCAGGAGCCACAATATTACTCTATTCTCCCTGAAACCCACATTGTCACATGTTCTGAAAATAATTTTGTACCCTTTATCAAAGAAAGAACAATCATGAAGTACACACACACACACACACACACACACACACACACACACACACACACACATACACACACACACAAATAAGCAGTGGATAATTCAAAGTCCAAACCAAATTCCAAATCTCATCTTTCCAAGGTTTTCCTTTTCTATGGAAGCCACTCTACAGCATGGAATCTGCACCATTTCAACTCAAGTCTCAAGACGATTGAATTGTTACCACTAAAATAGGTAGAAGCTTGCATGTATTTTTCAGGTGAAAATATGTCTTTATACTTTCTTCTCAAGTTACTGTATATAGTTGATTACCCAGGACTTGAGTTTTAAACTAAATGTCTAGAGTTGACATCTCCCCATGCCCACAGGGAAAAGCTTCCTTAGGAAGCCAAGAGTCTAGGATTCCAGCTTTTCCTCCCTCTACCTCGTTACATCCCAGCACCCCAAGGGCTGAGAGAGCTCACAGGCATTAACGAAGGACTTTCATCTTCAAAAAATTAAAAGAGCCTAAATCCCCAAGACCAAAAGATAAGTCCAAGGAAAATGGGTTCCAGAAAACACCATCCTGACAGAAAGCAGCCCCGTCGCTGTCCCAAAGACAAGACCGACAAGACCAGTGTCTTTCTTTTACAAAAACCCGAAATAGCCCCAGAACAGACCCCAAGAGGGGAAATTCTGGGCTGGAGGGTGTCAATAATGGGTTAGAGGCAGGTAGGAACAAGAAGCTGCCCACTTGGGCGCCCCCCCACCGCCACGTGATCCTTTGCCATGTCAGGGAAGACTTATGTCCCAGATAGGAGTCACACCTGCCCCCAGCATCACTCAGGAGTACCTTGCCTCTCCCTAACATCTGGGGTTCTTCCTCCCACCTACAGTTATGAGAAATATTCAGGCAAACCCCTAAGTTATAGTTGTCTGATACAAAGGGAGGGCCACAACCAAAGAAACTGGCAACCCACTGTGTGGACTTGCAAAGGGCAGCTCATGCTTAAACAGAACCTGCAGTATTCAGAGTCGTGCTTTATGGGACAGTATTTAACACCCTAAAAATTAGGGGTATGAACCCAAATATATGCATATGTACAGCTATACATCATAATACACAAAACTAAAATGAACACAATAAATGGTTACCGACACAAGAAAACAGTACAGAAGATATATTTCTCCTGTTGCCTGGGGGTCACTTTGTGCTGGGCATAGCTCACCAGGATGAGCAAAGTTGGGGCATGGTTCACTGCGATGCACAGGTGATAAGGAGCCTTGCCCATGTCCCCCCACCCCCACTCCCCATCCCTCGTGTGTCTGTCTCTCTTGGAGAATCCATCATCACTGTCCCGGTTGAGCCATGGGACTCCAAGGGAGCCACCGTCTTGTTCCATGACCCTCTTCTCCCCAGTTGAGGGACAGGAGGAAGCCAGTCTTAACCTTGGCCACACATAGGCCTTCTTTTTATTGGAACCTGGTATGAAAGAGCCCCTGTTCACTCTCCCTGCCTTGATTTCTAAGGATGTAATCCAGTGCGCTGGGAAGCCCCTTGCCAGCACCCTGCAGGGATGCCTGGTCTGTGAGAAAGAAGCTTCCAAGTACAGAGGACTGAGGCTGGAATTGAGGAGAGAGACCTGCTGGGTTGACCCCCTGGTCTGGTAGTCTCTGCCCTTCCTGAAGTTTGGGTTTCAGCTCTTCCAATCTACGAGTTATGTTGAAATCCTTCAGAGAAGTCCCCTTTAAGCTAACTCTAGTCAGGCTGCTGCCTGACTGCAACCAAGGCGGTTCTGAGCAAGACACACACAAGCCCAATTGTATATACACCCAGAAGTGGAAACGGATGGGCAGGAAACACTCCCAGGTAGCTGTGTTCTCTCCAGATGACCATTCACCATGAAAACTGCTTTCTTCAGACTTGGATCATTCCCAAATGTAAGGCATCCCCCTTGACTGAGCTCTGTAAGAACAGGACCCATGACTGTCTCAGCTCTGGATCCCATGCCCTGCACAGCCTGATGCTTAGCAGGGTCTCATAAATCTTCCACACTGAACACATTCCTCTTCACGCAATTCCTTTCTAGTTTAAGTAAACTACTTTGTTGATAACGTACACCCAGTAAGGCACACAGACAAGCGTTCAGGAAGTGTGATGAATTTCCACAACGTGAATACACGTAGAGCAGGACACAAAACATTTATTACCAGCTCTGAAGTTTTCCCGATAGGGGCCCCTCCCAAACACCAGTCCCTGCTCCCCTAAGGCTGACTGCCTTCCTAATACCCAAAACCGCAGACTGGCTCTGCCTCCATGACACCTGACTATGGAATCACAAATGTGTTCTCTTCTGCGTCTGCAGCTTTCGACAGCCTCACTCATGTGGTTCTGTGTACCAGTGGTCCTTGCATTCCCACTGCTGTCTAGAACCCTGTCGTATGAATAGGACACAACTCATTTTTTTATAGTCATTTGGGGAGTTTCCAGTTGGAGACAAACCGTGCTGCAATGCATACTCCTGTGCATGGTTTCTGGTGAACACGTGTCCACTGGGTAAATGTCTCGAAGCAGGACTTCTGGGTCAGAGGCTGGGCACGTTCAGCTTTAGTTCCACATCTGACTGTTTCCATGGCAACAATTTTGGGGAAACAGGGTATGAGGCCAAAGGAGACATAGTCCCTAAAGAGATCGTTCATTTTCGCTGATGTTGGCAAATCCCAGTGCCTGTGTTTAGGTATGAGGAAGGTGGGAGGCAGCTCTGCAGGTGGTGGTTCTTCCCAAGAGAGGTGCTGAATGGACTCTTAAGGAAGAACGGAGGCCCACTAGCCCCAGAGGACAAGGAAGCGCACTGCAGGCAGAGGGAACAGCGTGACCGAGGGCCCAAGAGACAAGAAACGGCATGCTGGAGAGTTTGGGTGACAAGTTTGCTGATAATAACAAGAAAAAAGCAACAAATTCCTCATTGGGAAAATGCCTGAATGTCAAGCTAAGGGGTTGATCTTTGATGTCATCAACCATGATGGCTTCCTCCCTTGTTAGACACAAAGCAGTGCCCTGACCAGATCTATTTTAGATAGAGGACTGGTGACCCTGTGGAAAGTGGATTGGTTATAGGGAGTAAGGACAGAGGCAGGGAGCTCAGAGGAGGCTCTGGATCAGAGATGATGCATACCCAGTACATGCGCCCTGCTCCTGCCTCCTGGCACCTGAGGCAGGCATCACTAAACAATCGCAACACTCTTCTTAATTCTGGCACCCAGGCAGCCACTATCAATCCTGACTGGCTCAAGAGAAAAGATGTTAGCATTTTCCGTCCCTTGTCAGGACCCCAGAAGTGTAATGGACCAGAAGTGCTTCTCTAGGGGAAGGGACAAGACAATGGATCAAAAGCAAGCATATGAAGAGGGGGAACTAGAGGATGCTGCCCACTGCTGGCCTGGAATGCCAGGAGGGCGATAACACCATCAGTAGATGTCAGTGCAGGGGAGACTGCTCAGGTGAAGTGGTAGGGAAGAAAACACGTGTGGCTGCAGACAGGTGAAACTTGAGATGACCTGCAGAAAATTCAACTGGACAGTTGAAAAAAGAGGTTTAGATAACCCTGGAAAGAATGCTCAAGCTCGGAGCTGTTGAATTGGGTTTATGGATAAAGTTATGCAGGAAAAAATGCATTTATGATGAGAAAGACCAGCATGGCCTTGAAGCAATATTTTGGGACTGCCTGGGAGAGGGAGAACCATGCCACCAGAAGGACTTGGTCCAAAGGAAGGGCAGGACCAGAGGACAGGCAGGGCAAGACGGCCCAACAGTGGCCAGATTCAGAGAAAGGGGGCAGGGAGATTCCTCTTCCAGTGACCATTCACTGGATTTGGTCACTGGCTGCTCAGAGACCTCAGGAAGCAGCACTCATGGGGACAGCCATGCAGAAAAAAAAACACCTGACGAGCAAGACTGTGGCCAGTTGCATATGAAAGATATTTGTATCCATGAAAAGGGAAACCATCAGCCCAGGCAAAGCCGCCTTCATTTCCTCCTGAAGCCGCTCTCCCAGCCAGGGCTGGAAAGAGTTGATAAATGGATAGTAAATAATCACCCAGCAGCTCCTTCCAAAACTTTATGGTCTTCAGAAAAAAATCGGTTAACCTTCCAGACTATGCGGTCTTCTCACTGCCCCCAAAGATGCTGCTAAACTATGAGGCAGGAACAAATATTTTATGAGCGAAGGGATGCTTTCCAGGCAAAAACCACAAGTCCAGCATTAAGAGTTCCTCACTCAGAGTCTGGTTTCTGTGAGCACAGACTAGTCCTAAGTGTTCTTCAGCTCCAGTTAGGGGCTGGGGACAGACACCTGCACCCCGCTTTAATGAGGATGAGGCTCAAGGAACTAAAAGAACTTATCAAAGTCTACATTATAACCAGAAGTTAGAACTGGGTTTTCACGGACCCGAGGACTGCTTAGGGCCCCATATCCCGGCACTTCCCGGGTGCCCATTTAACTCTGAAACTACCAACCCTGGCTCGCTCTTTTCCTGGAGGGCTATAGCTCATCTGGAAGGTTCTGGCACACACCAGAACTCACTGGAGCTAACTTATCCCGGCTGCTGTTAGAAGGCAGTGTACGGCCCGCAATTTCAGGGATGTGAAATTTGATGATGACTCTTCATTCATTCATTCAAAGATTTCCATGGCAAGATTAAGGAGCCTGAAAAAGCCGCCAGAGGCATGCAATAACTCCACTACTCTAACAGGAAAATGTTCTCTTAATAACACGAACAGCCTGGGGAGGCCACACTGACATACGCAGCTTTTGGGAGAAGGGAGGAGAATGCCCTATGCCCAGAGAAACAGAACATCGCCTAGAAGTCGACAATGATACGCATTGTCCAGATAACACCTCCACTGTACTCATTCAACAAGGACTGTCTGGCTACCCCAGCAAGGACCTGAGAGCCCTCAGCTGTACTGTAGCAGAGCAGTTCGTAGAAGCTCACCTAGATTGCAGCTCTGACAACCTATGGAACCCCAAAGCCAGGTAAACAGTCACCATTTTTTAAAATTTTATTTTTAATTGTGGCAAAATACACAGGATATACAATTTAATATTCTAACCACTTTTATGTGTACAGTTCAGTCATTTTAAACACAAGGGATGCCATTCTTGCACATCCAGTCTCCAGGACTCTTTTCATCTTGCAATGCCGAAACTCCGTCCCCATTAAACACTAACTCCCCTTTCTTCCTCCCTCCTCCAGCCCCAGGCAACCACCCTTCTACTTTCTGTCTCTATGAATCTGACTGCTTTGGGCAACATCTATAAATGGAATCACACGGTATGTGTCCTTTTGTGACAGGCTTATTTCACTTAACAAAATGTCTTCAAGTTTCATCTGTGCTGTAGCCTGTCAGAATGACCTTCCTTTGTAAGACTGAATAATATTCCACTGTATGGATGGGCCACGTTTTGTTTATTCATCCCTGAATGGTGGGCTTCCATGTTTTTGCAATTGTGAGGAACGCTGCTGTGACTACGGGTGTGCAGGTATCTCTTGGAGACCCTGCTTTCAAATCTTTTGGGGATATACCCAGAAGTGAAATTGACGGGCCATGTCGTAGTTCTATTTTCATTATTTTGGAGGAAGCACCATACTGTTTTCCATAGTGGCTACAGCATTTTACCTTCCCGCCAGCAGTCGGGAAGAGTTCCAATTTCTCCAGATGTCCACCACCACTTGTGATTTTCTGTTCTGTTTTTTTTCATTTGATGGTGACTGTATTAGTCTGTTTTCATGCTGCTGACAAAGACATACCCGAGACCAGGAAAAAAATTAAAAAGAGGTTTAATTGGACTTACAGTTCCACATGGCTGGGGAGGCCTCAGAATCATGGTGGGAGGCAAAAGGCACTTCTTACATGGCAGCAGCAAGAGAAAATGGGTAAGAAGCAAAGCTGAAACCCCTGATAAACCCATCAGATCTTGTGAGATTTATTCACTATCGTGAGAATAGCATGGGAAAGACCAACCTCCATGATTCAATTACCTCCCCCTGGGTCCCTCCCACAACACATGGGAATTCTGGGAGATACTATTCAAGCTGAGATTTGGTGGAGACACAGCCAAACCCATTTCACCCCTGGCCCCTTCAACTCTCATATCCTCACATTTCAAAGCCACCTATGCCTTCCCAATAGTTCCCCAAAGTCTTAACTCATTTCAGTATTAACTCGAAAGTCCACAGTCCAAAGTCTCATCTGAGACAAGGCAAGTCCCTTCTGCCTATGAGCCTATAAAACCAAAAGCAAGCTAGTTACTTCCTAGATACAATGAAGGTACAGGTATCGGGTAAATACGGCCATTCCAAACGGGAGAAATTGGCCAAAACAATGGGGTTACAGGGCCTATGCAAGTTTGAAATCCAGAAGGGCAGTCAAACTTTAAAGCTCCAAAATGATCTCCTTGGACTCCAGGTCTCACGTCCAGGTCACGCTGACTCAAGAGGTGGCTTCTCACAGTCTTAGGCAGCTCTGTCCCTGTGGCTTTGCAGGGTATAGCCTCCCTCCCAGCTGCTGCTTTCACGGGCTGGTGTCGAATGTTGAGTGACTGTGGCTTTTCCAGGCACACAGTTCAAGCTGTTGGTGGATCTACCATTCTGGGGTATGGAGAACGGTGGCCCTCTTCTCACAGTTCCATTAGGCTGTACCCCACTAGGGACTCTGTGTGGGGGTTCTGACTCCACATTTCCTTTCCCCACTGCCCTAGCAGAGGTTCTCCATGAGGGCCCCACTCCTGCAGCAAACTTTTGCCTGGGCATCCAGGCATTCCCATACATTTTCTGAAATTCTAGGTACAGATTCCCAAACCTCAGTTCTTGACTTCTGGGCACCCACAGGCTCAATACCATGTGGAAGCTGCCAAGCTTTACCCTCTGAAGCCACAGTCCAAGCTGTACATTGACCCCTTTCAGCCATGGCTTAAGTGGCTGGGACACAGGGCACCAAGTCCCTAGGGTGCACACAGCAGGGGGACCCAGGGCCTGGCCCATGAAACCACTTTTTCCTCCTAGGCCTCCAGGCCTGTGATGGGAGGGGCTGCCATGAAGGTCTCTGACATGGCCTGGAGACATTCTCCCCATGGTCTTGAGGATTAACATTAGGCTCCTGCCACTTACGCAAATTTCTGCAGCAGGCTTGAATTTCTCCCCAGAAAATGGGGTTTTCTTTTCTATCACATAGTCAAGGTGCAAATTTTCTGAACTTTTGTGCTGTTTCCCTTTTAAAACTGAATGCCTTTAACAGCATCCAAGTCACCTCTTGAATGCTTTGCTGCTTAGAAATTTCTTCCACCAGATACCCTAAATCAGCTGTCTCAAGCTCAAAGTTCCACAAATCTCTAGGGTGGGGGCAAAATGCCACCAGTCTCTTTGCTAAAACATAACAAGAGTCACCTTTGCTCCAGTTCCCAACAAGTTCCTCATCACCACCTGAGACCACCTCAGCCTGGATTTTATTGTCCATATCACTATCAGCATTTTGGACAAAGCCATTCAACAAGTCTCTAGGCAATTCCAAACTTTTCCACATTTTCCTGTCTTCTTCTGAGCCCTCCAAACTGTTCCAATCTCTGCCTGTTAGCCAGTTCCAAAGTCACTTCCACATTTTCGGGTATCTTCTTAGTAACGCCCCACTCTACTGGTACCAATTTACTGTATTAGTCCATTTTCATGCTGCTGATAAAGATACACCCGAGACTGGGAAGAAAAAGAGGTTTAATTGGACTTACAGTTCCACATGGCTGGGGAGGCCTCAGAATCATGGCGGGAGGTGAAAGGCACTTCTTACATGATAGTGGCAAGAGAAAATGAGAAAGAAGCAAAAGTGGAAACCCCTGATAAAACCATCATATCTTGTGAGACTTATTCAATATCACAAAAACAGCATGGGAAAGACCGGCCCCCATGATTCAATTACCTCCCCCTGGGTCTCTCCCATAACACGTGGGAATTCTGGGAGATAAAATTCAAGTTGAGATTTGGTGGGGACACAGCCAAATCATATCAGGGGCCATTCTGATGGCTGTGAGGTGGGCAGCCAGCATTTTAGAAGCCCTCCCACTGGCCTGGCTGCCACTTCACATGTCCTGTAGATCATCTCATTGAATCTTTATGAAAACCCCACTCAGAGGCAGGGGCACACATCATGCCCACTTTCCAGATGAGGACACTGAGGCTCAGACCGACTCTTGTCCAGGGTCACACAGCTGATCTAAATCCTCAAAGGTCCGTACTCTTCCCCACTCAGCCATACCAACTCTCTTCCTCACACGGGAGCTACCAGCGACCTCTTAGCTGTGGTGATGATTCGACAAGGACACCTCTGAGCTGAACCACGCTCCTGGCACACTTAATGTGCTCGCCACATAAATCTCCAAAGCTAAACTCAAAGTGAAGGCTCTGCATCCGACTCAGCTCCCTCCCAGGCTTGTAAATTTTGCTCCTGCCTAATGCCAATCCTTGAGGGACAGAGGCTGACGGCCTGAAGGTTTTGTAGCATTCACCCATCTCCTCGTCACCCCTCCCCAGGCCCCCAGACTGGGGGGCAGGGCCTTGCCTGGCAGAGGGCACACAGGCAGCATTGTCTCCCCTGTCCCTGAGCTGCTTCACCTCTCGAACTTTCCACCAAATGCTTCAGCTGCCAGCAATACCACCTGGAGTCCTACCCGCCCGGCTCTCCGAGAGGGTCTTTGGAGACACTACCGCCTTGTTAGGTGCCAAGGGGCTGCGTCCAGAGACATGAGACCCGGAGGCGAGACCACAGGCGGGCCAGGCATCTCCCAGGCCATCCTCTAGTCATGAGCCCTGAGTCTGCAGCCTGCACAGATGTTGGGGTAGGGGCCAGAGGGAATGATTGTACCACAAGATTAAACACTTCAATGTCAACATGTGTGCAGTGTTGCTTGAACAATGTTATCATTGTGAATTGAATGAACCAAAGAGTTTAGGGGATGGGGCAGGGAGAGGGAGAAAAGATGGGTTTAATTATCTCTAGAGCTGAGGCCAGTTCTTTGCCTAAAAAAACCCAGACGCCCATAGAGCTGAAAAGAAAAATGGGCTGCAAACACATGCCGCTCCTTCTACTACAGACCCAGGCAGCCCCCTGGCCTATGGCTTCCCACCTCCCAGAGGGAGGAACGCAGTCCCCAGGGATTTCTGAGTTCCAACCCCATCCTCAGCCCATTGAAATTGAGGGAAAAGAATGAAAAGTAGTTACTATCTTCACCTAAACCAGTGGTTCTCAGCCAGAGCTGACTTTGTCCTCCCCTCACTCCCATGAAGGCACCTTGGGCAATGTCTGGAGTCATTTTTGGTTGTCATAACTTAGGAGGGCGTGCTCCTGGCATGTAGTGGGTACAGACCAGGGACACTGCTAAACATCTCGCAATGCTCAGCATGGCTCCCCATCCAACCCCAAATGTGACTAGTGCTGAGTTGAGAGTCCTTGACCTGAACAGACAGGCAGAGTTCAAGAGGGTCAAGAAACCTGGGGTTTGGTCTCATCTGAACTGTGAGCTGGCTGGTATAACCCCAGGCTCACTGGGCCTCAGTTTCCTCCCATCACAAAGGAAAGGACTGAATTTCTCTGAAGTCCCTTTTCTGACCTATTAGACTGTACCATGTAAAGCTGCTGATACTTTACCAGTTTTGACCTGTATGCGGTTCACCCTAACACCTCGGGGCAGCTTGGAGGCTCTATCTGTGCTGGCTGGTAAGGCACACTGAGACATGTGGGGCTACTAAGCGCAGGAAATGTGGCCCCCGTGACTGAGATCTGAATGCTTAATTGTATTTCATTGTAATTAATTTAAATCTAAATAGCTGCCAGGCACAGTGGTTCACACCTGTAATCCTAGCACTTTGGGAGGGCAAGGTGGGTGGATCACTTGAGGTCAGGAGTTTGAGACCAGCCTGGCCTGGCCAACATGGTGAAACATCGTCTCTACTAAAAACACAAAAATTAGCCAGGCATGGTGGCACACGCCTGTAATCCCAGATACTTGGGAGGCTGAGGCACAAGAATGACTTGAACCTGGGAGGCGGAGGTTGCAGTGAGCCAAGATGGCACCACTGCACTCCAGCCTGGGCAACAGAGCAAAAATTCCATCTCAAAAAAATAGAATAAAATAAAATCTAAACAGCTGCATGTGGCTCATGGCCTTCCTAGTGGACAGCCAGATCTCAGGTGTCCCCATCACTGCAGAGGTGCTGTTGCCCACACTGCTTTGTTGCACCAAGGGCTTGCAGGGGGCCACTGCAAATGGGGGTCCTTGCCTATGTTCTCAGAGATGCAGGAGAAAGTTTTTCTTTAAAACCTTGGGATTGGTGGCTCATGCCTGTAATCCCAGCACTTTAGGAGGTCGAGGCAGGTGTATCACTTGAGTCCAGGAGTTCAAGACCAGCCTGGCCAACATGCCGAAAAGCTGTCTCTACTAAAAATACAAAAATTAGCTAGGCGTGGTGGCACATTCCTGTTGTCCCAGATACTCGGGAGCCTGAGGCACAAGAATCGCTTGAACCTGGGAGGCGGAGGTTGCAGTAAGCTGAGATCGTACCACTGTACTCCAGCCTGGGTAACACAGCAAGATTCTGCCTAAAAAATATATAATTAATTTAAGAAATAACGAAATGGCGTTCCCAGTGTGAGAAATTCTGTGGAAGCAGCAGGAATTCAACTCCTGACTTGCGGGTTTGAGGCCTGGCATGCGGGCTGTTCAGGTATGAGGATCCGCACTCTGCTCATGGGGTCACCTGGGGAGCAAACATTCCCCATCAAGCACCTGGCGAGTGGTATCCTGCTGATAACTGTCAGACATGCCAAGTTCAAGACGGCAGAGGCTTTGCTCCAGGCCTGCCCGGGCACCGTGGCCCCTCCCCACAGCTGAGTTGGTCTCACCCCCACCGACACTCTCCCTGGGCCTCCTTTTCCCTCTCAGCCTCTTTCATTTCCCTCCCGTAGCCTAAATACTGGGATTATTTTGGTGAGAGGTCTGCTGACCTGTTTCTCCGCTGTCCTCTCTTCTAGATTTTAACTCCAGGAGAGTAAGAACTGAGCAAAGGAGCAGGACTCAGGTTTCCAGAGCAGAGCTGGGCAACAGGGCGAGTCTCGGCTCTGCCACTTGCTGGGGCGTGTCACTCCTCTTCTGTAAAATGCAGGTGGAGCTAGTAATAGCACTGACTCCACTGGGCTGCCAGTTAAAGCCCGGGAGTACCCAGGCACACTCCGCCTTCAGGATGCCCAGAGTCACACGAGAGCTTATTAAAGCACAGGCCACTCGGCCCTACTCCCAGCATGTCTAAGGTGGGTGGTCTAGGGTGGGCCCAAGAGCATGTCTAACACATGCCCAGGTGATGGTGATAACGCAGGTCTAGAAACCCCACTTTGAGAACCAGAGGAAAGGAGAGTGTCCGTGGAGTGCCTGGCACATGTAATAGTCTTGGAAGCTATTCGCTCTGAATGCTCTGTTGCTTAGCACTGTTCACACACCACCTCCCACACTCACTTGCTGGGCACTCAGCAGCTTCTCCGGAGACTTAGTGAAGTGGGTTTTGAGACTCTCTCCATGAGCCAATCAGGAGGAAGACACCTGCTCCTCAGCCTCACTCAGCCCAGGATGCAGGAGAGAACTGGGGCTGAGCATGGGCCGTGGGGCCTGGAGGTCTGGTTCACACGCAGGCTCTGCCAATCACCAGCAGTGACCCAGGACAAGCTAACCCACCTCCTCTGGAAGGCTCAACTTTTTCTCCCTATAAAACGGGGACGGACAGAGGCCCCCAGTTCTGGGGCTGTTGGGAGAATTCAAGGACATGGAGGCTGGCCACCAGGGAGGGCAGCAGAGACCTGTGCCTTGCCTGCTCCCAGCCAGGCCAGAGCAGGCCCCAGGAGCAGCCAGGTGGGGGAAGTGAAGCTGCCGTCCTCCCTCCTTTCCCCAGGACAGGAGGGGCCTGCTCAGACCTTCCCCCAGAGCAGCCAGAGACGCTTGGGTCAGCTGGGCAGACACAGCTGGTTTAAGGTATTTTAGAGGCAAATCAAATCAAATGAGAATTTATAATCCTTCCTGAGGCCTGGGTTCCATCAACCTAAACTCATTAGGCCCAGGAGATGCAGGTGCAGTGAAGGAAAAGATGGTTCTGCCTTTCCTTCATGCCCAGCCCTTGTCTCCCTTTCAAAATAAGAGTCTTCTTTAAAGCCACACTCTGTCCCTGGACCAGAGTAATCAGCTTCATTTCTGAAAACAGGATGGTGCAGAGACATACAAAAGCCACCCCAGGGGCTGATGGGGGAGATTTGGTGGGAACTGGAAATCTTGGAGAGCCTCACTCATTTCAAGTCCACACTGTAAGAACTCGAACTTAAATTCCTAAGCTAAACTATCAAAACACCCTTAAAATTGCATGGTTGTCCTTTGAACCTATTTCTGGTGTGGGAAGCAGAAGAATATGAGATCAAACCAAAAAACTGGTGTGTTTTTTTTTGTTTGTTTGTTTGTTTTGTAAATAGAGATAGGGTCTCACTCTGTCACCCTCAGCTGGAGTGCAGTGATGTAATTACAGCTCACTGAAGCCTTGGACTCCTGAGCTCAAGTGATCCTCCCGCCTCAGCCTCCCAAAGTGCTGGAATTACAGGCATGAGGCACCCCACGAGGCCCTGAGAATGGTTTTTAAATGACATTTTGTATTCTATATGAAATGTAATTGGAAGAGTTGCAAACAGACTCCCAAAAGTTCTACTTGGGGTCTTCTTTCCAAATAATTGCTCCTGTGATTCGTGATTTAAAAGTATTATTGTACAATTAAATTGACATAAAGCTTAGAAACAGGCAAGATTAATTTATGCTACTAGAAAACCGGACAACAGTTACCCCTGGGTACAAGTACAAGGGGGTTCTGGTCGATTCTGTTTCTTAATCTACACACTGGTTACCCTGTGTGATTGCTTTGCAAACACTCACAAGTATTCTTGATTTCTATGCTATTCTGCACATGTTACACCTCAATAAGCAGTTTTATTAAAACTCAATTAGCAGTTTTATTCATAAGTGTTGTTAGCTTTACTCACTGCCAGCTCTACTCAACATACACGTCACCATACTAAGAGGCACAATCAATTCAACAGCAGCTCTTTGGGAAAAGATACCAATATCTTAATCAATTTAAAGACATCCTGGTTTTCAGAGACTTTGATAAGCAAATATATGGAGCATTAGGCCTGACACACATAACTGTAAAACCCCCAACGTGGCTTCCTCCTGCCCTCATGTGAGACTCTCCAATTAGCATTGCTGTTGACTGGTCTGCTCCAAACCTATCCTTCAGGCCTGAGAAGCAGTTCAGGATCAAGTGTAAGAGGGAAGGCTCAGGAACTGGATCTCCAAATCCAATGACGCTTAACTGGGTATGTGTTCTTGGGCCAACTACTGCTCTCTGCTCATTTATCTGCTAATAATAGCCCCCACCTGAAATGGCTGTCATGAAAATTAAATAAGTTAATATTAACTAAAGAGGACAGGCTGGGTGCAGTGGCTCATGCCTATAATCCCAGCATTTCGGGAGGCCGAGGTGGGCAGATCACGTGAGGTTGGGAATTTGAGACCAGCCTGGTCAACATGGTGAAACTCCGTCTCTACTAAAATATAAAAATTAAGCCGGGCGTGGTGGCACGTGCCTGTAGTCCCAGCTACTCGGGAGGCTGAGGCAGGAGAATCACTTGAACCCAGGAGGCAGAAGTTGCAGTGAGCCTCAAGATTGTACCACTGCATTCCAGCCTGGGTGAGAGAGCTAGACTCCATCTCAAAAAAAAAAAACCAAAAGAGGACAAAAGGGTGCTTGGCACATAGTAAGCCTTTGACAAATATTCGCTACTGGGATGATTATTACAATGGCTAACATAGCTGCAATCAGACAGTAGCCACACCTCCACACCCCAGCCCAAGCACAAAGGGCCAGAGGCTGACTCCAGCAACTGTGTTGATGTAGCCTGGTCTACCCTCTAGACCCAACTGATTCATGAGTGAACATGTGATTCAAACTGCTTAAGAGCCTCTCCCCAAAAATTGTAGCTGAATGTAGTAGTTCAACCATA